>NW_015505180.1:3079523-3182676 GCF_001515645.1 Sinocyclocheilus grahami
AAAAAAAAATGTAGTCCTCACACACTTGTTCTTTTTTTCCTTTTCCAGGCTAACGACTTATCTTCAGTGTCACTCATTCATTCACGCTCTAGGTTCCCATAATTCATTCATTTAAACTGGGCTTTAATATTTAAAAAGGACCAAGAAAGGATTTCTGTGGATTCAGTTCATATGTTAAAAAAAAACCCATCTGAGTCTCTTCAGGGGGGTTTTGCAGGAGGTCACCGTGAACTCCAGAACAGCATTAACCGTCTGGGTACCCGTGTCAATCCAACCCATCTGAGTCTCTTCAGGGGGGTTTTGCAGGAGGTCACCGTGAACTCCAGAACAGCATTAACCGTCTGGGTACCCGTGTCAATCCTGAGTGAGAAGAGTAATGCTTAAAGATGAAAAACTCATCATCTTTAGATATTTCTCTCTCTCTTACTCCCTCCTTCATTTTCTGCAGATATTTTAAAAAAGTAGCTTCTGGGCAGTCGGGAGAGAGATAAAAGACAGAGACAAATTGTGTGTCTCATAAGACGTTTCATTAATCTCCAGACCTGAGAAGAGGAGGGGGAGGCGGGGCTAATCTAAACCATTACACGTTCCTCACGATCCAACTTAAACAAGTCTCAACATCTTTCTACACACATAAAGAGACTCCTGGGAATATCAAACAAGGTGATCTTTCTTGTCCTCAGCCTACACTTCCGTCTTCACGGATCTCATGGAAGTTTTCAGCAAACAACATGCAAATTGGGCTAAAAGATCATTTCATTACGGCGCATCACATGCAGCGAGAGCTTCCCTCTGTTTTTGCTCTCTGAACTTGGAGGCAATCTTCAAGGAGATGCTTAATATGTAACAGCAAGAAAAGTGTGTTTATGTATGGCTGGGACAAAGAAGGATTTGTGTGCAGGTAATTAGAGGTAGGTAATGGAAAACGGTGTGTGGGCCTTGCGTATGAATATTCATGGTACGCTGAGAACGTGTAGGAGGATCAACCTTGACCACCTTCTAATCACCACGCGCAGAGACTCTGCTGTGATTTAGTGATGGACTCGATCATCCACAGCATCTCTTAATACCTCCACTCATGGGTGCACATAATCAATGTCCCTCATTAAGGTCACAGCCTTTGACCTCAGAAGATGAGCTGAGCCTCTTAAGGCAAGAAGAGCTGTGACAAAGGGACAAAATGTAAGGAGTGAGATCAGAAAATGTCACAGCATTAAGTTTAGCTGAGGCTTAATGTTTCCATATGGTCATTTTTAATAGCTACAAACTTTAAGTAAGCATTGTTTGGTAATTGTTCACCACTTTTCAATTCACCAAAGAAAGGCAGTCAAACGACATGAAGGTAAATCAATTGTGACCATTTTCATTTTTGGGAGAACTACTCTGGCCTATATTACTAATTATTATACTATTATTAATATTACTATATTCAGCAAGTGAAAACTTAAAGAAAAGGCAATGAATGTTCTTTAAAGCAGTTTTTAAATAAATTCCTTAATAAATGAATGAATTAATAAATTCATTAATATTTACACTGCTAATGATTACAAACAATGCTGAATAAAGGATGAACATTTGCTAAAATAAATAAAAATGTATAAACAAATAATTAATATAATTAATATAATATAAATATAATTACAAACACACACACACACACACACACACACACATATATATATGTTAAAAGTTTTAGCAAGCAAGTTTTGGGTGGGATGAGAACTACTGGGTTCACTGTTTCTAAAAAGTATGACATGCATTTCAAGAGTATTTATGTAATAGAATGATGTACAGTATATTTAGATAAATCACAAGAGTTTCTGTCATCATTATACCACGGAATCATGAGCGAGCAAGAAATAAAAACGTACACGTGGGAGAGAGAAACCATGAGACAGATTGAGATGT
Source organism: Sinocyclocheilus grahami (assembly GCF_001515645.1). Lineage (NCBI taxonomy): Eukaryota > Metazoa > Chordata > Actinopteri > Cypriniformes > Cyprinidae > Sinocyclocheilus > Sinocyclocheilus grahami. The sequence continues at coordinate 3,081,432 of NW_015505180.1, forward strand.
AGGGAGTTATAGATAGATAGAAAAAAAAGCCTGTGTGAGCCTCCATGGTAGAGCTCATTAAGCAGATCTGTGTCTCATTAACAGGGAGCTGTCTCGTTTTGTGCAATGCAGGCGGGCGTCTCTTTTTCCCTCTCTGTAAGTAGAGCCAGTTCATAGTGTCAGCTCCAGCCCACAGACTCTGCAGGTAACACCACTATTAAGGGCCGAGAGGGCACACACAGAAATGTTCACACGTATTTGAGCTGACAGTATTTCAGAGCCCCTGTTTCGATACGTATTAGCTGTGCATAATTATGTGGAGGTGGAAGCGAGAACGCTCACAGCTCAGAAAAAGTCAAGACATGGAGAAAAACACTACGACCAGCTGCACTCTGAGTCCATGAGCATAGCTAGTGATAAGATTTGCAGTTTGACAAGAGCACACATTGTGGGCTGACGTTTTAAATGTAAAATGTGTTTAAATAACATTTCTCTGCACTAGCCGCAAAACAGGAAATGCATCACACTGCTATAATGACTGGCCCAAAATACAAAAGCAACAGGCCTCATCTACACTTTCAATCTTGATGGGGACTTCTAGTGTTGTGGGCTTCATTTACACATTTACATTTATGCATTTAGCAGATGCTTTTATCCAAAGCGACTGACATTCAGTGCATTCAGGCTATACATTTTTTACCAGTATGTACACATGTTAGTGAAGTCAACGAGACAGTAAAGTATCCAGTTTCTCATTTTAAAATATAGAAGGCAGTGTTATTTTACTATTATATTTATATAGTTTTGTAGTATTTCATATTTTGAATTCACTTTTAGTTTTTATAGTTCAATTTTAACTTTAATCATTTTGTTATATATATATATATATATATATATATATATTTAATACTAGGCGTTTCAGCAAATTTGTCACAGAAAACGTTCATTATGTCTTCAAAAAATGGACTTTGAGCACCGCAAGGGCATCATTTGGGACAGGACCATAATTCAGCCAAAAGTCATGTGACTCATCCTGTAACTGAGAACAATGTCAAAGAATTATGGGTTCCTAATTGGTATCCCAGGTATAATCGTTTAAAACTGCAACTAAACTTCCGATTGAAAGATCTATGAACAAAGTCTTACTTTTAATGAGAAGCAAAGCGGTTGCAAATGTGATCGGCCCGACACACTTCTGGGAGGAGATGCTGTTCCAGGTACCTTGAAGGCTGAACTGGCTTAAAGTGGAGCTCCTAATTACAGCATTGATTCATTAACTCTATTACAAGTTAGAATTAATCATTTCATTATCACTCAGGCACAAGCTATGAATCATAATATGGAAGGATCCAGGCCCACTTACTAATATCAAGAGGACTGGAACCTTTAGGAAGAAAAATTAAATATTAGCCAATTTGTTAGTCTAATTTTTACAAAATCTATACAGTAGTATTTCAAATAAATATCAATTAAATGGGAGCAGGTGTGCATTTCTGATTGATGTGCTTTGTTTTTGTGAATTTTTTTAAAACGTGCATTAAAAATAACTTAACCTCATGTCATTCCAAATCCAAAAGACTTATGTTCACCTTTAAAACACAAATAAATGTTTTTTAATGAAACCTGAGAGATTTCTGTCCCTCCATTGAAAATCCATTCCACCAAAACTCTGATGCTTCAAAAAGTACATTAAGGCATCTGAAAAATAATCTATATAAATTATGCAGTGTAATCCAAGATACATGTTTTCTCAAGATACATGATTACTTTGTATAAATAAACGGATTACTTTTATGATGCCTTTGCAAAACTACTCTAAACACAGTTACATTACTCACATCATTCAAAGCCAACAGCTCTTTTGTTTCATTTGGGAAACTGCCATTTAAATGCCACACTCATTTACTGATGACCTACAGCCATGATCATGTGAGAAAACACTTAGAAATCATTTGTTCACTTAGAAATCAAAACTTTCTAAGTGAACCCCCCCCTTACATTTCTGTTTATATATATATATATATATATATATATATATGTATATATGATTATATACTGTATGTATATAATATATATATGTATGTACAGTACATATAGATACACATATACATATATATGCACTGAATATGCATACAAGCCAAGTCAGAAAGTCAACTTTATTTCTAAAGTGCTTTATACAATATAGATTGTTTCACAGCAGCTTCACAATAGTATCAAATTCTGCTGTAAAGCAGCACTAACAAGTCAATTGTGTCATTATACATCTCAAGTCAGTTCAGTATTTACTCAGTTCAGTTGCATAACTGTGTAAAATTCATCAGTTGTACATACATACTGTACAGTGTATATGTGCACATGCATGTATGTGCAAGTGCTATGACAAACTTCTGTGCACTCCACTGCACTCTGAACAAGCAAAAGACACAAGAGAGTACAACAGATGTGAGTAGTTTGGGGTGTATGTGGCTAATTATGTTATGTTTGTATGAAGAGTTATTACGCAAGAGTACCATTTTTAGAAGAGTTAAAATAGTTTTGCAAGATATATGTGATGTTTTGCATGTTGTGTTTGTGTTTGTGATTTTGTGTGTAGAGTTTTGAGAAATGGAGCTATAGTTTCAAAAACTGTGTAAGCTTTTTTTTTAACTCTAAACATAATTCCATTAATTTATTCAATATTAACTTTCCATATTAAATCATTTTATTTTCATACACACATTTTAATATATAAATATATACTAATTACTAAATGGAAAAAAAACATTTATATATTGAAATTATATATTTATTTATTTTAAAGTGTGTGTCAAAATTCAAATACAATATTTTAATTAATTCAAATCAATATATATTATATATATAAATATATATTTACAGATATATAGATAGATAGATAGATATTTTAAATTTAGTGTTTTTTTTAAACAGATTTTAAATCAAACATACCCACAAAACTTAACAGTTTTTCCACTCAGCGCCTGTATATCTTGCCAGTGTCCTTTCAATTTAACGTCAAAGTCATTAGTCAGCAGAGTGATCAAATGTAATGCTTTTCATCAACACACTGTCTTAAAATCATATGCTGTTTAATGAACATGATGCCTGAGTGTCAGATCACATCTGAGTCCTAAAACATTAATGCCATCAGTGAGAAAAAGTCCTCCATTCCTATTAAAACATGGAAAAAGTTGCAGAGATGTTTCGGATTCAATCCTGCCTCTGGCTAAATCTCATCTTATACCTGTTTAACACGGTGCAGAGCAGGTCTATTTTTATCTATGCATTACAACCTTACGCCTTCCCTAAACACATGCGCACCGCACCGTCTGATTAAATTAACACAAAGGCTTACAGGTTCATAGCTGTTAATTGGTGTATCATTTCATTTAGTACCTTGTTCTATTTTAAACGTGTCCATACAGTTATTTTTTCAAAAGAGAGTAGGGTGTTGTATTTAAAGTTTGCAACATCAGTAAATGTATTCTTAATGTGGCTTCGGAAGGATTCATGGACCATGTTCAAATAAAATGGCATGAATAACAATTATTATTATTTACCATTTTAATACACCAAAACCCGAAACTAAACTAAACCCGAAACTAAAATATATTATCATACCACATTCTAGTTTGATTTAAGTTCATAAATCTTAAAAATTAGCATTTTAGCATTGCTTAAGTCAGTGCTTAAGTCTATTTGATTCAGTCTGATTTGCCAGTCAGGTTGAGTGATTTATTAAAATGAATCTGTGAGGACTACACAACAGTTGTGTTTATCTATATCTTTGAAGTACACATTCTCTTTGCATACAATCACAAGCTCTTAACTAGGCAAAATTATATAATTATTTGCTGTGCTGCTGCAGATCCAGAAAACACTGCTGATATCTTGACCTCTCATTTTGTTTGTAAAATGAAGCCATTCTTCGCACACCTGAAGCAATTACAGGACGCAGATTAAATACCATAAAAAGTCAAAGTAGCAGTTAAGAAGCAGTTTTTTTTTAAATCTGGCTTCTGATTTCTAAAAGTACTAGTATATCTTTTCTCACCAAGCTGCATAACTGGATGTCATTGCAGTATGAGCAATAACAAACAACATTAAGTATGAGACATGAAAACCTGTAACAAGCACTATATACGTACATAGCACAGCCAGCTGAAGGGACACATTGGTCATCCCGACCACATTCTCAGAGATGCAGGTCAGAACAAATCCGTTGTCGTCTCTGCTCACGTTGACCAGCGTCAGGTTGATGGAGTGAATGTTGGGCCAGTAGACATTCGACTGGAGGGCAGACGAAAAACATTATGCTATGGTTAGACTGAAAATAAGGTTAAACGGTGTGTTTGGTGTGGGATGAATGGCACTCGCCTGGTGCGTGTTGATGGAGTGAAGGCCGTTCACAGTCCAGTCCACCTCAGGTACAGGAGACCCAGAGCCATTACAGCTGAGCGCCACGTTACCGCCCTCCAGCACAGTGAGGTTACTGTGAGCAACACTGATATCTGGCAGGTCTAGATCACAAAAAGTATTATTATGTACATTACTTGATTACACTCTTACAAGAATGTACCATTGTAACCATAGTTTCTGCCAAAATCTGACTTTTTTACCACTGTAAGTCCATTATTAATTAATTGGAATGGTACTGTATATGGTGTGAACTTTCTGAACGTTTCAGTTCTTTTGTTTGCTAATACCAAAGCATAATGTAGCATTTGGTATAAAGTATGGCTAGCATGGTCATTTGTTGAAAGAAAAGTCAATAATTTTTGATGTACTATTACAGCGGTGGCGAACTCCGGTCCTGGAGAGCCGCAGCCCTGCAGAGTACAGCTCCAACCCTAATTAAAACTCACCTGCCTGTAGCTTTCTGGTAACCCTTCAGACCTTGATTAGCTTGTTCAGGTGTGTTTGATTAGGGTTGACGCAAAACTCTGCAGGGCTGCAGCTCTCCAGGACCGACGTTCGCCACCCCTGTACTATTATATATATATATACACATTATATATATAGTGCTGCTTTTTACTTAAATTTTCTGGAAACTGGATAAATGTTATGCCTAATTATATTCCAGGATGACGGCTGTGTACTGAAATGAAAAGAAAGCATCTATATCAGTGTTGTGACTTCACCCAAACCATTAAAAAAGGTTTTGGTTACTGAAATGAAGCTAAAATTAATTATGAAAAACTTACCTTGGCAGCTAACTGAAATAAATACATTTAAGTTGAAGTAAAATTGCTACAATTAAAACTGAACCAAAAATACATTTATATATATACGTATATATATTTAATATTTTAAACTAATAAACATGACAAAATCACATAACAAAATTAATAAACTGAATTACCAATAACTGAAAATATAAAAATAAAAGCTAAATAAAAATAATAATAAATACACGGTACATACACGGTATAAATAATTTTTCAAAGCTGTAAAGAAACCAAAGATTATTGGAATATGTTATTTCAGTGTTTCCATTTCAAAATTTCAAATTCAGTGTGCTACTTGCCTTTATTATTAGGGGCCAAGCACTGAAGGTGTGACGGCACTTATTGTATCTGTTGGAGCTCATATATTTATTATTACTCTTTCATTTCTTCTCCGCTCTGGAAGTCTATGGCAGCCCATAGAACCGCTTGCGGGAAAGTTTGGCACACAGATAGAAGACAGTCTCATCATTAACCCAAAACTCTGATGCTTCAAAAAGTACATTAAGGCATCTGAAAAATAATCTATATAAATTACGCAGTGTAATCCAAGATACATGTTTTCTCAAGATACATGATTACTTTGTATAAATAAACGGATTACTTTTATGATGCCTTTGCAAAACTACTCTAAACACAGTTACATTACTCACATCATTCAAAGCCAACAGCTCTTTTGTTTCATTTGGGAAACTGCCATTTAAATGCCACACTCATTTACTGATGACCTACAGCCATGATCATGTGAGAAAACACTTAGAAATCATTTGTTCACTTAGAAATCAAAACTTTCTAAGTGAATTTTTTTTATATATATATATATATATATATATATATATGTATATATGATTATATACTGTATGTATATAATATATATATGTATGTACAGTACATATAGATACACATATACATATATATGCACTGAATATGCATACAAGCCAAGTCAGAAAGTCAACTTTATTTCTAAAGTGCTTTATACAATATAGATTGTTTCACAGCAGCTTCACAATAGTATCAAATTCTGCTGTAAAGCAGCACTAACAAGTCAATTGTGTCATTATACATCTCAAGTCAGTTCAGTATTTACTCAGTTCAGTTGCATAACTGTGTAAAATTCATCAGTTGTACATGCATACTGTATGCATATGCATGTATGTGATATGACAAACTCCTGTGCACTCCACTGCACTCTGAACAAGTAAAAGACACACAAGAGTAGTGTTTTACATTTTTTACATCTGTATGTAGTTTGGCATGTATGTGGCTAATTATTTTATGTTTGTGTGTACAGTACAGTTACTACACAAAAATAAAATTTTTAGAAGAGTTCAAATAGTTTTGAATGAAGTGTTTGCATGTTGTGTGTGTGTTTTGTCGTTTTGTGTGTAAAGTTTAGAGAAATGAAGCCGTAGTTTAAAAAAACTGTGTGTAAGCATTTAAAAAAATATATTAATTCTTATTATAATTTTTTATGATTCTGTACAACAACAATTATTATTATAGTACTATGTTATAGGCTAAAACACTTCAGTCAGGGAAAACTGCTGTTGCTCCTCTCCACCCACATACTCTGATGTGTTTAAGAGAAGTTTGAATTCCATAAAATTACCCAGAATGACTTGGTGTGTTATATTTGCCCTTCACAATGGTGCACCAACACATTCAGAGTGCTTGCAAGATGCAATTTACCTGAGGAGTAGCATTAACGCTCATGAATGACAGGCACTGGAGTGCACCATGCAATATGTGTGAAATACCTCAAACTGTTATTCCTTCATATTATAAAAAGCAGACCACATGAAAGCATGTATGTGTGTCAGCATTACATGAACAATCGACTCACCGGTAGGAGGTGGTGGTGGTGAAGAAGCCACAGGTTTTTCTACAGACGGAGGTGGGTGCGGGATAGTTTCAGCAGTGGAAGCGACAGGAGCGACAAGTTCAGCTGGAGGGGAGGGGGTGGTTATTTCTAAAGGTGGAGCAGAGATGGATTCAGAAGCGGTTTTAGTGATAGGATGGGTAGGAATGGATTCTACCGGGGGAGGAGGAGGTGTGAAAAGCTCAAAAGCAAGAGGGGAGGCAACAGAATCAGCAAGGGGAGGAGAAGTGCTGGGTTTAGAAGAGGGAGGTGGGGCAAATATTTCCACAGGTGGAGATGCTGTTGTAAGCTCAGCTGCGGCAGCAGGTGGAGAAATGGACTCACCTGCAGGGGCTGATACAGCACCCACTGATTGAGCCGCTGCTGTCGCTACAGGAGGAGGTGGGGGGAGAATGACCGGCTCTGCTGGTGGTGGAGGAGGAGGTGCAGGAGTGGTCACTTGCTCAGGGAGTTTTACTCGCTCTGGCAAGGAAGGAGGTGGAAGGGAAGTGACAGGTGGAGGAGATATTGGCACCAGTGCTGGCAGAGGATCAACCATGGGAGGAGAAGCAGGAGGGGTTCTGGTGGGGGGCTGTGGTGGGCCTGAGGGTTCCCTCATGCGGTCGATGACCTTCTCTGAGAGCTGAAGAACAGAAATGGAGAAAACAAATGACAGTCTTATGACTTTATCTTCTCTAGTTTAGAAAAAAACTTAATATAAATGATGAACAATGTAATTTAGAAATGGACATTCTGCTTTGACAGATACTTAAGTAAAAGTATTTGGGTATTGGGGGATTTTTCTTAAGATGGCATGTCAAGTTTAACATAGAAATATAGACCTCATACACAATCATATTTTAAATAAATAAATAAATAAGGCCAATTTACTTGCTGGATTTCAATCAGTGTGAAATATATTGAAGTTGTTTTTAATATCTCTATTTTAATGTAATAAAATGTATTTTTATTAATAACTTCATTTCAGCTGTAGCAATTGTGTATTTTTAGAACTTTAATATCTTAAATTAAATGTATTTAGTTACACAATTATTGTTTTCATAAACAACTGTCACTTCTGAGTATATATATATATATTTTTTTTTCTTATGCTCATCACCAAGGCTGCATTTACTGGAAGTAAATTAAAAATTTAACATATAAAGTAATGACTCTACACATAAATATGAATTCATTTGGTGCATACATGCCATGGTAGTATACACATTTTATTATGATTATGTTTGAAATACAACACTTTTAAACATTAACTATGTGTAACCCTGAAAATCACCTATACAAAACAAAAAGTCTAAAACCCAAGTGTGAATACGTTGCATCTTTAAAAATCAGCACTCAAAACAAATCAAAAGTAAATATAGTACTAGTATTAACCAACATAAATAAACAGCTGTGTGAAGGGTGACACTGTTTAACGACAGTCACGGGGGGCGTGAACACAGTGCTGTCATGGTTGGCATTGTAATGCTTGAACTGTAACAGGTGTCTCTGCTAAAAAGACACAAATAGGATTGTATTGCACCTTAATTTGGTTTTCCAGGTCAGCTGAAGTAAGCGTCCAGTAAGGGAACAGAATGTTTATCCAGTTAGATAAGTTAAGACTATTAGAGGCCTTCATCACGATCCTGCGCATGCATTCAAATCACAGCAGAGGTGAATCAAAGCCATGCGTCAGTATGCGTGATGTGCTTTTGACAGCTGGAGGAGAACACAGACGTGTGTGTTACTCACCCTTATGCCCTTCACTACCGTTATATTCTCATTCTCGTCCGACTCAAAAGACAAGCGACGCGTGCTGTTGTTAGCTCCCATTCCTGGACAAACAAGCCCGCTGGTGTTTAACCAGCTACTTCATGTAAATTTGATCAGTAGTTATGAACTCCAAAGAGTTGACAGCTCTCTCAGCCAGGGCCGCACGCTCCCTTTCAGAAACACACAGCGCTTCCGCCTTTAGCCCCTCCCACTTGGCACAGGCGAAGAAAGACTATTCTCATTGGTTGAGCGCAAGTGCTTAGCGTCTCTATTGGACAACATAAATAGAGGGAAAATATGCATTTCAAAGAATATTTATTTATTAGTTTATTTATTCATATTAAAAGGACAATATACGAAATGAATATCGAATTTGCTGATATTTTTCAATGACTTACAACAGGTCTGTGCTTTGTTTTAGGCTTTAAAGAATCTAAGCAGTAAATAATGTACTTTATTTGTCTTCTACTTTAATATTCTCCTATTTAATATTTTTGCAAGATTTCATTTTTTCATTTTTAAGTTCTAGTAAAGAAAAACACTCCTCGTGATTTTAACCTTTATTAAACCTCCTTAAATAAACAACAAACATTATCATTGTTAAACACAAACACAATCCAAACAGCATATATATATATATATATATATATATGTGTGTGTGTGTGTGTGTGTGTGTGTGTGTGTGTGTGTGTGTGTGTGTGTTTATATATACACATACATACATACACATTTACACATTTTATTGTTTAAAAGAAATAAGTATATGTAACCTATATACAGTCACACATACATTATTAATCATTAAATACCATTATTTGCAAAAAAAAACTGTTTTTATTGTTTTAATCTCTCTCTCTCTCTCTCTCTCTCTCTCTCTCTCTCTCTATATATATATATATATATATATATACTGTATTGCAAGTAATTTAGAGTAATTGCAAGTAATTTTCTTTCTTTTTTTAGCAGCTGTTTTTCAAATCTGGTATTGTAGCCATTCTTTTTGTCCCAAAAGTGCTTAACAGGCAACTGTAGAAAAGATGTTCCTGAAGTCCTCATGTCAAATTGGAGCTGTGGGCATGTGGGTCTTCTGTCCTTTAGTGGGTGGCTGTCTTTGTCTACATGCCCTCAGGTGTCATCATCATGACAACTTTTTATCCTGCTCAAGTGATGAGAAATAACCTCAGTCCTGTGTCATCAGCAATTTCCCACACAATCAATGCCCTTTCCTATGTGGTTTGTAACAGCAGAGATCGTCAGGAGATAGAGGGGAGCAGGTCTAGAGCAATATATCATAGAAACAGAAAGCAATTAACAACCTATACCTTTCACTCTGTCTTTCTCCCATAGCTACTGTATGTCTGATTTGTAAAAGAATCATTCACATTCTTTTGAGTTGGATCTTTTGATTGAACCAGTTCACAAAAACGATCTGAATGATTTGTTCAAGATTAAATGTACTTTTGGAACAGTACTTTGAGTACTTTTAAAAAAGGAAAAACATTTTCAGTAAAATATGTAAAGGAATTTTAGAGTTGACTGATATGTAAATTTGATTAGATTTGATGTATTGCGTTTTTTAATGAGTTGAATAATGACTGCATAAACTTAAATGGACAAATGGGACTGTTTATTATTGAAACAGAAATAATAAACAGCAAAATAAAATGAAAAACAGCAACATGTTTAATATTTTTTATTAAAATGTTGTAAATGTTTTGTAAATGTTGTCAAAGAAGACAACATTTACAAAAAGACAATTTACAGAATATTCTAAGAGGATTACAATACATTAAATTAAAAGTATTACACTATAGAAAAATATAATTTCCAAAGTTACTTAAATAATTCAAATATATACCAACATCTTTCTTGAAAATAAAAAAGGTGGTATATATTTTTAAATGTATATTTATGTAAACTGTGTACAATTTTGCCAGTAATATGAATAAAATAAATAAATAAATAAAAGGTACTTTTAACAACACCACAGGCAATCCAAAACACAAAATAAGTGTGTAATTATTTCTTCAAATTGCTGACAAAATGAGCAATGGGGTGCAAGTTTATAGTTTATTAGGTGGAAATTATACAATAAGCGATTCTTATACTGTTATTGAAACATGTGATGACAAAAATCACTGAATCTTTTTTAACTGGTTCTTTGATACGAAATGTTCGAAGGAACCGAGTCGTGGGAAATGAGTGCGCATGCGACCTCCCATCACTACAGTCCCTCACTTCATACTGTTCATAACATGCCTATATTTTCTTGTAGAAGACTGAGAGACTATTGTAGGCATTTTTAGCAAAAAACTACATTTCCCTATGATCTCTCTACAATCAGCTGATTTTGCTGATGGCGGCTTCCCATTGGCTGAAGCCCGTCACGAGGTGTTTGGGCGTTGTAGCGGAAAGATGGCAGCTGACACAGGCAGATACCGGAGCGCTGTCTCCAAAAGCAAAGACCCCTCCGGTTTACTTATATCTGTAATAAGGTGAGCACGATATTTTTACAATGTCTGTGCCGGCCAGCTTGACTTTGCCTTCGTTAAATCTTTGCACCCGGAATTTCTACGGAAAAAGACCAGAATGGATAACCGCTTAGCATGTTTGCTAACGATACATCCTGTCATTCTTTCATATTTTATTACACTTATGAATTGTATGACAAGTCTATCTTAAGAAACTTTCCTTTGCATCAACTAAAGTTTATAGTTTGCTGTGAGTTTGTAGGCATACTTCAAAACGTGTTTAAAAATGGACAGTGCTTATGTTTTGACAGGACTGAGTTTCAAAACAGAGGGAACCTACGGAACTGTTTACCTAAACAGCACTGTTTAAACATCATAAACGCAGTCTGATTATTTGTCTTGTTTGTCTACACTTAACTTAAATAACGCAATCACAACATGCAAGTGCAATAACATGAAAGTACAACAATAGAAAATCTAATAGATTGCAGTGGAAAATGCAGCATGATATGAAAAATGTATTATAATATATTATACGTAATATAATTAGTAGCATATTACGTAATAATATGTATTCACAGATTAGTTCTTGTCTGCACAGTTTTTTTAATTTTTTATTTTTTTGAGGCCAGGCAGGGAAAAGGCTGTCATTAAGACTGGAAGTTGTGTACATATAAAATGCCGTTGCCAAGATATGATGGATCCGAAGAGAGCTATTTGAGGCCCTCATGGTGTAAAACATCTCAACTGATGATAGATGGCAGCCAGAACCCAATATAGTGTGGTAAAGTTGCTGCCTTATTGATGGATGTAGTTACAGTACATATTCATGATTTTGGTAATGCGTGGTTGAGTTGTAATGGACTTTTTGCCCAAATATTACATGCACAGCATCAAACCTAGTCTTTACATAAATTAAACTTTTTTTCGTCCATTGAGCACGAGCTGATAAGCTGTCAGAAATCCATCATTCTGCTTCACAGCTCTTTTATCTCCTTTTTACCCATCAGCCGTTTCCATTATGATGTCCTATGGGCAATCAAGTGAGGTCAAAAAAGAGTGAGTCTATGGGCCGAACCTATATCTACATGATCTGTGCTTCACTGCGAGCTTGAAGGGAGTTTTCCCTACTGGATTCTGTCTCTCAGTCGTTCTTTCTATATCTTTCTGAGCTCCAGAGACTGGAATGAATGTAATGAGCTCTTTTGGGAGATTGTGCTGCCTTCCTTTACTCTGATTTTAAAGCCACACCACTGGAAATGAGTCAGGACAGACTTTGAGAGCTGAGCTGTGATGTTTGGCAGTCTGGGACATTGTTGGATTGGCACCAGCCCCAGCGGGTCTCCTCGAGTGGGTGGGCGTCTGATGATGGATTGTTGTGAAATTGTGTTGTGATGGGCAAAAATCCAACTACATCTATCTGAAAGTTTGCAACATAATGATGACAGGATGAGTTTATATTGAGCGCAGCCTTGGCTCTGGAAGATTTAAGCGTACTGCAGTCGATCACGATTTTCCAGTGTCAGAAATAGCATGAAAGCCAAAGCCAGGATGCTAGAGAAATGTCATGGGCATGTGTCTTTTATTATTGAATTGCATGAGTATAGTAGGTATAACTATGTTGTCTTGGTTATACAATTTTTATATATAAAAATGTATATATATTGTCCTTACTCATTTGGGGTAAACAAAAAAAAATTAATAGAATTTAAAAAAAATAATTATTGTTTGTTTACTATAATTTCTTTTTATTGATTTATTTATCCATTCATTCATCCATTAAAACTTATTTAAATTTATTTAAAACGAACTAACTAAATAAATAAACTTTTACTTTATTTATTTATTAATTAATTATTCATTCATTCATTTACAATTTTTCTTATTTATTTACCCCGATGAACCAGGCAAAGATGTAATAATATAATATTATACCGTATGTGAAATTATTATTATTAGTAGTAGTAGTAGTAGTAGTAGTGTGTTTTTGTACAATGTAACAGTTTGGTACAGTTTGATGTAGCGTATGTTTGCTATCTTTTGGTCAGGACATTGTCCAGCAGTGAAGATGTGCAGGACCGAGAGACAGAGAAGGGCCGTCTGGAGGAGGCTTATGAGAAGTGTGACCATGATGTGGATGAGTTGATCGTTCAGCACTACACAGAGCTCACCACAGCCATCCGAACCTACCAGAGCATCACAGAGAGGATCACCAGCTCTCGCAACAAGATCAAACAGGTGTGCAACACATTCATCTGCATTCGGCAACACCCAAACAAGTGTAAATATGGGCAGCTTTCCGATTTGTATGTATGGTAGGGTTATTATATTATATTATATTATATTATATTATATTATATTATATTATATTATATTATATTATATTCAGGTTTGCTGGGCTTAAGAGTGACTATAAAAGTGGAGCAAGATTTCACAAAAAATAAATAGTTTAATAGTTCTAAAATATTATTTTCACAGAATTTAAAAAAAATTGTATGGGCCTATATAAAATATAAAAAATGTTTTAGGTGTACACGGTAAGAGACATGATCAAAGCATACAGTTAAATCTTTAATCCCCAAAAAATCATAATCATAACAGGCGTATCAGGTTCCCCTGTATAATAAAGCTAGGTTTTCTTTGTAACATTTTATAATATATTACAATAAGAACATCATATAACTTTTATTATTGTTATCAATTTTGAAAACAGTTGTGCTGCTCAATATTTTTGTGGCTACTGTGATGCATTTTTTACTTTAATAAAGAGTTCAAAAGTTCAAAAGACAATTTAATTGAAATAGTGATGCATTTTTTTACTTTAATAAAGAGTTCAAAAGTTCAAAAGACAATTTAATTGAAATAGAAATCCTTGGTAACATTATAAATGTCTTTACTGATGCTTTTTAATTGAAAGGGGTCATATGATGCTATTTTAAAGATCATTATTTTGTGTATTTGGTGTAACAGAATATGTTGACATGCTTTAATGTTCAAAAAACACATTATTTTTCAATTTGACTCCTAACTTTTATAAAGAATATCTCTTTGGATTTGAGTCTTTGCAACTTTTCAGATCTTCTTTATGCACCAAGAGCTTGTAACACTCCAAAGAGAAAGGAAAACTTGAAATCGCATCATATGACCCCTTTAATATATCCTTGCTTAATAAAAATATTGATTACAAATATGTATCTGTTTCTTCTTCACTGACCCCCGGAGAACCTTCAGGCTACATTGTTAAAAACCCTGATTTAAGGCAGATGCACAATGACTTAGTAATGTACTTTAATAAAATACTCACGTAGCTGCCAATCGCATAGAAATACATCTTCATGCTGTCAGTCTGTTTGTTTATGGCCGATTGAAATAACTTCATCACACAGGAATTATTTTTGTTTTTTCTTTCTGGTTAGCAGCTGGTGGAGATGAAATGCAACTGCTGCTTTACTTTGTAGCCCACATAGTTCTGTGATAACCTACCAATACGTAAACACACACAAGCTGCATGCAGCCTGATATAATACTGGCTGTAATACCCAGGGAATGATTTATGAGTGATAATTAGAGAAAAACAACATGCGGTAGCAGTTTGATGCAAAAAGGGAAATTAAAAACAAATCAACAGCTACTTTTTTTGGTGTTTTTGTGTGTAAACGTTACTCTCAGCCATGCGGTCTGATGGGTCGTCCCTCAGGCTTCTGTAATGATGTAGGTGTCAGGATTCCCACACATACACACACACACACGCACACACTCAAACTTGCCTCAGAGAACATAGAAAATAGCATTTCTGTCTTCATGCTGTGGAAGTATTTGATGAGAGGTGCCCAGGGACCACAAATCACCATCTTTACTCATTATTATTTAAAGACACAGGTGACCGAGTTTGTTTATTGCACTCTTGAAAGATGTGTTTGAGTCAAGGACTCAAAAAAAAAAAAAAAAAAAATAAAAAAAATAACCTTTCCCTGTTTGTCTCTATTTGCATGTGTGTGAGCGTAAGGGAGAAAATGGAAGACATAAACCCAATGCAGCCTATGAAACACAACAGTGTTCATTAATTTTGCTGTTTGTTTATCCAGCTTTGGGATTTGTTCACATTTGTGCGTGTTTTGTAAGCTCTTTTAAGAACATTAAAAATGAACTAATTATTACCCCCCCACCCACTTAAAACGGTTGCAAAACATGGTGAGCCATCATAAAAGAATCATTAGGAATCACTTGTTATTGTCTTCGATGTCTGAAATAATATCCTTGTAAATTAGCCACTAAGCTCAGGTTTCAATCTACGGCAAAGTGTTTGTATATCATCTTCTCCCCTGCTGCTGACACACTTGAAAATAATTATGCAAAGAGCCGAGCAGAGCTGTGGAAGGAAAACTGTTTAATCAAGTGTGAACTTTCACCTTCTCCTGACATGGTGTGTGTGGGCTGCTCTCTGCTCAGGTCAAGGAGAACCTGTTGTCCTGTAAGATGCTCCTCCACTGTAAGCGAGATGAACTGAGGAAGCTGTGGATCGAGGGTGTCGAGCACAAGCATGTCCTCAGCTTGCTGGACGAGATCGAGAACATCAAACAGGTCCCTCAGAAGTTGGAGGCATCCATGGCCAGCAAGCACTACCTGCACGCCACAGATATGCTGGTGAGTGTGTGTGTTTGAATGTGTTGATAGGAGAAATTGTATTCATTCCATGGTAAGTACGTGCTACCTGTTTGTTTCTTTCAGCTTGTCCTCTCATACGTAAAAATATTAAATTAAATATAGCTCTTTAATTTGAGCTTTGGACACAGATTCAATTCTTACAACCAATTTCATTGTGTGCTCCTTGAGATGCTTTGTTTAAAAAATAAATACATAGGTTTTTTTGTTAGCAATGAAATCCATACATGGGCAAAACTTTTAAAATACTATATAACATTTTTATAACATATATTTTTGCAAATATATATTTTTTGCATTTAACATATAGCAAAAATTCCAAATATTACATGATATTTTAAATAAATAATTAATAAAATCAAAATCTTGAATAAAATCAAGCATAATCCTTTAGACGTAAAGATCTTTTAGATTATGAAAACGTAAATTTAGTTGTAATTTGACTGGTATTGTAAATATTTACGCTATTGTTTAAAAGTTTAGGTTCAGAAAGATTTTTTTTAAATAAATTTTTTTGAATAAAATAATACTTTTATTTAGCTAACGATGCATTAAATGACAGTAAAGACTTTTACATTGTAAAAAAAGTTTTTTTTATTTCAAATAAATTCTGTTCTTTTGAACCTTATATTCATCAAAGAATCCCCCCCCAAAAAAATTTTTTTTTAAATAAAGAAAAGCACATAAGCATCTCAAGGCACAATACAAGTATCAAATTGATACAGAATTAAGTGAAAAAAACAAAGCAATCATAATAAATGCCTACATACCTATGAACAAATATTTAAAAAAATCAACATTTTTCACAACTGGTTTTCAACAGTAATTAGAATTGTTTCTTGAGCAGCAAATCAGCATATTTGAATGATTTCTGCAGGATCATGTGACGCTGAAGACTGGAGTAATGAGTAATGGCTGCTGTAAATTCAGCTTTGTCTGGAATAAACTAACTGGAATAAATCACATTTCAAAATATATTAAAATAGAAAGCACTTATTTTACATTTTACATTTTTTCTAAAGAGTATTTCCAAAAAGAATATTTAAAAAAAAAAAAAGTAAAAGACCTTACAGACCCCAAACTATTGAACAATAGGGTGGAGAGTGAAATGAAGTTATTTATCTGTGTCACCTGCGTGGTGTGTGTCAGGAACATGTGTGCTAACTTAAACAGTGACTTATTCAGTTATGCAACTCTGGTCAGGTGATTCTTTCCCACTGTATTAACCAAAGCTCATGAGTCTAAAAACATCATCAAAAATAAGAAGGAGCTGAATTTTTGTTTTTTTAGGATCTTTTTCATCAGGTATTTGAACACATTGTTTCTTTGGGTACACCCACATCTCCCTCTCAACAGGGGAAATCAGGTGTGGTCAGAGATGACAAGCTTCCTTCCTCCCGCTCTCTCAGGTCTCTCAGGTGGCGTTCTCCTCCTGTGTGTGTGACTGTGTTAAATCTGACGAGAAGTATTGGGACTGCCAACAGAGATTACGCTGTACACGGTGTTTCAATTTGCAACTCTCATCTGAAAACACTCCCTCACTTTTGTCTGATACTTACATGGACACGCACACATACACATTTGTAACTCTCGTACCTGTCAGTCTGGTTAACCTCCCCAGTGTGTGCTTTTCAGATGAGCTGTCATTCATTACCTCACATCTGTTGAATCGGCACTTTCCGCTCTTGATTTGCTTAAGCCCTTTCCTTTCCTTTCCTTCTTCCTCTTTCTCTGTCTTCCTTTTCCATCTTCCTCTTTTTTTCCTTTTCCTCTCTGTTTTTCTTTCATTTATGCTTTTCTTTCTTTTCCTCTTCCTTTCCTGTCCTTTTCAGCCCTTTCCTACACTTTCTGTTTCCTCTCCATTTTTCCTTTCCTTTCCTTTTTTTTTTGCTGTCCATAACTATTCATCTCCACATTCCTTTCATTTATTTTCCTTTCCTCCCCTTCTTCTTCATTTCCTTTTCTGTCCTTTGCTGCCCTTTTCTGTCCTTTACTTTTCCTCTTCCTCTCTATTTAATTTTTTTATTTTTCCTCATCCTCTTCTTCTTTCCTGCACTTAACCTTTCCACTCCCTCTCCGTATTTCTTTCATCTCCTTTCCTTTTTCTATTCCTTTCATGTCCTTAACGGTTCCTCTTGCTCTGTTACTTTCTTTTTCCTCTTCTTTACTCCTTTCCTCTTCCTCTCATGTCCTTAACTGTTCCCTTTTCTCTTCTTCTTCCCTTTCATTTCCTTGTCCTCTTCCTGTCTTTAACTATTCTTCTTTCTCTTATCCTCCTTTACTATCCTTTCCTATTCTATCTCTTTGCCTCTTGTTCCCTCTCTCCTCTCAAATCTATAAAAACAAGTATCTCAGTTGCAAATTGAAGTGTCTTCTCAACTAAACCAGGTTTGACAATAAGACATGCAAACATGCACACTTACACATGCTTAGCTGATCCTGCAGGTATACGCTGTGGCTCATACAACCCTCCTTGACTTGTGTGACCCCTCCTCTGTCTGTCAAAAGGGATGCAGTGATGGCCCTCCAGAGCACTATCAACAGGCCATTAGCTGCCCTCTAATAAAGCACATTCATTCAGAGCCATTTTATGATTTATTCACTAAATAAAAACAAGCAGTAGCCACTGCAGGGTAGTTCAGTGCTGAGGGAGAGGAGAGGTAAAGGCAAAGAGAAGTAAAGACTAGAAATACAAGTTAATGCAATAAAAAAGAGCAAGAGAGAGAGAGTGTACGAGATTAAAAGAAGGATGGAAGGAAGAAGGGAAAGGTTGCATAGAAGATCAAGGCTCTGGGATATGTGAGCCAGGTCAGGTGAATGAAATGAGGAAATTGAACTTATCAACCACACAACTGCTTCAGATTCGGTTTGCAAATGCGGCAGCATGGCAAGTAGCTGCTGATATGGTGCAGATCCAGGACAGCATTAAAGCTAAGCCTGAGGGGACTACCTGGACTCATTCTCCATGTTAAGTTGCATTTGTTCTTCGTTTTTCTGCTTCAAAATCCCCTTGCACATGTGTATGAGAGAGGGAGGAGGAGATGAAAAACAGATACACAAAACAGAGCAAAAAAGCTATATACTTTTTAAAATTACGTTCTGTATCCACAGCTTACAACATTTTCTATGATGTGGAATATATATAATTTGTGTGTATTCATGTATATATGTATTTATTTATTAGGAATTTATTATTTATTAGGGATTTATTTAATGATTGATTTTATTAGGTATTTTGTTTATTAGAGATTTCATTTACCATTATTTTATTTATTTAATTATTTATTAGGGATTACATTTTTTAGGAATTTTAGTCATTCTTAGGAATTTTATTTATTATTAGGAATTTTACTTATTTCATATTATTTAGAGATTTTTGAACAAAAAAAGTAGTAAATCTCTGTGTGCGACAGAAAGAGAAAGCTTATATATTAATTTAGTTTTCTGGGTTTTTGCATAATTTTCTCACTTTTTCCTCATTCACCCAGCAGCTGCATACTTCATTATGCTCTCTGCAGGAGAGCCACACGCATTCAGCAGAGTAAATATTCAGCGCCACTGCGGTCCACCACACTGCATGCTCTCTCTTTTAATACCTTGATTGGACGAGAGTTGTTATTGTGCTTTATCGTTGTGGTTTTTGATGGGTGGGTGGGTGGGTTCTGTGCTATTATGTGATCCTGGAGCGCAGCTAATCTAGGTGGTTTTACAACAATGGATACGCCTGGAACACCTGGAACACTTCAGTTATTCAGCTACTAGCAATGGACAAGCTACATTGGGATTTGAGTTTCGAATGAACATGCAAAAGAGTAGATACTAAGGACCCGAAGTATAGATGAAGAGCCATATTTTATAACCAACATACAGTGGTCTTAATAAATATTCAGATACTTCACCACATTTAGAAATGTATGAAGTCACAGCATAAAATAACAAAATATCAAACCAAGTTCTACCGATTAAAAAAAAAAGGTTAATAAAAAGCACTGTTTTCAAGCATTACATTTCACAAAAAAAAGCTTGTTTGGTTCTAAATTAAAACAATAAATTATTCTGTTCAAAAGTAACATTTAAAAATATTTAGAGTCTTTATGGTTGTAAATTAACTTTATTATGAACTGCTGAAGATGGCTGACCTCAAACATCTGCTACAATTGCATTGGGACAAAAAAAAAGCAAAAATGGCTAATAATTTTTGCTTTTCTTTTTTAATTTAAAATCTTTTTTTTATTTAATGCAATAAAATTCATACACTTTTAAGTGAGGCTCAAGTCTCCAAATATTTTTGGGGTCACTAAATTTGACATCTGAAGTTGGCAGATGGAAACTTCAGCTGTGGTGTTGTGTTTGCAGGTTTCAGCGGTGGATTCTCTTGAAGGACCCCTGCTACAGGTGGAGGGTCTCGGCGACTTGCGACTGGAGCTCCACAGTAAGAAGCTCAACATCCACCTGGTGCTAATTGACGAGCTCCATCGACACCTCTACATCAAATCAACCAGCCGCGTGGGTCACCGAGGAAAAGACAAGGACAAGGGCCGGTGAGCTACTATGGCATGCTTTTGATAAAATATTATTTGATTGAGAAGTGCATGCAGCTGGGCGAAACTAGATCCTTATTGCTTGCTTTCAGATCAGTTCAAATCAAAGATATGTAGGTTTAGTATTTGGACCCAAAGTAGGTAAATAATATTACAAAACGTGAATAATATAAAATATCTTTCTCAGAACGTTTGATTCAGGTTGTGGCGGTAAACTGAAAGCAGTTACCTTCAGAACTGGAAAGTCATTTCTCTGCTTTAGATTAATTTACCTTCGCAGGTTAATGGTGGCAGGGCACACAGCTCATCTAATTACAGTGTATGTACTTTTTAAAAAGAGAGACGTGCTTTCTTAAACCAAACATCCCATGAGTCATTGCTGTCTGATCGTTAATAAGGATGTGGAATATGCCAGACAGAATAACTGATCAGACTAATTAAGAATCCAAGCCTGAATATGGGGCAAAGCTGGCTTGAACCCCAGCTAGTTTGACATTCTGAATAAACTTTAATTAGTCAAAGGGGTGACATGTAGAAAATGTGTTACTCGTCTTCACTAAAGTCTTCTTCTGGATCTCAGCATAGATCTGCTTCACGTAATTAATGACGGGGATGATTACGCTATCTTGAAGGGAAATCACAATGTTAGTTCTTTATTGAATGCTTTGTTCACCAGGGTCTTAAATCATTAGCTTGTTGGTAAACAAAGCCTCTCTGGCCCTGTTGCATTCTTCTCACCAGAGTCATGTAATTAGCTGATTAACGACTGTTCTCTTCCTGTCCCTGCATACGGGGCCTGGCCACCGTGGCTCTGATGCCGGCTTTCAGCACAGACAGAGATAAGTCATTCGCACCCTCGTGGATGAGCACGAGAGGAATGATAATAAGTTTTTGCTTTTCTCGATGGCAACACAGCCGCCCACGCGCGCACTGTCGTCGGGGGATTGCTGAGCCCCTCCGTCAGCGTGCCGTGCGAACCACCGCCGCCGATGCCTCTGCAATGCTAATTCTCATAGATTAGACAAGGCGCAGCAGTGTAGCGCATTAAGCTAATGCAGGTTGGTGACCCCGCAGGGCTGAAGTGTGGAGTTGTTTGTAATAGTGTTTTTGATCTCGGAATTGTGCGTGCGTGTTTGTCGCTCTTCCGCTGCTCTGTTTATGGCCATGTAATTATAGCGCGACGCTTTCATGAGGAGAAGTGATTTATTAGTCAGGGTCACGACGCGACTGCAATTTTCTGGCAGGATTTTTATTCATTTCCTCTCTCTCTCTCATGCGTTTTGCAATCTGCCTTGTTTGATTCTTCGTGTTCTGACCACTTTAATGGCAATGGTTTTGCGGAAGGTTCTCAGTTATTTTCATAAAACATTCATGGCTGCTCTTTTTATGAATGTTTAAACAATAGCTGCTGTCAGTATAATAATGGTTACTATTTTGAAGACTGTAGTAACAGTAACTTTTTTTTTCGTTATTTTTTTCAGGTCTGCTTCAAAGGATACATCTGTTTTGGATGTCGGTTTGTCCACTCCACGCAAGCTCACAGAACCCTCACAGTTCAGCACCCCTGGAACATCCAGCAGTAAGAATCACTACAAATATACAGCCAATAGAAATGACTAAATTATTATATTTATAAATGTAAATATAATTTAATAATTAAACTACTAAATATATTTAAAATGTATTATATATAGAAAAAAATATATACAAATATTTTATTTAAATGTACTATAAGTATATATTTGCAAATACAATAAATGTACAATTCTATACAATTATATAGAAAAAATTGTAATGTACACAACATAGATAAGTTGCATTTTCTGCGCATATTTTCTGCCTATTTTCTCTTTTGGCTACCAAAGTATTTCAAGTAAATACTAAATATTTCTAAATATAAAATAATTATATTTATACATTTAAATATAATTTAAATACTACGTTTTAATTTATTTAAATTTTTTATTTAAATATGGAATACATATACATTTGCAAAAACAATACACTTACAATGCTATGTATTTAAATATAATGTACATTGTTTAATTGCAGTTTCTGTTTATATTATTAGATACGATTTTCTGTCTATTTTCTCTGTCGGCCAAAAACCTTCTTTTTTTCCGCCATAAAAATTTTCATTGGCTGAAATTTTGATGTATTCAAAACTTGAAGACAAAAAAACATCCAAAGACAAGACAAAGTGACCATTAGCCAGCAAACGAGAGAAATAGAGTGCTACTTTTGCAGAGAGCGAGTGAGAGAGTGAGTGAATTAGAACTTGATTTAGTGGCTCATAATTTGAATGATAGATTCCTCTCTGCTGCACTGAAGGGAACAGCAGGTGTCCTGGCTGTTATGAAGCAAGAGGTGATTTTGTAGGGCCTGGTGCTCCATATTGTCTGCCAGTGTTCAAAGTGCTAATTAAATCATTAGGACACTTCTGACCAGTGTCACTGTGTCTATTAATATAACACTGGGGGCTGCCACAGACAAGAAAAGACTTGCCACTATTGCATTCTGTGTGTTCAGGAAAGCATTTGCATGAACACACACTCCTCGATCATTGTAATATGCACACCAAAACTCAATGACATACCAATTTTCACTTTTACAATTACACAGTGACTCACACTTTCACTTGCACGCACCTCTAAAAAAGACCCGTGTCTGCACACACACAAGAACACACACTCTCAGGTTTCATGATCTCAATACATCATGTTTCAGTAAGCATATTAACTGGTGCAGATGAG
Source organism: Sinocyclocheilus grahami (assembly GCF_001515645.1). NCBI lineage: Eukaryota > Metazoa > Chordata > Actinopteri > Cypriniformes > Cyprinidae > Sinocyclocheilus > Sinocyclocheilus grahami. Next base: position 3,104,691 of record NW_015505180.1, read on the forward strand.
ATACTCTCTCACATTATTAATCATGCAGCGCTGTCAGCACAGCGGGGGTGCGGGCCTCGTTATCCGTGCTCTCCTGTGTGGGGTGCCGACTCCACTGCTCTCTGAGACTGTTATCAGACCCACCAAGCCACCCACAGCTGTCTGTTTCTCCCACACTGCCTCTGAGACATGCTGTCAATCGTCAGTACAACTATCGACAACCCTATCTGCCTGTCCATTTGTCCGTCTGTCTGTCTATCTATCTGTCTGTCCATCTCTCTGTGTGTGTCTGTCTATCCGTCTATCCTTCCATCTGTGTGTCTGTCCTTCCGTCTGTCTGTCTGTCCATCCAACCATCCATCTATCTATCTATCCAGCTATCTATCCATCTATCCTATCCGTCTGTGCATCCTTCAATCCATCCATCCATCCATGGATAGATAGGATCCGTCTGTCTGTCCATCTATTTATCTGTCTGCTTGTCTATCCATCATCCATCTGTCTGTCTGTCTGTCACTTTAGATGATTACTCACCCTTTTATTGTTATTTGCGCTGATTTTGCTAAAGCAGGTAGAAATGTCTCTAATTCACAGGACTATTGAGAAATTATTGCGCTAGCTGCAGTTTTCTTCACATTACATGAAACGCTTGCAATTATTGCTGTCGCAGTGCTTTGTGTGATCGGGTGACGCCATCAGACAACATTTCCCCTGCTGCGGAAGACGCTTCCCTTTTGTCACCTATTTTGTCTAATGGCCTTTTGCGCATCATTTGTTGGAGGTAATTGTAGTAATTATTTAGCAAACTACAGTTGGTGGAGAGAAAAAAAGAAAAACCTGAGCCCATTAACTTGCCATAAACATTAAAATAATTTTAAACAGTCATTGGATTGGATGGTATTAGCAGACAAAAAAATAAGCACTTCACTGTACGATCTCTCCATTGAGCAGGTGAATATGGAGAGGTGCATAATGCAGGTTTATTTAAGGATTGGGCTGATGCCATGATGAGAAGGGAGGAAATGATTATGAAATTATGAAAGCGTAGCCCTGAAACCTTGTGAAAAATAACTTGAAATGTATTTAAATTCTATGCATTGTTGGTTCAAGTGAACCTACTGTAGATTTTCTATAATTTGGGTTTAATTATCAATATATTACTGTTACTTTACATTAACATTACTAACCTTTTTACCTGTAAAATCTCTCTGAGGAAAACGTCATTATTTAATTTAATAACATTAACATCTTAACAGATTGTTAGTACATACTCATATTTATTCATATATTCAAATTGGAATGCACATTAGTGACCTTTTAATAGTTATGTAATATTTAATTATTTAACAATTAGCAAACCATATCATAAAGTTGTACTACCATCTGTTAGCTGTCAAGGTTGCTCGTATATTTATGTAGGTGTTCCATAAACCATTCAGTCCATTCATGCTGCTGTAATTATATATTGTTGTAGTGTTCTTGATGGAGTACATGTGTGTTTGTGCAGTGCGTGAGCTGCAGGAAATGAGAGAGGACTTGGACGTAGACCCAGAGGAGAACAGTGCAGAGTTCATGGGGATCCTGATCAAAGCTCTGGCCAAACTCAAGAAGATCCCGGAAACCATTAAAGCCATCATGGAGCGTCTGGAGCCTGAGCTCAAGCAGATCCTCAAGAGATCCACCACTCAGATCGCTGACCATGCCTACCAGAGAGGAGAGAACCTGGCACAGGACAACCAGCCCAGGTAAATGCTAATGGAATGATGGGGCAGTCTGCAGTGAATATCCATAATTATAGTCATACACCATACTACTGTTTCTTAGTTTATTGATTGATTGGCTGACAGAATATTATATGATGGTTAAGATATGTAGACAAGCACAAAAAACATTTTTTTAAATGTTATTATTATTTAGACACATTCATATCAGACATATTAAGACATTTTATTCAAACAGCCCAAATAAATGCTTGCATTTCCACAAATGAACACTGGGGAAAGTGTTTGTGAGTCTGAAATTCATGTTTTGTTTTGTCAAGGCATGAGAAAACATTTGTGAATCTTAATGCATATTTCCAAATCTCATTTTTTTTATTTGTGAATTTGTTGTAATTCTTGTAAAACTGTAAAACTTAGAATTTGTTTAGGAACAAATACCACCACATAAATGAGGTGGAAGGGCAGATTTTTCTTTATGAAAATCATAGTTTCTGCATATAACTATTCTTTTTATCTCCTGCAATATGCACAGCCATACTGAATGGTTGCTCAGTTTCCAATCGCTTGAAGCATCCATAGTTTTTACTTTGCAATTCTTTTAACGTGATATACTTCCTAATGCAGCTACATAACGAAAGGCAAGACTGGATTTTATCAGTTGGCGCTTGATTGATTATTATTATGATCAGCTGGCTCTTGAAGATTATTAAAACAAATTTATTTACATTAACATGCACTGACAAATCATGCAAAGGTAGAGAATCATTTAGAAGTAAATGGGGTGAGTTTTGATTTCATGTTGTCCTTAAATGATGTAGGAAATAAAAACTGCCAATGACAGTCACTTTAAGAAGCAGTTCTCCCTCTTGCACTAATTTTGTTTTTAAGGGAAGCACTTTGGAAGGCATTTGTACTGAAGTGTGATTGGTTTCTGTTGTTTTCCTCCTTTATTGCACTCTCTCTCACTCTCTCACTTTACCCGATGATGGCTTGCTGGATCAATGCTCTCATCTGTCATATATGGCATTCATACCTCCCTCATTTCCAGAAATGGTGTAATCCATAAAAGCGAGCGGCAGCCAGTGTCTGCTTAAGCATCGGCTCTAACGGAGAAAAACAAAAGCAAGGAAAGAAAAGACCGATAATGAAGGCTGTTAAAGAAAGCTCTTTACCCAAGGCTAAAATGAACTCTCAATCGCTTATTTTTCCACAGCCATTCTCTGGGTTTTAATGTTTGCTCTCCGCTCTTTTTTTTTCCGGATGTGAGCTTCTAGTGTGTGAGAGAATATCCACTGACTTTTCATTTTGTGCTTTTAATGAAATAAACGGGGGCTTTTCTTTGAAAGCTATGACATGGAAACTTTAGTAATATAAGAAAAAATTCCATTATTCGCAAACTCTTTTGAGAAATGGTTATATATGTGTGGTACATACTGCATATGTGTGTTTCTTCTGAATTTACTAATGTATCATTAAATGTAATTACCTTGATAAATAACTGCTGAATTAATATGGCAGTTCATAAATCTGTTTCCTGTAAGGTAAACCATCTTTGCCAGGGTGAGTGAAAATAAGGTCCCATTTTAACCATAGAGCAATTTCAGTGTTTACTTGTGTGTCTGTGCTTACGTGAAAGTTGAGGTAGGGCTCCGTTTCTATGGAAACCTCAACAGAAAAATTAAGTCACTGCGGCTTTACAGTTCACAGTGAAATGTATGTCTTACAAGTTGTCCTAACCAGACGTGATGTGACATAGATTGTAGTGACAAGTAATTTTTGCAAAGTGACACAATCTGAGTCAATCAGAAGATTTTTATTACATTGGACCAATGAGATTTTATAATCATATATAAATGTATATGTGTGTGTATTTCTAATCATGTAAGAGAGCATTCATTCATTCCATCCATCCGTCCATCCATCCATCCAGTTACGACATCAACCAACAAACCTTGACCTCTTGGTTCAGATGTGTGTAAGTAGATAGTGTGCTTTGGGTTGGCTTTCTGCAATGCTTGTATGAAGAAGTGTTGTCCTGTATAATATGTGTTTACATGTTGAGTCAAGGGTCATGTCCTGTCCTCTGTAAATCAGGTTTAACATGTCATCATGCACCGTCTCTCACGTGAACATCCATCATCTTCCTGCCGTCCACCTCCCAGGAATCTTAATACCCTACATCATGCTGTCACCTCCAACCTCTTCATTCCACCGACCAGTGTTTTCTTCTGCCTCGTTTTACTGGGACGAATGAGTAAACTCCACAAAAGTCAGACAGATGTGTGTCCTCCTAGAGGACCCAGAGAGTTTGACAGATGCTGCTAATTGTTGTTGGTGAACAGCTGCCGCTGCTCAACAGGGAGATTCTGTCTGCACCCTGCTGCTGTCATGTTCATTAGTAACAGAGAATGGACCACTTTTGGCTCACTTTTGGTGATGTAGAGGGATTTCTGACAGCCAGACTGACTGCAATGGTGGCTTTTTCTTGGAAAGCTTCTAGATTAGGAGTTTTCAAACTGGGGTCCAAGGACCCCCAGGGGCCACAAGGGGGTGCTGGGGGTTCTGCAAACAAACAGACAAACATAAAAGGTTAGCAAAATGTATATTTTAGGGCTGTAAAATTTGAATGAACCCTAATTCTAATAATATGATTAATGAAGTATTTTAACACATTTGATACCGTTACCATTTCATTGTGCATCTGAAAACTGGTTAGAAATCAAGAAATTGATTGTGATTTTTTTTATTCTATTGATAGTCCTAGTGTTTTATTATTTTATACCCAAGTTTTTTTTTCTCTCTCTACCACCCTCTTCAGGTTGTTGCTGGAACTGCTTGAGCTGTTGTTTGATAAGTTGAATGCAGTGGCCCAGGCTCACAGTGTGGTTCTCAGTCACCTGCAGCAGATTATCGTCTCTCCCAATGGAGCCCAGGAAGGGATCAAACTCTATGAGCAGGCTGATGTCTATGCCAAGATCCAGACCGTCCTACAGGTCAGTCCCTGAAGAGTCATTCAGTAAAGCAGATCCAGCAAATTGGATGATATAGTTGGAATCTAAAAGATTGCGGCGAAATATATACAATATGTAAAAGTGGATTTTGCTAGAGGCTATTTTGACCACCTAGCAATACCCTAGCCACCACATAGCAATGTATTAAAAACAATTGGAAGCACCTTCTTCAGCATATAAGTCATAGCAACTCCTTGGCAACAACCCAGTGCTGTGACTTTCAGTCTCTCAGGCTGTTATTCAAAGCAGAAACATGCTATTAACTGTTATTTACAGGTGACTTATAAACAGAACGTTATTAGCCGTTTCTTGTGACTCTTCTGTTAAGACTGTAAAAGTTCGGTATTTCATCCCAGGTGTCATGTTTAATTGGAGTATGTTAATGGGAAAATTTTGACTTTTTAGTGTGTGTTTTGAGGCAGGTGAGATTGCCAGCTGTTCATGTAACCTTTGAGAGTCTCTCAAGAGGTCCAACATTGAGTGTCTGTTTGTGTGTTTGAAAAGCACCTGCTGGAAATCCTGCTGCAGGTTTTTATCTCATTTGATTTGTATGTTTACACTTATTTTTGTTTTGTTTGGTTTGGTTTGGTTTGGTTTGTGCTTTGCTTTGTTTGGTGCTTTGTTGTGTTTTGTTTTGTTTTTAGCAATTGAGAAATTCGTTTTCAGAGTTAGGCTAGTCTTCTTTGATTCAAGTGGCAATTTAGATTCATGTTTGGTTTGTTTTGTTTTGTGCTTTGCTTTGTTTGGTGCTTTGTTGTGTTTTGTTTTGTTTTTAGCAATTGAGCAATTCGTTTTCAGAGTTAAGCCAGTCTTGTTTGATTCAAGTGGCAATTTAGATTCATGATTCACTAAATTCCCAAGATCAATGTGACAACCTCACATCATATCTTGTTTTCCCTAACCATAAATGGAGAATAGTTATTTTGGTGTGTTATACAATGTTGACTCACGTCTATCTAGAATTATTTTCACAAGCAATTTTAAAACCGCTGTAGGTACAGATGGTCAAACTAATTGAAAATTCAGATTCAAAGACGTTGTAAAAAACGAGACCTTATAACCTTCTCATGTCCATATTATTCCCTGTATTCACTGTTTTTCTTCCCTTAAATAATTCCATCTCTTTACATTCTCTCTCTCTCTCTCTCTCTCTCTCTCTCTCTCTCTCTCTCTCTCTCTCTCTCTCTCTCCCTCTCTCTCCCTGATTCTCATTCCATGTGCGCTCTTTCAAAGCATTGTTTATCAGCTGCATGCTAGAGAGGATCCAGTCATAGACACAGGAATCAGGAGAATGAGGGGAGAGTTTTTTTTTTTCCTTAAATAATTACATCTCTCTCTATTCTCTCTCTCTCTCTCTCTCTCTCTCTCTCTCTCTCTCTCTCTCTCTCTCCCTCTCTCCCTGATTCTCATTCCATGTGCGCTCTTTCAAAGCATTGTTTATCAGCTGCATGCTAGAGAGGATCCAGTCATAGACACAGGAATCAGGAGAATGAGGGGAGAGAAAGAGAGATGGGAGTGGAGGTGCAGCTGGGAAATTAGTAAATGGGTCATCACTCCATCAAACAGGGTGAAGATTCAAACTGTGACCTTGTACTTTCCTCCTGTCTGTAGAGAGTGGTAACGAAAAAACAAGCGTGGCCCTGCCAACTGTTGCTAAGGCCCCGCTGAGCTCTTTGCAGACCCTAAGTAACGAGATGCATCTTTCCGCGAGGTGACTACAGAAGTCAAAATATGCATTTAACTGCAGTGTGATGAGGGGTTTGTCTGTGTGCACATGCACTGCCTCTTTTTTCGGCATTCATTAGCACAAGCACCTCACACTCTAGCTAACAACAGATTATTTTGTTTATTTCGAGCCTTTGCTTCAGCTTGTAGTCCTGTAGAGATATAGAATGAATGCATCTTTAAATGAAAACAACAGTATATATGCCGTTCAAAAGTTTGGGGTTGGTAAGATATTTATGCTTACCAAGGCTGCATTTATTTGATCAAAAATACAGTAAAAACTAATGTTGTGAAATGTTATTACAATTTAAGATAACTGTAATTTATTCTTGTGGTGGCAAAGCTGAATTTTGAGCAGCAGTCTTCAGTGTCACATGATCCTTCAGAAATCATTCTAATATGCTGATTTGGTTCAGTTGTGCTGCTTAATAATTGTGTGGAAATCATGATGACGTATAATGGCTTTAACTGTCACTTTTGATAAATTTAATGCGTTATTACAGAATAAAATTATATATTTCTACTGTTCCCCTGACAGTATGGTATATTGCATGACCAATGCATGACCAATGCAGTTTGATTCATAAGGAAGTGTTCCTAAAGCACAGTCATCCTGGCTTTGCTGAAATAGCTGGTATTAAGTGTTCAGTGTGCTTCCCTGCTCAAGCAGGCTGGCTGCCAGGGGCTGTGGTGTCTCCTGTGGTCACGGTGTGAGATAATGTAATCCCTTGATGAGAATCTTCGTTAAGGTAGATGAGGTTTTCCTAATCATTTGTGTTTTCGCTCTCCTCTTGATCTCATCTCTTCTTCCCTTCTCCTGACTGCGACAGCATTTTGTCATTTCAGACTAGTTCACATTCTCAAGCACAGACGCTTCCCCCTGAGATCAAGTACTAGAGCCCCAAATCTAAACCATCATAAAAATGCACAGCATCTTCTACAGGCACTCAAAAAAGCAGCTTCCTTTCTGTTTTCTCTTTAGAATGAAGATTGTGGGAGAGTGATGACACATAGACTGCAGTCACATTTCTATTTCCTCCCCTCCCCTCCCCTCTAATTTCTCTATTTTTTTCTGTTATTTTCTGTCACACTTTTTTTCTCATACAGTGACACTCTTGAGTTCTGGTATCAGGTGCTGATTGTGTTATCAGGTGTGACTTACGTAAACTTCAGTCTCAAGTGAGAATGATGGTCCTGTTCTCATGCACTGATGCACCTGATGTTCTTGGTGTCATTTTTTTGGGTTACCTTCATGATAACCTCTTGTTCTCTTAGGCGTCGATGAGACCCCTGTCTTTCTATCTTAATACCGAACTTCTGTTCCCAAGTTTTCTCTGTTCCTGTGGGAGACAGGAATCACATTGACCTTTCCATTACACTGAAGACACGAAGGCCATGGACAGATGGACCTGAGAGACATGTTATAATCTTTATTTCTTTCAGTTTCTGGCTCGGCCATTTTTGAAGACAGGAGAGCAAAAGTCTGAGAGTGTTAGAATCCATATTGAGCTTGTAAACTAAGAGTAAATAGTTATTGACTTTTTGGAGTGGCTGTTGACTGAAATTTTGCCACTGACAGACCAATCCTGAATTTGTCCTACATAATTTTATCCCTGTAAATATCACAGAAGAAGGGACAAAACTGGCAGTGGTAGTTGTAGGTATGGTTTTGATGATGTGTTCTTACTGTTTCTGTCATCCCAGTAGATTTTGGTATTGATATAGAATAGATATTTGATTTTAATTTACAATTTTTTTTTATTTTATATACCAATCCTGGATATATCTCAATTATTGATTATTAATTATTGGTATGTTTTGATGAATGTTTTCTGAAAATAAACTTCTTAGTCCCAGTAGATTTAGAATTTATACTGAAGAGATCTTTGAAAAAAAAAAATTTTTTATTCAAGATTGATTTTTATTTAAGTGGCTGTTGATTGGAACTTAATTATTAATTATTGGTATATTTATTTTGTAATACCAAATATAATGAATTTTTTTAAATGAAAAATAAATATACCAACAATTAATAATTAAGATCCAGTCAACAGCCATTTAAAAAAAAATAAATAATAAAATAAATAAATTATAAATCACTCTCTCTCTCTCTCTATATATATATACGCATATGTACGTATGTATGTATAATTTTTATAAGTACTTAATTCTTACCAAGTTCCAAGTCCCACACTAATATTTCACATCAGACAGCAGAAAGACTTGATATCACTTTAAGAAGATAAAAATGATGGTGCTATATATATATATATATATATATATAATTTTTTAAAATAAAGTTACTTATTTCTTACCAAGTTCCAAGTCCTGCTTGAATATTCCTCATCAGAGAACCGCAAGAATTTGTATACCATTGTTAAGAAGATGATGGCGCTCGTAGTAATCTCCCTCTTCACATTGTATTACCGTCCCTCTTCCTAAGCCTCACGGTCTTGAGCCCAGGAATGATGGGTGAGAGGAACAAGAGTGTGAAAGGGGGAAAAAAGAAAGGAAATTACAAACTTTCTACTTTGACAACTTGTTTAGATTTAGTGAGAGCCACACAGCCTCAGAGTAATTGGATTAAACAGTGTTAGTGAGGCGTTTCATGCCCTGACAGTGATTAGTCTGGCAGTGGAGGGAGAGGCAAAGTGCTTCTGTTTCATGTCGGCGAGATAGACAGACACATGGCCTCTAAATGAGCTGTTGTGTACCAGTCTAAATGATCTATTGTAACTGGCCACGGCTTGCATATCGCTTGTGGATTTGAAAGATTTCCACCACAGGGTTAATGATCATAACAGTTAATTTCCATGTTTTAAAACCCAGTGTTCCTTTTATCCCCCCAGGCTTTGTGGTCGAGACATGCTGGTTGTTTTGAAAAGCGCCACTCTTATGTTCATTAATTATGACAATAATTATGCATTCTTTTGTGATGTGCATCTCTGTAATAGCAACGCCTGTAGTGGACCGTACTGAGTATCGCTGATGAGAATGCTAATGACCCAGACGTAACAAGATGTTGCTCCAAGCACTGAGCTCTCACTGCGATATGTTATATCTACATTGAACTAGAATATATCAGAAGTGCTGGATACAATGGAGGATGAGGGGTGAACTGCACTTATAGCAGGTGTGTTGTCATAATTACTCCATAGCGGTGGCTTTTGCAGTTTTACTTTGCATTTGTGACATAGCAACACACTGATCCCTTCACCACATTGCAGTGGATAAGCATCTGACTTCCTGCTAACATATGCTTGGATCAGCTGGCACCTATCAGAAATTCTCTTAATTTTAGCTTTTAACTATATATGAAAGTATGGTAAAAATATATTTGAACTTAATATATCTGGCATAAACCAGCTAATATTCTATACGTTGGCATATATATTTATATATTTTGTGTGTAGGAAGTGAAAATCTGTTCAAATGGCATGCCAGAATGCAGGTATAAGATAAAGTGATCGACTAATCAACTTTTTAATCAACATGTCATTTTTTTTTCTACCTGAGGTGTCATATTAACATATGACCTTGGCTGGATGCATCCAAGATCAATGTTAGGCATCACATAATAAATATGCTGTTTATATTAGATTTTTTTGGTCTCTATTTATGTGTTTCTCAAACACCCATGTGAGCTTATATGACTATGAATAATGGTAAGGTATCCATGGAGACAGAATCCCATGGTTCATAATGCCCCTCCTCCATAATGATTATAGTTTTATTGTCAGTCGGGTCATACATATTTTAATTGCACAGAGATGGGTAAAAAAGACAAAAAAAATGCAATTGGGTTGTTTTTGTGAAATGTTTAAATTTATGAACGTCATACATGCACCCAGTTTTAAAAAAAACACTTCAGAAATGATCATGTTTTGGTGTCAGACTCCTTTTTGGAAACCATGGAATGAGAGGAAACTGTGTTTTCTTCATAATCTCGAGGGGTTGACGAGAGGCAGGAAGCTTTGTTTATTTCCCTCGTTTCTTAAAGCACTCTGCAAACGTCTATCATCAGAGAACAGGTGCTCACCTGCACATCCTTCAACACTGTTTTTCTTCTTTAATTAGCTTGATTTGCGGCTAATAGAGGGGATGAGTGCCACTGTTCATTAAATTGAGAATGTGTCCTCAAAGACAAGGGGCTTGGTTTAAAGGTTCACTAAAGATTAACTCTTGGTTTTCCAGACACGTCTGAAGACGTCGGTAAACTTTGTAATGGTTTTGAGTTGGAAGGAAACAGAATTGTTGTGTGATATGCATTCGTGCACATCACAAATCCAGCCAGTGTGCTCTGTGTTTATTATCTGGTGTGAAAAGCCATTTGCTGTTTCTCACAGGCTCTTGTTTCCCAAGACCATTTTCAAGCTGGTCTTTTCTTGAAAGAGGCCATGAATATTGATTTTTCCCTTCTGTTAAAACAACCTAGTCTTTAAGGCTCCAAATAAAGAAGAGGGCCTGTGAAGTGAACGTCCGGAAATGGAAGAGTTCAGAATGTGTCCATCACGTTACGGCTGCTCAAAGTGCTGATTTTATTTTGTATTTGTCTTCTCAGAAAAAGGTAATTTTCCTGAGAAAAGTAATTGACAATCTTTCATTTACTACGAATTTACCAAATATTTTCAGAACCGTCTAATCATTTTAACCTTAGTGTTTGTTTGTGGAGGTTTTTCTCCATGAAGACACAGATTGGTGTATAAATTAGCTGCCCTCTCAACACGGCAATGACACCGGCTATAAGACTTCCCAGTGATGTTAAACAGGTCTTTTGTTATTTTGTGTCCATCCATGGTCGACATAAATCATAATTGGGCCGCTCTTTGTCTCTGTTTGATGTGGCGTTTTAGATGTTCCTGCTGGAGATCAGCAGTTTGTTTTGCATGTTTTATTGCCAGACTCATTCGAGGGTTCTTTGTGTTGTTGGCTGAGCTGCCTCTGTTGTTTCCACCTACTTGTTTGGTGTTTTAAAATGGACACAGCACTGCTGCTGCCCACGCTTCATCTCTGTTGTTACGAAAAACGAAGGCTGTTCTAATAAGCCGCATTATAATGGGGACAAAGGCACTTCTGATGAGGCATGAGGCATTTTAGTGAAAGTGACCTTGCTGGCTGTGGTGGTGCTATAATGAGTCCTGTCTTCAAGTTTTCCTCCCTTCATCTTCCTGTATTTCTTTTTCTGTTTAACATTGCAAAAATATTCTCATGCACTTACAGTACACACAACCCATGAAGAATAAATGCTAAAGCATAATAAAACCACACCACCACTAAAACTTAAAGGATATTACCAACAATTTGGACCGTGATCTTGAGGATACGGGAAAAACCTATAATTAACTACCAGTTAAATTACCTGTATTTACAACATCCACTCTTACCAGCATCCACTGAAAAAAAGATTTGGTGCAGAAACGGTTTTCACGCAGAAATTGGTATTACATTTTTACAAATAAAATAATTAAAACAAATAATTACAAAGAAACCGCTCTACCAATACATTGAATTAAACATGACATTTTGAAATAGAAGTATTTTGAAGACCATGAAGAATAAATGCTAAAGCATAATAAAACCACACCACCACTAAAACTTAAAGGATATTACCAACAATTTGGACCGTGATCTTGATACGGGAAAAACCTATAATTAACTACCAGTTAAATTACCTGTATTTACAACATCCACTCTTACCAGCATCCACTGAAAAAAAGATTTGGTGCAGAAACGGTTTTCACGCAGAAATTGGTATTACATTTTTACAAATAAAATAATTAAAACAAATAATTACAAAGAAACCGCTCTACCAATACATTGAATTAAACATGACATTTTGAAATAGAAGTATTTTGAAGTGAAATATTTTATGCTTTGACTTTGACATTTGACATTTACGGTTTTTATTTTTTTTTAAATGTTTTTTAAATATCATATTATTTCTTTCACCTTATCTTTTTATTCTATTAATTGTATATATTTGTCTTTTTTATGCCAGTGCCAAAGACAAATTTCTATTCTACGGCACATTAAATGGATAATAAAGCGTTAAGTAAATAAAGTAATCTCCGTAAGTATTTTGAAGTGAAATATTTGACTTTGACATTTACGGTTTTTATTTTTTTAAAAATGTTTTTTAAATATCTTCTTATTTCTTTCACCTTATCTTTTTATTCTATTAATTGTATATATTTGTCTTTTTTATGCCAGTGCCAAAGACAAATTTCTATTCTACGGCACATTAAATGGATAATAAAGCGTTAAGTAAATAAAGTAATCTCCGTATGACCGGGACTTGAAAATGTACTGCATTGTACTGAAGGAATTCTGTTATTTCCTTTGCGGGGATGAATTTGCTGATTTATCACTTCCTAATCTCTCTTGTACATCTCTCTCCATCTGTCCCCCTTCCTGTGTTTGCTGTTTTCATCATGAAATCTCTCTCTCTTTCTTTCTCCCACCATCCATTCATCCTCCACGGTTAATTGCCTTAAAAGTTCCGTATTCCCTTCTCCGAGGTCACTGAAGTGGGTCCAGACTCCTTCATCAGGCAAACGTTGGCATTTAATTAAGTTGGGGGTCTACATGCGAGACCTGCTCCATCACTGGATCAGATGGGCATTAGTAATTAATAATCTGACAGAAATATAACGGGCTGGCCGGATTGGACTTGCCTGTGGGTTGAGGAATGGCTGTTGATGAGGCTTCCCCTCCTCTCATAGACCGTTCCCTTCTTATCTCTGTTTAATTATGCTATTATCAGTCGGATGTAGTTCCATCTGTCCTTTCCTAATTCCATCTTCACTTTGGACTGTTTTGCAGCTGGGATTTAGAAATAGACCAAGCTAATTGCTTCACTAAAGTATGGAGCCATTGGAAAATGGCTTGCTAATTTGTGGAAAAGTTTACTTGAACTTCTTTTCCAGTCCTCTTGCAGGAGTTTGAACCTCCCTTAATGGTTATGGATAGTGTTGAATGGGATATTCATGAACTCAGATGCAGTGCAGTGCAGTTTTAATCAGAGTTAATGGGATTTTGCTAGTGCATATGGCAGGCGTTCGAAGTTTACACAGACAGCCAGGAAAGATGGGCCTGAGACAGGCCTAGAAACAGATGCAGTTAAGTCATTCTAGACTAGGGGTATACATAACCTAACTACATATTTAAAAAAATGTATTTTAAAGCTTTCAAAGTTAATGTTATGAACCAATGTTTTGAGAAATATTTTGTGTGTAAATCTCTATACAAATAAATCTGAATTGAGCTGAAAAAGTGTTTCTTCAGGTTTAAACACTACAGTTCAAAAGTTTGGGTTCAGCAGGATTTTTTTTTATAATGAAATGATTAATAATTAATAGAAAGTAAAACTGATCAAAAGTGGCAGTAAAGACTTTTACATCGTTACAAATAAATGCAGTTCAACTTTGTTCATCAAAGAATAATGAAAAAAATGAATTGAAACTGAACTTTTGAAAACGAATGAAGCACAGTTCCACAAAAATATTATCTTTTTATTCTGGAATATATATTAAAATAGAAATGTCATTTTAAGTTGTTGTTAAATTTCACACTATTACAGTTGTTTCAGTATTTTTCTGTTTTGATTAAATAAATGCAGCTTTAGGGAACTAAGAGACTTCTTTCAAAAACATAGTCTTACCAACTCCAAACTTTTGAATGGTAGTGTATATTTATATCATTAAAAGAAAACAGTATGCTGTCAAGTTAATACAGAGTAATAAATATTTAGTTTTCTCACAGTATAAATTATTCTGTATATGCATTAAAATATACAGCTGCCTTTATATTTAGAAAGGAGTCTTTTTGCAAGTGAATCATCACATTTGGGTGTCCTTGACATCAAAACATTTGAAAAATCCTTGGATTAATCAACCATTCCATCCCTTTTCTAAACCTGTTTACTTGTGTTTGCAAAGTGCAGTGCCAGCAAGTGTGCTAATAATCTGTTCATCACTAGCGGTTTAGCACATCTAGTAGAACAGCTACTTAAAGTGTCAAAAAGTAAAATGAATTTGGATGTTTACTGTAATTGTAATGTATGACTGACTGAATAAACATAAAAAATTGCTCTTATGCTCTCTCAGGTGCTGCTAATGGACTACCTGGATGTCAAAAATACCCGTAGAGCTGCAGAGCCTTCTGCCCAGCTGTCTTACGCCAGCACCGGCGGAGACTTCGGAGCGTTCTTCGCCAAGAAGAAACCTCTCCGACCTAAACAGTCTTTATTCAAGTAAGTTTGCTCATGCAGAGTGATTCAGGAATTTAATTGGATTGGGACGGGTAACAGCAGACAAGGACCACACGCATAGACTGGGGTAAGTGCCTCATGGGAAAGCATTTTCTCCTTGCTCTTGGGTATACAATTCACATTAGATTTCAGGTTAACTTAAAATGAAAACCCTTGACTTGCTTTCCTTACATAACCTTTGACAAATTTTTTTTTTTTTGCAGGTTTGAGTCTTCTTCTCATGCCATTAGCATGAGTGCGTACCTGCGGGAGCAGCGGCGAGAACTCTACAGCAAAAGCGGGGAGTTGCAAGGTGAGCAAGGGGAAGGGGGAAGCTGAAAGGAGGGGCAGAGAGTATGGCAGGGGACGACAGGTGCAGTGTGAATAGGATGGAAGGAGTGAATAGGGCGATGATGGAGAGGCGGCCCTGAAGTCATCAGGGTGAAGAGTTGCTTAGCTATGCATCATTCACCTGTTAGAGCTTCTTCTTTTGTTCAGCGTCTCTGTGTTACACACACACACACACACACACCCTGCTGGAGTGAGACAGACATGCCAGAGAGCATCTATTCCTCTCCCCTCTTCTCTCACTCTTCAAAATGACCTTGCAGCTTCAATCAGCGGTGCTTGACACTTGTGTGTCCCTTCTTGTTGTTTTTTTCTTTAAGAAATCGAGTGAAATGTGAAATGATCGAGAGGGAGCACAAGGTGTTAAGAAAAGAGAAGTGAAGGACACACAGAGTGAGAGGCAGATGCTTCTCACACCATTCAGAAGTAGAGACTGTTTTTTTTTTCTTGACAAAAAGTTTCATACTCCTTCATTTCAAGTTTAAAAAAGGGAAATAATTCACAAGAAATAGTCTTTGCCTTTCTGCTTCTATAAGCTTTTGTGTCTCTGTTTTTAAAGGAGTTTTAAAGGAATAGCTCACAAAAATATATACACTATTTATTTTGCAGTTTTATTATTTCTCTGTTCATTTTCTTTTATTTATTTATTCACATTTTATTTCTTATTTCTTGTTACGCTGTTTGCATATACTGTATATCAGGGGCGTTTCCTCCATGGAGGCAAGGGAGCCAGTGCCTCCTCAAAATATTGGATGAGAAAAAAATGTGTAGTACAAAAATAAAACGACAATATTACAAAAAATAACATTAAAAAGTGTTTAAATAACTTGTTTTTCTAAAGAAACATTGCCCAAATGCGACACTAGCAAGTAAAGTTACAGTAGAAGTCCATGTCTCTCTCGCCTCCCCTGAGCACCCATTGAGTTTTAACAGACCCCCTAAAGCCTGCGATGAGTTTGGTGGGGGGTAATTAAGAATAAATGGGGGAAAGTCACGTGAGAGGAAGCAATGCCTCCATCGCGATATGATTGCATATGACTGGTTATGTTCGGCTGTGATTTGTTCATGCGATAAATCCCAACTCTTGTGTTCATGCGCGTTCGCGAATCAGTCTGAATGAACAATATAATGGCGTTAATGGGAAGACTATTTTTAAAAAGTAAATAAAAATAGAACCTGTCAAGCCAAAAAAAAAAATATATATATATATTATTTCTGTCCCCCTAACTTCTGAAGTTTTCAGTGAGTAATCAGCTTGGTGAAATTTAGTAGATCTCAGTGTCTGTGACCAATATTTACAGAACTTTGATGACTGATGATCCGAAAAATTCAAAATAGTTAATAGTTAACTATTAAAAAGAATAGCTATATATATATATATATATATATATATATATACAGGAAGAATGTGGCAGGTTTGAAACAACATGAGGGTGAGTAAATAGTGATTTTATAATAGATTTTATAATTATAATTTTATAATAGTAATTTATAATAGTACATTTTTTTGTGAACTATCCCTTTAAAGGTGTTGCTTAGGTATTCAATATTCCTGGTGTGTGTCAACTTTGCAAGCGTACCAACTGAAATTTTCTCTTCGTCAAAGCTATTCAAGTACGATTTCAACAGATAGCGAACCGCCAATCACAGCCGACTCGTCAGTCTCAAAAAGAGCAAGATGAACGTGACGATTAACATTAGATAAGGAAGTAAATGGGCTTCTAAGACTCTCATGGTGTTCCTTCAAATGCTTTAGAAATGAAAAAAGAACACTTCGCACCACCAAATAGGAGATGAAATTTCCACTGTTCATTTGTGCCGTCACAATACAGGCACATCACAATACAGGCACAGTGTCTGTAGCCTGAAAGGACGAGAGGAGATTGAAGGGATGAAATAATTTAACAGACGGAATAAGTCAACTCGGTAGAGGGAGGGAGGACGAGAGAGTTGAAAGTCATTGTTTCATTACGTGGGGACATTCATGGATTTCTTGGGGAATAAATTAGAAAAATTACAATATGTATTGAAGCCAACACAGGAATGTTCCGTATTTTAATTAAGTTTGCAACCACACAGACATTCAGGCATAAAGCATTAGGGCTGGTAGATGGTCTGACCTGACTGAATGGTTGTAAAAAATATTTAAATAATATACTTAATTAAATATATTTAAATAAGTCATTAAATAATCCATAAATAAGCAGATCCCGCAGTTAGTATAATGACCTCTCAGAACAACCTTCACTGCCTTTTAATATATTTTACTTATAGTATGTCACACAGGCATTTCATATAATATCAAATTTTTGACACAGTCCAGTCACTGTGCAAGGCTAAATGGTACAGATGTTTAAATATCTGTACCTTTGCAGTGCCATTTTTGCCAGTAGGGTCGCAAGTTCATGAGGATTTGATCTATTGATCTATTAGCAAAGCACTATACCGCTTTCCAGTGACATAAAATGGTAAAATTCCTCAATGTGCTGTAAATAAAACAGTACTTCACCAGTCTTGGAGCAAAACAGCTTTGTCAGAGTTGCGTGAGACTGCAATTACGTGCGAGTGCGATGTCATGTGGAACATCTCTGAGTGAATGTGTGTGTGTGTGTGTGTGTGTGTGTGTGTGTGTGTGTTTGTAGCAGTCATTATAAAACCGCATTCAGAACCTCTGTAACTTAATTACAGCTTTCCCTCCTCCAGCATGACTCCTACAGATCAATTAATCCTCAACTTCCTTCTGAAGAGTTCATTACTGCTTCAGTGCTCTCCTCTTTCATTCTCTCTGGGCTTTTGCATATTTTTAAGACAGGCATGGTGGAGAATAAGTGGGTAAAGTTAGGAGGAATGGGATTAGACATGTTGCAGACTAAATTTGAACTTGCTGCACTCATATGTGCACCAAGGCTCATATGAACTGTTTCACCACTTACGCTCTATTTTTTAGGCTTTTGCATAATTTTTAGACTAATATAGTGGACAATGAGAGGAAAATAAAAGGTGAAGTAAAAGCTGAATGGGTTCAAAGCATGTTGTAGGCTAAACTTGATCTTGCAGCACTCATATAGGCACTTAGGCTCTTTCTCCTTCCACTTTCCATTTTTCGTGCTTTTCCATAATATTTTAGTTGGGTATAGTGGCGAATGAGTGGAAAATTATAGGAAAAGTGAGCAGAAATGGGATTGTAGCATCAGACTGAACTCGAACTTGCAGCACTTTTATGTGATCCATGTCTCATACAACCTTGCACAACCTCTCAATTTTTGGGGGCTTTTGCAATGTGATTGGAGCATGTTGCAGGCTTAACTTGAACTTGCATTTCATGCATCAAGGCTCAAATGACCTCTTTCACTCTATTCTCTTTTTGTAGAAAAGTATAGGAAAAAATTATAGGAAAAGTGAGCAGGATTGGGATTTTGAACATGTTTCTGGCTAAACTTGAACTTGCAGCACTTGTATGACCCCTTTCTCTCCTCGCTCTTTTCATTTTTGGGGCCGTAGGTTTTTAGACATAAGTTTTTAGACAGGTATAGTGGACATTATAGTGAGTGGAAAATTATAAAAAAGTGAGCAAGAATGGGATTGGAGCATGTTACAGATTTAACTTGAACTTGACTTTCTTGGATGTGCACCAAGGCACAAAGTCTTTCTCCCCCCACTTTCTTAATTTTTCCAGGCTTTTGCATGACTTTGTAGACAGTTATAGTGGAGAATGAGAAGATACTGCAATCTTATAATGGAATCAGAGCATGTTGCAAGCAGAATTCAAACTTGCATTTCTCATATGAGCGCCAAGGCTTGGTATGCACCCCCACAAAGTATCTGGACACCTAAACTACACCTGAGAATCTATGATTGACCATATTAGATATTGTTTTTTGTTTTATATACGATGGATCCCATAGGAATAATGCAGTATGTCCTATACTGTATATATTCGTATGTATGTTCTTTGGCACATTCCTTGCATGTCTCTTCAGTCCCACAAACCTGCAAACCGAAAGAAGCAGAAATAGAAGAATAAAGAAACAGAAAAACTCATTGTGTGTTGGGCAGGGATTATCACAAAATAGGGAGATTCTTCTTTTTCTCCGAACACACGTACAAATTGAGTTTTTCTCTTCTAGGCTTACAGCGAAAGGATAAAGGGAAGGTCTTGTTTATGCATGATGCTGGTGTTCCCCAGAGAGAGAGAGAAAGAGAGTGAGAGAGGTGGGTCACGGTGAGTGGC
The DNA here is from genome assembly GCF_001515645.1 of Sinocyclocheilus grahami. NCBI lineage: Eukaryota > Metazoa > Chordata > Actinopteri > Cypriniformes > Cyprinidae > Sinocyclocheilus > Sinocyclocheilus grahami. The sequence goes on from NW_015505180.1 coordinate 3,123,954, forward strand.
GGGGCTGTGGGCGGAGGAGAGTTGTTGTCTGTCGCTCTGATTTGTGAGGCACAATAGGGGTAGGAGAGGTGCAAATGGAAAAATCCCTCACCAGTGGAGTGAGGAGGTGAATATGGGTGTGTGTGTGTGAAAGTGTGTGTGTTTGTGTGAGTGTGTGAGCTCCATCAGATTTCTCTACACTAACAAAAGTTGTTGTGTTTGTGGATGGTGTCAGACTCTGTTTTTAGTAGAGTTTCCATCAAAAACTGTCAAGCTTTACAGGCACTTCCAGATAACTGGCACTCTATCACAAAAACAGCTGTTTCTATGATACCTTTCAAACTTTTCGAGTCAGAGTGCTGATTTAAGGTTTCACACATCCTAACGGAGACAAAATTCTGGATCAGCACTGATACAAATAGGTATTTCATAAAAATCTCTGCAACTTGCAGAAACATTTTCTGAGTTGTTCAAATATGTCCAAGGTTAGCAAATCTTTTTTCAAAGTAGGATTTCATTTCTAATTCCATCTTTTCAATGAGTTCAAGAGTAACAACCCCCATGTCATCCAAGATGTTCATGTCTTTCTTTCTTCAGTCGCAAAGAAATTAAGGTTTTTGAGGAAAACATTACAGGATTTTTCTCCATATAATGGACTTTAATGGGAACCAACAGGTTGAAGGTCCAAATTGAATTTGCGGACGCACATCGTGGAGCTTGTGCAACATGTGCATTTGTGGTTAAAAAGTATATAAATGGTTATTTTTTTTAAGAAAATGGCTGATCGTTTCACTAGATAATCTATTAGGAAATTATTAGGAAATTTTTATTCTGGAAGTGAACTAATCCTTTAAATACATGACATGCTTATCTTTTTATTTTTTTCTTGTAACAACTTTTACAATTTGCAAAGAAACAATATTCTGACATAAATAGACATGCTCTGTGACTATTGCGAGGAAGGATTGTTGTAATACTGAATGTGACATGCAGATGCAAGGGACAGATGCTTTAGCATTTGTAAAATAAACAGCTAAATAAATGAAATAAATATATAAATAATGATAATCGCTCTAGTTATTATCACTCGTGTGCCAATGGTGGCACGTGTGTGCATTTACCCTAGCTGAGTGCCAAATGATAATTTCAGACCAGACATAGCGTATTTGTTAAGTGACAATGACAGAAAATTCTAAGTGAAGAGAAACATTGAATGTGAGTATTTAATAGGTCAAATGATTTAAAAGTAGCCCAATTCAAACAAAAAAGGGAGTGTTTTTGCAGTACTTTTTTGCTGTTTTGTTTGAGTCATGATCTGATCTCTGCCAGATATTGGTGGCCTTGACCTTTCTGTTTCTTTCTTTTGTTCTTTCTTTGTTTTATTCATCCCTTCATGCTCTTTCTCTTTCCTCTTGACCTTTTATTTTTGTAGATGTTGATTAGCCCCATATCCTCAGTATTCAGCATTGGCATTTCTTAGCATCTGTTTTAGAGCACCAAAGACAGTATGCAATCAGGCATTCCTACTGAGAGCCGCCGAGCGAGAGAGAAAAGATTAGAGAGACAGACATACGCCACAGGGAGCGTTGTTAGGTGTGATTGTTGAAGAGGGACTTCACTGTTTGACACACAATCAAAGCATGTTTGATGGACACTGACGAGAGACGGAAGGACAAGAAAAGGTCACAAGTTTGTTTTCAAAATAAAAAATCTAGATGAAACATACCTGAAAATACTTCAAAAGACAATGAGATTGATTGTTGTGATGGTTTTTGTTTATTTAGACATGCTTAAAGGGATATTTCACCCAGTTTCACTCATTTTTCCTTCTTGGAACACAAAAGTAGAAGTTCTGAGGAATGGCAATGCTGCTCTTTTCTATACAATGGAAGTGGATGGGGACCAGGGTTGACAAGTTCCATAACGGTGAAAAAGCTCCATAAAGCATCATAAAAGTAGTTCATACAAATTGTAAGCTATATTCTAACTCCTTTTAAAGAGTTGGAATATAGATTTTTCAAATATGAAGCGATTTTAATTTTTTCCTTTCTCTTTGGAGTGTTACAAGCTCTTGGTGCATAAAGAAGATCTGTAAAGTTGTAAAGACTAAAGTCTCAAATCCAAAGAGATATTCTTTATAAAAGTTAAGACTTGTCCACGCCTTCCTAAAACGCCTCATTTAAACATGCCCCCACATGTCTACGTCACTGTGTGGGAAGATTTGCATAACGACGCCCAAATGTTAACGCAAAGAAAGAAGGCGTAACTTTTATTCTCGCTGTAGTGTTGTTGTTGCCGCCGCCGCCATGTTGTGGAGATGCTGTGTGTTTCATTGTGAAAGCGAAACTACTTTGTTTGGCCTTCAAAAGAGGACGATATCTGCTTCGCCATGCCTAGAGCTGATCCGTGCTGGTCGCTGAGGAAATACATCAACTTCGTGCTGTGGATCGCCGGATCGGCTTTCACCGTGGACGAAGCGGAGTCCAGCCTGGGGTTGTCACATGTGGTTGCCGCAAGCCTCCTTCTTCGAATCCGCTGGGCGCTGCTCACTCAAGCCGCTGTGTGTTTTGTTGTGAAAGTGAAACTACTTTGTTTGGCTTTCCAAAAGAGGACATAATGTTTCTATAAAGTGGGGCAGTTCCAACTTTGCAAGGACAGTCTTGTGCTTCTGACTCACAGCCTGTAAGTGCGTTTTTTATTTTTGAAGGATTTGCCACTGACGATTCAAACGCGAGTTTGAGCAGTGTAGAGTAGCGCTTGTTGTTAGTCTTTTCTCCGATCACAAATGCAGACATGGTTTTATGTTTACGTGGCACAATACGCAACGCAAAGCGTAAAAGCACAGTATAAGTCATTATAATCAGTAATTATGTCCCCACTGGATGCAACAAATGCCTCGTTTGTAATGGGTTTTAGTGGTTTTGTCTCATCGCACCGGGACACATGGAAACACAGTATGGTAAGGGGCGTAACATTTCCGTCACACGCTTAAGGTATTCAACCAATCACAACACACTGGATAGCTGGCCAATCAGAGCACACCTCGCTTTTCAGAACGATGAGCTTTGTAAAAATCGACGCGTTTCAGAAAGACGGGGCATAGAGGAGAAACAATAATGTACATTATGTGGAAAATATTGTTTTTTTAACCTTAAACCGCATAAACATTGCATTACACTAAATACACAAAATAATGTTCTTTTTAGCAACATCATATGACCCCTTTAAGCCATTTAATAGCTTTGTGTAAAGAACATTATTTACTGATAATCATTTACGTTCATTATATAGAACAGATCAGCTTGGACATTGTTATTAACAGCTCATTTTGTGTTTATTGGAAGAAACAAAGTCAATCAGAATTCAAAAGTCATTAGAGTGCATAAATTGTCTTTTTTTTTTTTTTTTTTGGCAGAGCTGTTCCTTTAAGAAAAGTCTCTGAACATCACAAGGAGAAATAAGCAGCATTAGCTTGAGGAAATGGCATTGTTACTGTATGTCACAGACTGTTAGCATTGTGCCTGATCTTCTGTTTTGTGTGTGTGTGTGTGTGTTTGTGTGTGTGTGTATGCTGAGCCTGATGATCTGTGTGCTAAATGAGGCCTGATGGAACCCAGAGACTCAGAAGATGTGACACTCCATGCGCCACATTGATTTAAATGGCTCTTTAAGCGAGATGGCTTTATGTGCCTGTGTGTGTGTCAGAGAATTGATAAAATATCATCTATCGTGTGTATGTTTCTGTGGCCACAACCTTGATCATTTCTTAAACAGTTGATTTATCTTAATAACTAGATAACCATGGCTGGAGTCTTTATAGTCACAGATGCTGAAACATCACAGATCTACCTGCATCTGAGGAAGAGAGACTGTGAAAAAAGCCATAAAGAAATGAGCAATTAAATTACTCTATAATGCCGTTGCCGTTTTCCTTTTGTTCTTTCATTTTATTTATTCCCTTGGCTCCTCATCCGGCACTCCAAATTGAATCCAAACAAATAAGATCTGCCGCTTATGCCGGATCACCAGCTGTGGAGCGTCAGCAGAACACTCCAATACACACACTTCATGCCAATCAGTGTCCAGTGCTAGTGTGTGTGCTAGAGTGCTGTTTGAGCCTTTATGATATCCTCAACTTATCTTGCTCTGTATTTGGAGAGCTTGTTTATCCTATCCATCTATCCGTCTATCTGTCTGTCTGTCTGTCTGTCTGTCTGTCTGTCTGTCTCTTCTAGTATTCATGACAGAGATGTTTCGTTACTTCTTTTTCACTCTTTTCAGTCAAAGCATTGCCTGTTTGCTTGAATTTTGTGGGACCATTTCAGTTTTACATTGCACAAATTTTGCATCAGAACGTGTAACATATTGATGTTGTAAAACCTGCTGTAAAAGCTATCAGAGTCTTAAAATGTTTATCATACCATCCATTGATATTTAACTAAAAACTGCACTACAAAAAATCTGTCTTAATCAGTATTTTTGGCTTGTTTACCAATACAGATGTCTAAACACTCTTTAAAAAGACACATTTACTTGAGGAGCAAAATTAAGATATTTAAAGGGGTCCTATTATGCTTTTTCACTTTTTTAATTTTAGTCAGTGTGTAGTGTGTATGTTTGGGCATAAAAAAAGATCTAGAAAGTTACAAATCTCAAAGTCCACTCCAAAGGGAGATATTTAGTTTAAAAAATCCATTTTCAAGAACTACAACAAACGGCTGGTTTGGACTACAGTGTTTGGTTTCCGGGCTTTGTGATATCACAAAGCGGCTCATTAGAATTTCATTACAAAGAATTCCCGCTTACAGAAATTCGAATGGTTGCGGGGTGGGGAGGGGCGAGGTCGTGGTTAGAACGCTTGGTTGAGTGAGCGCATGAGACGACGAAGAAGAAGCGCTGCTGCAGAGTTAGTGCATCAGAGAAAACCAAGAAGAAGAGCTGCTGTGCTGTAGCCTCAAATTTTTGACATGTCTAGAACAGCGGTTCTCATTTCCAGTCCTCGTGTAGCCCCGCTCTGCACATTTTGTATGTTTCTCTTATTGCTTCAGACGTTTGATATATTTGACTGTAAGTGCCCTGCGAAGTGGACATTACCGGATATTCCTCCATGATTCCAGTTTGAAGGGAGCGTATATGTTCCATACAAAGGGCATTTAAGTGTGCGAGACGTGAATTTAAATTGTATTTATTTACAGAGGTATATTATGTCCCACTTCACGCTCCTCTAGTAAGTTTCATTTGTGTGTGAAGACGCTGCAGGCAGTGCAAATCTGTAAATGAATATTCCGAAGTGAAGTAAACTTCAACGGATTTCCCCTGCTCAGGGAGTAGGGAGCAATGGACACTGTGTAGGGACCATGTCAATCAGAACACAGTTCAAGCACAGAGCTCACTTCTAACAAGATGATGATCTGAATCAGGTGTGTTAACAAAGAGAGACGTGCAAAACATGCAGAGCGGGGGTACGCGAGGACTGGGATTGAGAACAGCTGGTCTAGAACAATTCTTACAAGTACAACACAATGTAGCTGGGCGCCGCGGACAGACGCCGAACGGCACCTCCTGTGTGCCTACACTTATAGAAAATAATGTGTTCGAATTTTAAAGACGTGGCGCAACGCTGCGCTTCTCGTCCGGTGTGCGACCGCCTGAAACGCTGTTTTTTTTTTTCACTTCCGAAAGCGGATGATGTCAGGAAACAGTGGTTGCAATTTACTTTTTTAACTCTGTTCCTGAGCATTATAACCCCAGTTTGCTATTGTGTGCTGCACATTTTACTGAGGACAGCTTTACTGAGAAGTGCCGGATTCGCCAAAAGCTTTTGTTGAAAGACAGAGCAAGAGGCGGGGCAGTACTGAAACACCGTCTAAGCTGTTCGCCAATCACAACGCACTGGGACAGCTAACCAATCACATCACATTTTGTTTTTCGGAAGGCGGACCTTCATCAAAGCCGGAACTAATCGAGCCGTTTGTGCCAGGCTGGGGAGAAAGTTATTTTAATAATGTAAATTATGTGAAAAATAATGCATTTTTCGAACCACCAAGCATGAGAGCATGTTCTAGTACACCCCCAAAACAAAATCAAGACTTTGTAAAAGAGCATAATAGAACCCCTTTAAGGAATTATATAGATGATTTTTCTTCCTGTTTTAAGTGTAAATCAGTAACAATTTGGCGAGGTTAATAATTAAAGCAAGAAACATTGGCAATCGTGAAGTAGGAAAAAATATAAACATAACCATAAATTATTTTCACATTAAGATCTCTGAAAAAAAAGAATGTTTCCTTTACAAAATTTTACCTTTTAAGTAATTGATCTTGCCTTCAAGATGTTTAGATATTAAGGATATAAATATATAAGTTATAAGATAACTTAATCGATTTTAGCCAAGATCTCACTGCAGAAGCAGAACTCATAATGTACGGGGAAAAAACACCCATCTTTAGATGCACAGTCAGTTTTGTATGCTTCTGCTGGCTTTGAGTCACAGATCATAAAGTCAAATACTGAAATTCACTCACAACCAAGTCCCGTCACATTCACAGAGTGGAGCAGCAGTCAGCCGGTGTGCGGTCTAGTCGGATGTTTCATGTTCAATCTGTTTCCCAGTAATTTTATAGCAGAAGCTGATTAGGGTTGAAACAGCATTACGGCCCGTGATTGTGTTGTTGTTTTTCTTGGGGTGGGGGGCAGCTGTGATGAGTGGAGTTCTGAGGTGGATCTCATCACGGACACATTATTGAATTACTGCAGTGGTGAGATGAGATTGGCCTGTGATTGGCTGAAATGGACTTGGAGGGTAATAACATATCAGTGGTGCTGTGGGTATTGACGGGGAGACAGTTTCTTGCTGTTGCTTTTCTGCTTCATGAAGTCAAACTTTGATTTTATGAGACAGGAAGTAAGTAAATAGTACTTTTTTAATATTTGGGTTGTAAAAAATGCACTGTTTGAAGAATTTAAAGTTGAACGTGAATAACAAGGTAAAGAAAAATAAAACTTTTTATTTGCATTTCTGAAGTTCTCTGGTTTGTCTTAAGAGTAGACTGTAGCTGTTATCATACGGAGGGCAGACACATAATTACAGACTTTGTCTGAGTGAGCATGTTTGTCTGTGTTTCACAACCTGTGCTAATTTTAATCAACGAGCCCGTCATCACCGTGGCTTTTGGGAACTGCATGATTGAAGAACAAGTGGTGGGGGGGGGAGTGAAGAGGGAAAAAGGTAAAGGAGAGGACAGAGAATAAGGGTTTTGATGATGATGATGATGTCTGGATGAGTGGAACAGCGTTTTAAACACAATCACAATCACTGGCTCTCTGATTCTAAATCAATAGTGCTTGAGAGGGCAGCATAGACCCGTCTCAACTCCCATGTTCCTGTCCTCCAGTTACAATGAGACTCAACAGAGGTGGCCTATGGGGGAAGGAGATATATACAGAGAGAGCGATGGACAGACAACACAACTAGAAATGGCAAATCCCGGGGTTGGGTTATTTGTTGCATATTTCACACTGTTCACGCTTTATCTTGGGTTAGTAATTATCTGGCTAGTTCAGGTTTTGAGGTTTTAGTTTTTTTTTATGTTTATGAGGTGAAGTGATTATCTGATTTTACAAACCATTTTAATAATTGCCTGCCTTTCTGCAGAAATGTCACCACCACGTAAATCTGCTATGGTTGTCTTTGAGTGCTTAAAATATTCTAACAAAAACAGCTTAGGGTGTGTGCATTTTTTTTAATGTAAGACATTAAGGTTACACTTTATTTTAAGGTGTCCTTGTTACAGTGTAATTATACATTTAAGTACTGAGTAATATTAATTAACTACATGTACTTGGCTTAGGGTTACTTGCTTGTAATTATGCATAATTAATTGTTATTACAATAGTAAATACATGTAACGTGTGAAAAGGACACCTTAAAATAAAGTGTTACCGACATTAATTTAGCAGTAATGCCTTAAATTAATCAAGAGTGTCATTAAAGACATGAAAAAAAAATGCTGTTTTGAACTTTCTATGAATGAATGAATACTGAAAATAAGGTATGTTTTGTGTTTCCACAAAAATATTGAGCATCACAACTGTTGTTGATAGTAATAAATGTTTCTTCAGCAGCAGATGAGCATATTAGAATGTTTTTTTAAGGATCATGTGACTCTGAAGTAATGACTACTGAAAATTCAGCTTTACCATTACAGGAATAAATTACACTTTAAAATACATATATTAAAATAGAAATTTTAAATTATAATAGTATTTCGCAATCTTACTGGGTAACACTTTACTTGAAGGGGTGTGCATAATCATGACATGACACATACATAATCATGACATGACACATGTCATGAATATGAAAGAGGTTTTATGCATGTTTATGACAACTGTCATTAAGTGTCATTCGCTCAGTTATGTCATTTTTAATGCAAATATGACATTATTTGACCTAACCCTACCCCTACCCTTACCCCTAACCATAGCCCATAACAAAGACATCTCAAACAATGTCATCTTTGCATTAAAAATTACATAACTGAGCGAATGACACTTAATGACAGTTGTCATAAACATGCATAAAAAACCTTCATATTCATGACATGTGTCATGTCATGATTATGTAGGTGTCATGTCAGTCTTATGCACACCCCTTCAAGTAAAGTGTAACCTCTTACTGTTTTACTGTATTTTTGATCAAAAATATCTTATCCTTCTTGAGGATAAGAGGCTTCTTTCAAAAACATTAAAAATCTTGTGGACTTTAAACTTATGAATGCTAGTTTCTCTCTTCATCATTCCAGTTAATATGTTTGGTATTACTGTTTGACATTTTTGAAAACTATCTCCCCTAAAACACCGAAACTATTCAAAGTGTGAATGTTTCTTAAATTAGTGTTATTAATAAGTATTGTTTAATCAGTTACTGTATTGGTCATCAGTTGCTAAACAATTCGCTGTTACATCCTAGCATTGTATTGCAAAAAACGTTAACTAAGTGTTAAGCACAGTGTGAACGCCTTAAAGAGAGAGACAGAAAGGAACATTTTACTTATAATAATTATAACGCATTTAACCTTATTCTTCCCCTCGTTCTTTTACAATTATTACTTGTTTAGTGATAATATTTTAAATGTATTCCTTTTTATTTCAATTGAATTGATACTCATGATGAGAAGGAAAGAAACTGTGACAGGAGTATATCGAAAGAGAGACAGACAGGTGAAATAAGAGAGTGTGTGCTATTATGGGCATGAGTGTCTGATTGGAAATGGAGGGGTTGACTTTATTTTCTCTTTTGTAATGGAGTCAAATGAAGCAGTATTGATGGCTCCGTAATCAGGGTTGTTTAAAAAAAAACAGGTTGTTTTGCTCTAAGTGCAATGATTCAGAGCTTGTTAAAAATTAATGTATGAAAGCATCTTATCCGAAGCAAGGGGAATTGCCCACCATGACACAATTAATAATTTATCCAACTCTGTTTTTACAATTATGTATTCATTCATTCATTTGTTTAATTGTCATCTCGATGCATTGTCAACATACTGAGCTAGTGGTCTCGGCTCTCTCCTGGCCGGAAATATTGGAATATTGTCCCCTCAGATGAGTTTTAATAATAGAGGAGCCTCATCAGAAGCCAATCAGACATGAAGACATGGCAGAGGAATTATAACCAGGCCGACTGGGAAGTCATGAATTATTGAAAATTGGCCTGTTCTTTTTCAAGTTGGAGGTTTCTGCCTGACAGCACTGATTGGCCACACATGCACACACCTGTCGATCTTCATTCTGTTTTGTTAGGAGAAACCTGGCAGCTGGTATGGGTTTGTGCTGTGTAGTCTGTCTGTCTGTGGCAGCTCAACTGATAACTAACCCATGGAGATCAAGCCAGAGCACTGTACAAACAGAGAACGGGCTGTGCCTGTGTTTATGTGTATTTTCAAGTATGTGTTTATGTTGTTGAAAGGACTTGCTCGATAAAAAAAGTATTTGGACACCTGAGCCAAACTTAAAAGTGAGTGTCATTGCGTTATTTAACAAAATATCAAAGCACTTTGCTATTATTTTAAAGGAAGATAGCACAAACACACTTCTCAAGAAATGCATTAGGTTTTGTTATTAATTATTTATTATTTAATGATTAATTATAATTTTTTAAACAATGATTCAATAAAAATAATAATAATACATATATTATTGTTGTTGTTGTTATAACAATAAAACACAATTTTTTTTACAATAAAGTTCCAAATCCAACAACATTAATCCAATAGTAATCAAACAGTGCATCTATTAAAAAAAAATAGTAATAATAAAATATGTTATTATTATTATTGCTGTTGTTGTTGTTGTAATAATAAGATACTAAGTTTGACAATAGTTTCCAAATCCAAAAACATCAATCCAATAGTAAACAAACAGTGCATCTATTTTAATAATAATAATTAATTCTAAAACAAATAAGTATTGTAAAACTATATATGCACTGTCCAAAATAATACTAAATAATAATAATCTTAGTTGTTGTTGTTGTTGTTATTTTAAACAATAGATACACTATACACACAATACAATTATGTAAAACTAATTATTTTAAAACAATACATGCACTGTTCAAAATTAATACAATAAAAAATGGTATTTAAAAACAACTATAAAAATTATTGTTGTTGTTGTTATTATTATTACATTGTTTTATCTTAAAACAATATATATACTGTTTAAAATTCAATTTGGTGTGAACTTGAGAAATGCTGACTACCTACATTCACGATAAAAATGACTTTGGTACTAGTAAGCAACTGCAAAACCGGCTAATATAAACTAAGGAACTGGATTGTAGCTTAATTCATCTGCCGATGCCACTTGATTTGATATTTTGCATCTAATGCAGTGACATTCATACATGCCTCTATTTCACTTAAGAGTTCAAATACTTTGGAGCCACTGCATATTTGTCTTTGAAGGTTTTCATGAGACTATGAGTGTTATTTTTGTGTTGCACGTTAACTGGTCTGCCACAGTACAGTGTCATACTGCAGTGGGATTGATTTTGTTGTTGTCTACAGCAGACATGCATAGTAGCTGGATCAGAGTTGATAGTTTGGTTTGAACAACCAGTGTGCCTCCAATATTGACATTCACTGTAAATAAGTGATCACCAATCTGTTGCTGATGTTTCTGTCACGCACACGCACGCACGCACACTCACACGCACGCCCACTACAGCAGGTTTTTCAGCCTGATTGCATGACCTCGCACATTGACATGCATTTATTTCTTTCACATACACACACAGACACACGCACGGATTGAGCCACTGGGACGGCTGGTGTTAGCGAAGACACTACACATTTCTCGGCTGTAGATCCGGGCAGGGACGGAGAACATCTCACATCAAACTATTTCTAATCAAACCCACGAAAGTGTAGCTAATGCAATTTCACTAAGTCATTGGCTGGCTTGATTACATGGGGGCTGACATGAGTGGGAGGTGTGCGTGCATGCGCAGTCACACACTTTTCACTCATCAAGACTGACTTACACAATATGTGCACTTTCTTGTAAGTCGCTTTGGTTAGAGAGCATCTGTCAAGAATAGAAATGTAAATTTGATGTAAAGGCGCATACGCACCCTCACTCCAATCCTAGATTAGCGGCATTCACAGGGGGCCAGGCTATAACACCTCTCATACGCACTTGCACGATCTTATGCACACACAGATTATAAAAGGAAACACACTTCAGCATAATAATAAACCGCCAACAAATATGGAGGCACCTAATAATAAACTGGACCAGCTAACTTGTCGCCATTTGTTCACATTTGTTTATTTTTTGACTGGTAAAATATTGAAATAACATGTTAAACTGTTGTGAATGATTGTTTAGATTTAACATGGCAGATGTTGGCCTGTTGCTTTTCCAATCAAAGTCTGTTGTGTTGACAACATTTCAGTGGACCTTCATTAATATGTCCTGGAAGGATCTGAATAATAATAATTACAAGCCAAGCTGGCAACTGATGACATTTTCTCCTCTGTCTTTGCCATTAAATGACACGGCACAATTAGGATTTGTAACTCTTTGACCTGCTGGCTATCACAGCTTTTATTTATGTGTTTTTAATTAGTGATCAACTGTTTGGGGTTTTTTAATGGCTCATACTGATATCTAGAGGGCAAGGTGGTATATGATACAATTGAATGATAACAAATGAAAGACACAAAATTGTACAAATTAAATGAGCATTGTTTTACACAATATTTACTCAAATTTAATAAAAAATATTAAAAAACACTAAGCAGAGTTTTTCTTTCAGCTGATGCAATCTTTTATTTTTTTAGCAATATTTTTATATATTTTCATGAAACATTTTCTTTAATATTATTATTACTACTACTACTACTACTACCCCTACCTTATTATATTATACAATTTTTATTTATTCATTACAAATAATACTCTTACATTTTTTATTTTAAAATAATAACTGGAAATATTACAGCTATATTGTAACTTTTGACAACTATAAACTTCAAAGACTTCTGTAAAAACACTAAGCAGAGTTTTTCTTTCAGCTGATGCAATCTTTTATTTTTTTAGCAATATTTTTATATATTTTCATGAAACATTTTCTTTAATATTATTACTACTACTACTACTACTACCCCTACCTTATTATATTATACAATTTTTATTTATTCATTACAAATAATACTCTTACATTTTTTATTTTAAAATAATAACTGGAAATATTACAGCTATATTGTAACTTTTGACAACTATAAACTTCAAAGACTTCTGGTGGAAAACTATGGCTTATGCTGCAAAACATTTTGTTTATAATTTGAAACCGATTCATTCTCACAATTTTTTTTGGACAAATGCTCTCACTATTTTCAGTTGATTTCTACCTATTTCCTCCCTTAAATTGTTGAACTTATGCATTTTTACCATACGACTGTTGTAACAGTTCTGTCCTCTGTCTCTCTCACTGTGTTTTTCTCTCCCCCCGTCGCTTGTCTATAGGTCAGAGTCAGCATGTGCGGTGGCAGCTGTGTTTTCTTGTTTTGCTGTTGTAATTGAGTCTTAATTGGATTAGCGGGAGAGAGATTGGATATATTGAGAGTAAAAGAGAAACAGGAAGACAAAGATAAGTTCCCTTTCCAGAGCAACAACTAGAAAGCTTTTAGAGAGGATAAAGAATCCTCTTGTCTTTTTAATGAGAAAAAGGGGTAGAAATGAAATAAGAGCGAGGGAGCTTTTCATCAAAACGTGTTCCATGAAGAATCTCAGGAAGGTGAAAATGACAAGAACAGCAGCGGGAGATGCGTTTGAATGCTGGACAGGTGCGCTGCAGGGTTTTTAGTGCAGTGAAAGGTGAACCCATTTCTCATTTGAAGCATGTCTTGTCTCTCAAAACAATGAACACAGGATGACTCTGATTCCAGCTTTGCGATTAAACCCACACCAGTGGGTCTGAGATCACAACGTTGGAGACAAATCATACAAGCACACTCTTTTGCTTCACTTGTAATTCCACAGCAGTCCAAATCCATCACACACGTGCTTTGTGCGTCTGGCATTAATATTTGTGTTCCTGGGGCTGGACTCATTTCCCATCCCTTGGACAAGAAATCTCATGTAACAACTGACTGATAAAAGAAATTAAAGTGATTCTCCAATGAGGACTTGTGTGTGTGTGTGTGTGTGATGTGGACATAAGTGTCTCAGATGTGTGTGTGTTTCCTGCATGGTGCTTGTCAGGATAGCAGTGCCCAGGCTTAGTGCTACGTAGTTGCAGCAGTCTCTCCAGTGGCAATCTCAAAGGGCTGTGAAATTTTAATGAATAACATTGTCACAGTGCAAGAGAAATGCCAGTAGGCTGACGCCTTGGCACTTCTATTCACCGACCCATGAGGCCACGCACACACCTTCTGTCCACCCAGGAATGTTCTTATTGATGGCAGACTTGATTCTCTTGCAGTCAATTATATTGATTACTTGTGGATGAGTGGAGCTAATAAGGATTGGAGCTCACTTCATTTTTTTGGGCCCTGCCTCATCATGAGAGAGTTACACAGCCATGATTTTCTTATTAACCCTGTTAGCGCAGGACTACGCACATACACAGAGAGGCAAATAGGAGAGAGAGGAGGGGGAGTCTTGTATCTCTGGCTTGTGGTAAATTGCAATGATTTGACAAAATTACTTTTTTGATGGTTGACCAAAATATTTTATTCTTTGCTTTGCTTTGTTTTTTGTTTTGATTTTTTTTGTGGCTTTTTTGTTTTGCTTTGCTTAGCTTTTGTTTATGCTATTGTTTTGTGCTTTGCTTTTGCTTTTTGTTTTGTTTTTAGATGTTTGTTTTGCTTTTTTCTTTTTGTTTTGTTTTGTGCTTTGCTTTTTGGATTTTAGTTTTTTGCTTTTTTTTGTGCTTTGTTTTTTGTGCTTCGCTTTTGCATTTTGGATTTTTTTCCCCCTTTTTGTTTAATTTTTTGTTTTGTTTTAGTTTTTTTTTGCTTTGCTTTGCTTTCTGGCATTTAGCAGTCCAATATTTTTTGTGTAATGTCTGCTAAACTGTATTTTATCATCGTCCATGGAAACCATAAGTGTGCTGCTCCTTTGACCAATGTGATGCGTTTCACTTTATCTTTTTTTTAGCGTTTTGAGCCATGAGCACTGTTTTAAAGGCACATTTTCAACTTTAATGAAGCTTAATTTCTAAAAAATGTTTCTCAAAACACCTGCATTCTGTTGTATTTTGTCACTCTGTGTAGCGGAATGCAAGAGCGCATCCCATGTAAAGGGTCCATATAAAAACATAGTATTTTGGAAGAAAATCTGTTTAATCGTTTCTTCCTGTGTCTTTCTATCCAGGTGGAGCTGATGATAACCTGATTGAGGGAGGAGAGACTAAGTTCCTGTGTAAACCAGGAGCCAGAAACATTACGGTCATCTTTCAGCCATTGCTTAGGTAGGTCCTGTTCACAAATACATGTCAGCCGAACATGCTTTATAAAGCTGCATTTCAGCAAGCTGTTTAAACTCTCCCCTGCTTCATCTGTCTCCTCGGCCATAGCATGTGATCTTTTTTTTCCTCCCTTCCTTTCATATTTTTCATTGGCCGGCAGCTATTACCGCATCGTTTCCAAGCCCTTACCATTGATTTTGATTTGTTCTGACGGTATCAATTGGAGCGTTCCGTTTAAAAGCACTCCGCTTTCAATTTTCCTTTCAATCTCCTAATCTATTGGATCATCGGTCCAGCCCGCTAATGCCCTGTCATATTACCGCTCTAATACAGAGACATATCCCAAGCATGGTCGTCCTGCCCACAATGTGACCGGACTTCCCGATACTCCTATTGCTCGCAATAGACATCCGTGCCACAGTGCATTGATTTTCCATTGTTGTTTTTTTTCCCCAGACATGGTCACTGTCAGATGGCTTGATGCTATTTTGTCCTGGATGTAACACCCTTCTCAAATGCTCTTTTAAAAGACCTGTTGGTGTTAATGCAAGCTGTTGATGTACAGCTCGCATTGCTATACCACATATGAATAGAAAGCAGATTTTCTGTCAAATTATATTATTCTAGACATTTCAACCCATGGCAAGTCAAGCAACACTATTATAGTAGCATTTAAACCTTTAACCCTAATTAGTATTTAACCCTATATTAATAATAAGCTTAAGAATGTGACTTGAACAAGAATAAATCGTGTGGCTTGTTTAGAAGAGGTGTGTGAATGGGTTTCTAAGTGTTTAAAGTGTTCGATCCATATGCGGTCAACTAGCAACTGCATAGAATTGTGGCGGTGAGTTTTGCACAGGTATCAATCACATATTCTTGAGAAAAATTAATTTGCTAGCAGAGGTTTAGCTCTGATCATCATTGTTAATCTGAGCACAAAAGTGTCTAATTTGTCAGTTTTGTCATAATGGTACCAAATCTTGTTGTCTTTTCAGCTCGACTGCTTCTCAGGTCTGTCCTCATTATTTTACGTATCAGTCACCACAATAGTGATGAACTTATGTTGAGTTTACCAAACTTTCCTAGCAACAAGTGCATACTATCCCCATTTAGTCCATTACAAAACTTATATTTCAGGATATGAATGCATCAACTCTGTTGCCAACAGTCATTTGGGGAAAATACATCTTTTGGCCTGCTGTGATTCTGGCTTGATCGCGAACATTGCAGATATTTTACAGTACGCCCACTATGAGGAGGAGGCACCTGCTGCACACTGATGTATTCTAGCCGTGTTCATTAATCTAAATGAGCTGCTCTCAGTGGTCATGTGAGCAGTGCGACAGCAGCAGGGGATGGGCAGAGGGCGTGTCAGACAGCTGTCCGTCTGAGATGAATGGCAGGCGGATCATCGCTCCGACAGTATGAACCGCTCATCTGGTCCCTGCTGAGGTGATGGACCGAACAAATGAATGCATGAATAAACGAGTGACTACTCTCCACCTTTTGCCTGCCGCCACATAATGGCTGCTATCAGTCATAGTCCTCTGCGAGGAGCCTGATGTGTGGCCACCCGTCCTTGGCTGCATTCGGTGTGCTTAATGCTTTGCTGCACTGATACACGTTCAAACCTATGAGGACTGTCATTTCTGGAGAAAGATCCATCATTGCTTTTGGATGTTGTTTCAGACAGTTTGTGTGTCTGTATATCGCATCTGATTAATCAGTTATTGTCAGAATCATATTTTTTAGCTTTTGATTTATTTTAGTCTAAAAGATATTTTATTATTTAATTTCATATTTCAGATATTTAATTATTTAACTAAAATGACATGTTTTGGTTGATGGAAGTAGCATTTTAATTTACAATATGTAAAATGAGGAACATTTGGACTAAAACAGGAAAACAGACTAGACTAACTTTTTTGTACTTTTTGAAAATTGTAAACGTATTATGATACATATTTTGCACTCTTATTTTTCTCATCATAATTTCTTCAGCAGTGTTTAAGATAGAGTTATTTTGAACTAAAACGGAAACTAAAATTAAAACCATAAAAAATTGTTACTTGAAATAAAATAAATGAAATAAAATGTTGCCAAGGAAACATTTCTCATTTTAATTCAGTTTAACTATGTACTACACAATAAAATTTAACTTTTTTGTACTTTTTGAAAATTGTAAACGTATTATGATACATATTTTGCACTCTTATTTTTCTCATCATAATTTCTTCAGCAGTGTTTAAGATAGAGTTATTTTGAACTAAAACGGAAACTAAAATTAAAACCATAAAAAATTGTTACTTGAAATAAAATAAATGAAATAAAATATGTTGCCAAGGAAACATTTCTCATTTTAATTCAGTTTAACTATGTACTACACAATAAAATTATTAAAACTTTAACTAAAATGAAAAAGGAAACTAAAAAATGATTCAGAATATTAGTAAAAACTATAAAAATTACACTATTGTAAGAAAATATGTAATTTAATTTTGTAAAATGTGTAAAAAAATATATTGTAAGCATATTTTGCACACCAAACATTTTAACCTTTATTTTATAAATTTTTGAAAAATATAAACATATATTATTAAAAAAAAAATCTGTCATTTTTTCCCACATAATTTCTTCAGCAGTATTTAAAAGACCAAACTTTTTAATGTTTTTATAGATTTTTTTAAAAATGTGTATAAACATTATAAATATATTATAAACACTAAACAGTATTTTTAGCATATATTTATCAGCATATATTTAGGATAGTTTTATATAGTTTTGTCATAAGTGTTTAATTAAAATTGTGGTATGATAATTTAATGATGAGTCATTTCTGGTGCATTTTTGTTATTATTGACAATCATAAGCAATGTCTTTTCTGTGTCATTGTGTCAAAGTCAGCAGACAGAGAAATATGTCAAATCGACAAAAAAAATCATATAAATGAAATCTGTGCAATTTATATGTTGCTTAATTAATTTTGTCAGAATGCACAGCTGCTTTGAATATACATCAAAGGATAAAGTAGCTTTTGTCACCAGAAAGCTGTAGTTACAGAGGCTAACTGGACCCCTAACTGACCCCTCTAAACTCTATGCACCAATCGAAGTTGAACTGTACTCCTGATGCAGGAGTTTGTTTTATCAGTGACCGAGAAGAACCTAAACTTACGCCGAGATCAATACAGGCTCTTAATGTTACTGCCAATCAATTCACCATGCAATTTGTGATCGATAGTCTCTGTGGAAGAGGCTGACGTTGAAGATCTTAGAGGTGTGGACTTGATGGTTTTTTTGATTGATGCTGGGCAGGAGCAGCCCAAGGAGATCGATAATCCCTTTGGGGAGCTTCACACGTCTCCAGACCCGCTCACTGTATGTTAATATATGGGCTCCGCTTGCACTGTACAGCGAAAGTGCGAAAACACTTTGCCGAGTATCAAATCTCTCCTGATTGATCAATACGGTTGCTCCATAAAGACCGCTTGTGTACGTGTCTGTGTGTGTTTGTGTACATTTCCATTGCTTTGAACTACTTGAATCAGTTTGAAAGTACTCGCAGTGTTTTATGTTAGTCTGTTAGCTGGTGTGTTTTTGAGTGACTGTCTGCCTCACTCACTCATATGTGGGTTTTTATGTTTATGTGGATGTTTGGCTATGCGTGGAGACATGCTTACTACAGCGAGAGGGGAGACGGAACAGGTAGGAGGTAACTTAGTTTGACTTGTGGGGCCTCACACTGACATTTGAGTGGTATTTAAACCCTCCTGCCCTGACTGAGGTTGGCATTTTGAAAAGGGGGCACTCTCGGCTTGCCATAATCCCTCCCCTTGTATGCATCCACACTCAGAGGTGATTAGGCCTGGCAGGGCCCGGAGTCTGAGATCACACCCCGGCCAGAGAGCAGATGTTAGGGCCGCTGGGGTGGGCGGAAGGAGCCGGAACGAGGTATTGGTAGTTGAAATGAAAGTGACATTTGAGAAGTTAAGAAAAACATTGATTGTTAGTTTGATGTGTTTTTGTGTGTCAACATGAATTGGCATTTGAAATCGATATTTGATATTTCAATAATGTGACATAAAGCGAATATTCATGAATATACAAATCTATCATTTCAATTCAATTAAAATATACACTTCCGTTCAAAAGTTAAAATGTTTCTTATGCTCACCAAGGCTTCATTTAATCAAAATACTGTACAGTAAAAAAAAAAACAGTAATATTGTGAAATATTTGTAAATATTTTAATGCATTTTAAAATGTAATCTATTCATTTGATTACGCCAGTCTTCAGTGTCACATGATCCTTCAGCTATATTAATATGCTGATTTGGTGCTTGAAAAGTTCAGAATAACAATTTATTTGAAATTTTGTAAAATGTTTTGTAATGATATAAAAGTCTTTACTGTCACATTTAATGCATCCTTGCTAAATTAAAGTGTAAAAAGAATTATTACCAAACACAAGCATTCTTATTGTTATTTATCTGTATAAAAAAAATTTTTTTAAGAAAACTTTACACAAACTATTTAACAGCTTTATCAGTGTAAAAATTATGTTTGGTATGTCTTTTCTCCCTCTGCCCTGTATTTCTCTCAGTTTTTTGCTCTCAGTTTAACAGTTTATCAGTTTCACACTTAGATGTAATTGTAAACTCAAACATTTTTTCCCTGTTGTAGCACTTTTATTTTAGTTTGACATTCCCCCATCCCTTCTTTTTGATCTCTCTCTCACTCTCTTTTACACAAGGTATCAATTTCATCAAAGGGATGGGAAAAAGCAATTCTGCAGATCACAGAAGAGGCTATTTGAAAAGTGTCAGAACTTTTAGAGTTCTTAATGGCTGTGTCCAATTTCATGGACAGTTTTGTACTTTTTTCCCACTGGTGGCGTAGCGTTAAACACATTTTCTCCATTATTGTACCAGTTTGACTGTTTGTGACCACAGATAAAACACAATTCTGCTTTTCTATACGTTTTACAATAGTCAAAAAATATACTTGTAGTCTAGGTAGCTAGGTAGCTGGTAGGAGAAGACCTGAAGCAGGAAGTTTAAAAAGGTGTGTTACAGGGATGTGATTGGACCATGTCAAAACATCTCCCTTGATGTCTATTGTCTTATGTTGGGAGAAGATGGTGGTAGTTCATCATAAGTTGACAATGTAATCTCATGACTGATTCTTGTGTGGAACCTAAATCCACTTTTATACTGTTATTTTAGTTGTTTATACACAGCAAAAATGCATTTTCTTACTACTTTTTTGTTTTGTTATCAAGTAAAAATATCTAAATAGTAAAACAAAATACATTTACTTCAACCAAAAAAAAACAGATAATTATGTATTTTCATAGAATACATCTTGAATTAAGTTCATTTTTCCTATTCCTATTTTACTGATCTTCATATATTTTTATGCAAAACCATCATTAAAGTTTATTGACCCTATTCACATGATAAGTGCCTCGTTGTAACCCACATGGAAGGACAAATATCATGCGCCAGCCAAGCAACTGCCATTGAGATGAATGGAAACACTATCAGATATCTTTTTCCAGCTATCCATCCTTTCATTCATCTACTCGTTCATCCATCAAGTCATGTCCAGGCATTATCTGGTCACGTCTTGCCCCGCACAAGATAGGCAGACTGCCATGATGATAGGACAGTGCAGAAACAAAGAGCCACGATAAGAGAAAGTCTTTCCTGTTCTTCTACTGTCAGCACATATTAGGACCAAGTGTCAGTAAAGGATCTCTGTGATAGTTTTAGGATATCTCTGCTGCTAATATGATAAGCACACCCTAGAGCCACTGTCATTCCAATTGGCTCGTGATGACGGAAAGCTTTCCGCCTGTGAAACTGTGCAAATGACATAAGATATTTTCACATTGTTAAACATCTTTTTAAAAGTCATTATCACCTTACAAAGAACATGTCAGTTGTGTGTAGGAGGCTAGCTTTCCGTGGACCATCTGGCAGACATTTCCTGAAGAAAAAGTCAAACTTTAGTGTTATATAAACAAACTGTGCAAAAGCACACTGCCATTAGCCAGAATGGTCTCGCATGTCTCTAAATGACTCAATATGTCTGTTGACAGAGTCAGTTCTGCTCAGTTTCTGGTCCGTACAAATGTGTTTCTCTAAGTTTTACTGGAGCATGAGGAAGTTCTGGCCACTTTTATCGTATGTCCACACATTGCAGATTTTCTTAATATCTTAATATATCTCCATTTAGCAATTAATATTTATTGTTAAATTATTATTGTTTAACCATCTTTATTTTTCTCCAGTGGCAATTTCCTATCTTGTTTTAAGCATAAATATAATGTAATTTAGAATCTTTACAATGTAACAATTAAGGTACTAAAACAAGTTTTGCAAGACAATATGCATAAAATAATTGTGAATTAAATGTTTAAATAAAATTTTGTTTGTTTGTTTATTTATACAATTTTTCTTACCACATTCGCCATTTCCTTTTTCCTTTTAGGCATAAATATATTTTAGAATTTTGAACTGCAACAACAAATGTAACTAAACAAATATAGCAAGATACAAATAAAATATTGCAAATTGTAAAGTAAAGTAAATCATTCAATGAATTGATTAAATGTAATATATTTTAGTCTTTTTTTTTTTATTACCTCATTGCATTTTATTTTTAATCGAATCTTGAGTATTCATTCAGTTTCCACAGGCCTCAGTACCATCGTACTTGTCTGTATCAGTCAAAAGCAGTATCATTTTACCACCTGTAGCGTGATTAGTTATGTCATAACTAGTTTTGTTGTGGCTTCTCATTCAGGTGTAGAGTCTAAATGCTGTATTTATGTATCCGAAATGACAGAAGACACTGAACACCAGCATCACTTGCAATTATCAATGTGTTCTGTTTGGAGAGGGCTGAAGAGGGTTTGTTTACCTGGCTTTCTGGCCCAATTGGGGCTTTTATCATGCTGTAATCTTCTGTCAGTTGCTTTCGTTGTGCAACGAGCATTTTTCACACGTCTTTCTGCAACCTCTCTGTCACTTTTCCTTCCCTCTGTGTTGACAGAGATTAGGGGTGAGCCATCGATCCAACGCTAGTATGTGCACCTTGCAGTGTCTCCAGCTGATTTGGTGTCCTCTCACAAAACGAAAGGACAAACAGTGCCCGCACATTTACTTTAGGCAGACCACCACAGTTTCAAAATAAGAGCTAGAACTATTTTAGGGTTACTTTCCAGGTATTTAGAACCCTATTAAAATCTCTTCATTAGTTGCTGGTTTTGCTGGGGGCTGTTGCTCCTGGCTAGATCATATTGGGCTTTAAAGTTGACATGAAATCAAAATGAATTGCATAAAAATCCTCATATTTTGTTTATTCAATTTTTTCAGTTAAAATATCTAAAATAAAAAACTATAATAAATGTAGTCAATTTTAAGTGTTTTGTAATTTAAGTAATATTTATTTATTTATTATTTATTTTTTTATTAAGTTAGTAATTTTCTTTATTTTCTTCACAAATTTTAGATTTTTTTTAAGTTAAAAAGACTACTTAAAAAAAAAGGAATTATTTTTTGCAGTGTGGTCTATATGTGGTCTATTTTATATATATATATATATATATATATATATATATATATATATATATATAAATTTGACTTCATAATCTTTCATCAAAATGTAATAACTTCCTTCGCCTCTGCGCCTCTGTTCTATTCTGCTGATGTAATCCAGGGAAAAATAACATTGACCTAACCTGTTTTCACCCAAAATATCCAATCAAATCCTGATGGATAAAATCAATTCTCATTTCTCACACAATATTCCCAAATATGGTGTGACTAACAACATGATATAATAATAATAATAATAATAATAATAATATAGTGTCATTTTTTTGCATTTAATATATTTTGAACATATTTATTAAGCAAACTAATTAAGTGCTGTTTATTATTATTAATAATAATACTAATAAATACCATTTCATGATTTAAATACAATTAACATTTCCATTTAATATATTTGGTAAAAAAAAAATGTTTTTGCTATTTATTAATTATAATCATTTATAATATATTTAACACATTTTATCTTTGACATATTGACTTCATAATCTTTCATCAAAATGTAATAACTTCCTTCGCCTCTGAAACGACTTTCTTTTCATCAAGCTGTCTTTGTTTTTCAGCATTTTGCCTTCAAATAAATGTCATGTAGGGACCACTTTTTACAATCTAATCAATTCCCAGTGGATAAAACCAAGTCCCTCAATATTATTTTCTTATTAAATAGCCATTTTTACTACTTAAGATTATAATAAAATGGGTTGCCAACACCATTCACCCAGTTTTACATGTTATATTTAGACCCTTGTCCTAATTTGGTGACAAACAAGTGTATGCCTCACGTTCCTACTTTAGCACCCTGTCCTTTTGTTCAAATCCAGCCTACATTAGAATTCAGTGTGAGCATCACAGTCGGCGTGCCAGTCTTAAGAGCATCTGCAGCTGGGCCTTTCCTTTGTCTTTTTTTAATCTTTTCTCATATATCCAGGGATTTTCTTGAATAAATAACCCCTCTCATATATGCACAAACACTGAGGCGTAGATGTGAATATTGCACTGCATTATACATCACAGAGAAACAGAACAGTGAAGAGGAAGATTGTGCATTTTTCCGTGGTAAAGGTTAGAAAACAGGCAGAGGTAGCAGCACAGCTATTTGTATTGCATGGCAGTGACGGCCATCCACGCTCTTGTGAAGGGAGGGGGAGAATTGCTGCTGTGCTATCTTTCCCCCCCTCTTGTTTCTCTCATCTATAGCATGGCTTTATCTTGCAGATGCCCTTTATCTCTTTCTCCTCTCTGCTGCGCTCTATGCATAAGTAAATACTAAAGAGCTGAGTATCGAACAAAAGAGTCGCCGTGAAAAAGTGCCACTTCAGCAAGTTGCCTCTGTGTCTCACTAACTTTGGAATTTAATAAAGCCACAGGTCTGCCTGAGATTGTGGTGGAGATTTGACGGACCAGTGGGGGTCTAAGCCTTGTCTTTTCCCATAGAAAACTTTCAAAGTTTAACTTTTTGAGTTAAACGTAAATGTATATTCCCATTGCTGACATTTAATGAGGGTAATGCTGAGTGAATTTGCATATTCTGTCACACCCACCCAAAGGCTTATCGGCAGCTTTGGCTCTCAAATACTCAGTGCATTATGGGGAATTGATTTTTTTTTTGGCATGTTTTTCTCACAGAACGGGGATATTTTTTATTTTTTTTGTCTCTTTCTTATTTTATTCCTCCAAAGTGGTTAAACTTGGCTGTGTTCAGAATAGCATACTTCCATGCTACTCTTTTTGCAGTACAGTATATACACTTCATAATATGAACACTACTGTTCAAAATACTCTTTTAATAAATTAATACTTTTATTCAGCAAAGATGCATTTATTGATCAAAAGTGACAGTAAGCGCGTTTCCATTACCCTTAAAATTGCGAATTGAAAATACGCCTAATGGAAACGCGTCAATTTCGCAAAAACGGCCATATATTGCAAAAAAGTTTTTACGCTCACATGAGGTGGTTTTTCAGGCAATGCGAAAAGGAATAATTTGCAAAACTGCAATGGAAACGGTTTATTCGCATTTACAGGTCACATGGCGTATGTAAAAAGTCATATGATCATTCTTCAATGTACTATAACCTCCAAGAAACCTCCAAGAAACACATCATACATGGCCTCTCTCCAGAATAAGGGGCTTTCCCTACCATTAATGCTTAGACCATTTACACTGCACACGTCTGCGGTGCAGTGTGGCTCTGATACAGCCACTGAAGCTGATTGCGGCCACTCTAGTCAGTGCTTGTTTATTCCAGCCGCGCCACACACATTTCTGAAGTGGCTCTCTGTGCTGCTTCTGTAAAGATACACGCATACGCCTCCTTTGAATAAATAAAGCCAAAATCCGTCAAAATTCCACCAAAATCCGTTGCCATGACTTGTCGCGAGAGGCAAAAGGTTACGTTTTAGTCACATAACATTGGTTAATGGAAACGCCGTCATTTCGCAATACTTTCTTATCAACATTAATAAAATATCGCCAAAGTTTTGTGCAAATCTGTAATGGAAATGCGCCTAGTGAAGACATTTATAATGTTACAAAGGCAAAGAGTCTTGAAAAAAAAAATGAATCACAGTTTATCCAAAAATATTAAGCATTATTAAGTGTTTTTTTAACATTTGACATTAACAAGAAATGTTTCTTGAGCGGCAAATCAGCATATTATGTTTGTAATGTATATATATAATGTGAAGTATCTTGTGACACTGAGGACTAATGAAGAGTAATGATGCTGAAAATTCAGCTTTGCCATCACAGGAATAAATTACATTTTAAAAGAAATTGGAAATCTGATTGGAGAAAAAAGTTTGTATAAAAACTATATGCCACAACATGAAAAGGTCATGTGACAAAAGTAGCACACTACTTAGAAATGATGTATATTGTTTTATATACAGTACTATTAAAAAAAAAAACTAGTAGGCAGTGTACAGTATATACTGCATGTATGCAGTAATCAGTAAGCAATAGAGCACTTCTTACTGGTTTCCTGGCTAGTATGAACACTATCAACAAAAGTTTAAAATTTAAAAGTTTAATTTGCAGTTACTGAAGTCACCCCTATTATCACACTCTATAATGCGAGCGCTGACTGACTCACAATGCCCATTGTTACAAAAAAAGATGATTTAAAACAGGAACTGCTAGAATAGCCCATTCTGTTGCTAAGCGGTAGCCAGGGAAGGTGTGGATAGGCAGTGAGAGAGCCATTGTCAAGGTGAGTGTCTGGAGTCCTAACAGGAATGAATAGATGGCTGGAATAGAAATGTAAGGACAGTAGCATACAAACATACAATGGGATTCAAAAAAATCAGAGACTACTACTAACAATGCTGCTTTTTTGCACTTTTCATTTGCTAAATATATTAATCCTAAAAATATTTGAGTGAAAAGTTAAATTGAAATTGTGAATTGTGAAAAGAATTGTGTATATATATTTTTGTGTGTGTGTGTTTTTGTCAGCTTTTTTTGTTGTTTTACTTAAAAAATCAATCAATCAATCAAAGCCAGCTTTAAATTCATAAAACTCCAGATTTTCAATATGTTCTTATACTTCTGGGTGTGAATATATATTTAGTGCTATATATACACACATACTTTTTTCTGTATGAGAAACATACACAGAGTTGGGATGAGACCCCCAAATCCTTACTTCATCAGTCAACAGCCTACCAGTTGTCATACGCACACACGCGGACCGAAAAGAATAAGGACCAGTGTCATGAAGATCTTAGGCAGCTCATGAATCCTTGTATGTGTGTTATTAAAGATTAATGCTGTCCAGTGGCCGCTCTAATGCAGTGATCTTCATCACTGCGGCCCGGAATAGCCTCGGCTAGCTGCACAGACCCGGCCATGCATTAAACATGCCTCTTCTCTCTCTCTCTCTGTCTCTGTCTCTGTCAGGCCCGGCAGCGACCAGCTTGTCAAAATGGAGGCCGTCTTGAGTTAGGGCAGTGCCCTTTTTTCAGACCAAAAACTCTTTTGTGGAGAGACATATTGTATAAAATGAGGGATAGTTCACCCAAAAATAAAAAAAATCATGATGTTATAATTTACTCACCCTCATGTTGATCCAAACCTTCTTTCTTCTATGATACACAAGGATGATATTATGAATTTTGTGTCCTTAGAATTAAAATCAGTGGGGTCTAAAACAACTGGAACCCAGTGACTTTTGTTGTATGGCCAAAAAGACATTTTTAATAATTTCATTTTTGCGTGGCCTATTAAAACCATTTAGAATAACCATTATTGAAGTACTGAGTCATAGACTTGTACATTACATTTAAATTTGACATGATAGCTTTTAATGTGAGAGGGACAATGAAACATTTTTGTGTATTTTTCACATAAATGAGTTTTAGATCAAATAATAATTGGTGGGCCCCTTGCAGTACCGTGTAAGACTCATGTATTTGAGATATATACAGAGAGAGAGAGATGCACAGTGTCTAATGGCTAATAAACTTTAATTGGATTATTGGATTGGACAATCTATCTTTCTGCTTTAATTAAGCTCAGGGTCAAACACTCTCCACTCCTTCCATAATCCAACAAGTGCTGTAGGGAAACTGCTCATTTAAAGAATACAAATTAGCGTTAAATGCAAATCAAAGCGTAAAATCGACAATTACTGATGATGACCTGTTCCTGTGTTCTTTGGGCAGCAACCGTATGCTTCCTGAGTGACCAACATAGGCACGCATCCTGTGCATGTATAAGATGTCAAAGCCGCAATAATATTAACAGGTAAAACACTGCACTAAATACAGAGGCTTAGCGTTTCAGCATTAATGCTGCTTGAGTTTATAGAGCTTATAGAGCAGATCTTGTTCACATGTTTCCAATGCTTATAATTCCTGTTCAAGCTATGGACTGAATGTGCAGAGCTATGTTTTTAAACTGCAGATTGAGACGTTTCTAATGATGAATCAGAGTTCCTGGCTCAGGCGGTGTGCCTGCCATGCTGAGCAGGTAATAACCCCCGATTAGGCTCTTTATATGAGAGAATGAATGCTGAATACCAGGCCCAGCTCTCTGGAGGAGAAAGACACAAGGAGAGGGGGAAAGCAAATTAGAGAAGCTGAAAATAGGAACGGAGGATGAAGACGGCTGTTTGTGCTCACTTAGCTCTCATGGTTAGATCCCTGCCAGTGGAAATACACAAGGTTTTGAAATACACAACATGTTTTTTGTTTTGTTTTGCTGATTCCAAAATAATTCCATTACATTTACATTGTCATTTAGCAGACACTTTTATCCAAAGCGACTTAAAAGTGAGTACAATAAAAGCAGTCAAAACTAACAAAAGAGCAACAATATATGTGCAAATGACAAGTCTCGGTTAGCCTAATGCAGTACATATAGCAAGGTGTGTGTATATATGTATATGTATATATATATATATATATATATATTATACACACACACATATACACACGCACACAAAGAAAAACAAGTAGATATAATAGAAAAATAGAAAAGCTAGTGTTTGTTTGTTGAGAAATTCAGCTTATCATCAATCACAACTCCAAGGTTTCTAGCTGTTTTTGAGGGAGTTATGGTTGATGAGCCTTACTGGATGGTGAAAATATGATAACGTGATGGGTTTGTTGAAACCACAAGCAGTTCTGTCTTAGCCAGGTTGAGTTGAAGGTGCTGGTTCGTCATCCAACAAGAAATGTCTGTTAGACATGCTGAGATGCGAGCAGCTATCGTCGGATCATCAGGATGGAATGAGAGGTAGAGTTGAGTGTCATCAGCATAGCAGTGATATGAAAAGCCATGTTTCTGAATGACAGAACCTAGTGATGCCATGTAGACAGAGAATTAATGATTCTTTTTGTAATTTTAATAGTAAGGAAGAATGGACAATATAGGAAAACAGTTTTTATGGCATTCACAGGTATTTACGTTGTTTTATGTAATATTTCATATATATATATATATGTGTGTGTGTGTGCGCGCATGCATGTGTGTATCATTAATTGAATTAAATATTTGGGGAAAAATATATTACATATATGTAGTACTGTATTTTCTGGGGAAATTTCAATTACTAATCCTAGTGGTATTTGATTAATTCATCATGTTTCTGTATCTTCCATCTCTCCATGACGACCTTTATAAATGGTGCTTATTCATGAGTCTGTAGACTTAGGTGTCATAATGTTGCATTAGTGGAATGTGTTGTAGCTTTGGGCAAGCTGGCTGGTGAATCCCTGGTGAAGCCACAGGATTTAAATTTGATTTAAAACATGATTTACTGCAGTTACTCCAGGCTACTCTCTCTCTTTCTTTCTCATTTTGATATGAATTCTCTGCTGCTTTGCCCTGGTTGCTCTGTGCAAGCTCTGTGAAGCTCTGGCTGGCGGCCTGATTGTGTTGGGGCATTGATACAGCTCACCTTGGCATCCTTCATTATTGTGGGAGGTTCTGTGTCCTCTCTGATGGTACTTTTGGTAAGCGTTAGTTAAGGTATTGCTGCTAATCTTTGCACTAAAAGAGGCCAAAGAGAACAATTAAGGTGTTAATTGCCTTACTGCTATCATTTGTAAGTTGCTATCATGTTTTTTTTCTTCAGTTAATGGTTTTATAGGGCATCAGTGACTTGCTTTGCCCTGGCTTGCTAAGCACATCTCTCTTTCTATACCCATGGCGTCTCACCCCACTATTAGCAGAAAGTGATGTTGGATATTTGTTTCTCAAACTCTTTTTTTTTTTTTTGTTGATTTTATTTAATTCTACATCCGAGCATTTGTCGTCATAAAGAGTATTCAGAAACCCCATTTCATTAGCTGCCTGCACCAACAGATATTCTTTCAGCTGCTGTTTTGATTGTTGGAGGAGTATAGATGCTTGTTTTTTATTTTTGTTCTGAAAGGATTTGTTTGGGTGATTCTCTTTTCCTTCATGTTGCAAACAAATTTGATACTAGAATTTAACTCTGATTAGAGCAAATCTATTCTTGATTAGCATATGCCTGCAACTTTCAAAATGTTTCAATCAAGGTTCTTAGTGAATCAACTCTGAAGCATCACTGTGAAGAGGGTCCGATAATAGACTTTCAACTTTAAAAAATAACTAAATAAAATTAAAATAAAAAAATAACAAAAATGCATGCGAGTAGCAGAGGTCAAAAGAATTTCAGAGCAGGTTTTTTTAATATATTTAACATCAAATTGGCATTTACAAACCATCTGATGTTCGTAATTTGATGTGTTTTTACAGTGGAATACGATATTCATGAATATGAAACAAATTTCAGGGAATTGGGATTTTAAACAAATGTAGGCACGACTCTATTTTATCCATCAACTAAAAATTAACAAAAAAAAATTAATTAAGCCGTATTTATTTATTCTGAGCCCCATGGACCAATGAATTGTGCATAATATAGAAAGTATATTAGAAAAAATAATAATAATGGCGTTTTAAATTTTTTTTATTATTTTGATTATTATTACAATAGTTTTGCATTATTTTGTACATTTTTATTGGTGCTAAATTTCTTTAAGTTGGTGCAAAATTTGCATTGTCCGTAGACAAATTATATATATATATATATATATATACACACACACACACACACATACATTATATATTGGAATATACAATCGGAAACCAATAAGAATTATTTCAGCGTCGTCTTTATCTTCTAGAATAATTTTTCTTGTTCTACTTGTGTGATGTCGACTGATCATAACCCATAAATTATTTACCCAGAATTCATCTTCTCAACTAGAGTTCTTCTGTTTGCCTCATTTATGTTCATTAAAAGCATAAAACAAACTAGCTCTGATGGTTATGTTTGTGCCTAGCTTGTTTACCACCTGCTGCTTGCCATAATATTTCTATAGCATTCTCCACAAAACACTTCATCACTCACACATCACTCGCTAATCCCAGAAGAAGTACTGGCTTATATTATTAGGAACACACCATTGCTCCCTCCTTCAATCCACGTACACATTTCACTTCCTCCTGTTCCCAGTAACCACAACTCCTGTTAGCCTGTGTTTCTCATTCATCTGGATTAGAACGGAGGAGAGCACAGACAATCACACAGAGTCGCCCTCGGCAAAACTACCCAACTAGTTCAAATCTCGCTCAAGTTTTTTCCCTTATTCCACAATGCTCTCCAGGCCCTCAAAGATAGACAGCTTCGCATTCCAGCGAGAGGGTCACCTGACTTCATCCACATGCTCTACAGCCGCCCCCGTGCCTGCGAACGTCTGCGCTCCCGCATACCTGTGAAAGCCAGACACGCCGGCCATTTGCACGCTAATGTGAATCATATATATGACAGCTCGGGGCAGAGGTGATCTCGCCGGTCGCAATTGAATCTCACCGAGCGAAATATGAACCATATTATTTTGCCTCGGGAAATGGCGCATTGGCGCTGATTGACTCCGATGGAAAAAAGCGAGGAAGATGCCACCGAATGCCATTTTAATAGGTTGCTTTTTGAGCAGCACCTTCTGAATTTAACCAAATCTTGCCGCTGACCTCTGCCCCCCTTGTGACCAAGCAACACGGTATTTGTTTCAGAGCCCTACGATTCCCTTATTTCATTGTTTTCTTTTCACATCCAATCAACCACCAGTATACCTCAAACCATTTCAATATAACACTCGTGTAGATATAAGGTGGTAAATGCCTACTGGGAGAACAATGCTTTGGCTTATAGAGAGAGAGAGAATTTGCTAAAAGTGAGTTGTGGAGTGTGAAACAAATACAAGGGTTGTAAATATGATTTAGTGTTTTATTCTGATTTTGCAAACGGCTTCCCGAGCACTATAAAACCAGTAGTGACTTGTAGATTGGTTTCTCTTTTATGTGCACCTGTGGGTGATGGAAGGAATAGAAAAAAGCCCATTTTCCTATCAGAATGATCCCTGTGCTCAGTTCACTCGGTTACGATGTGACACTATGATGCAGTACAGTGTTGTGTAGCTTTAAGAGTCCATTGAATGATCTGACCACTATAATGACCTATTGTAGGGGTCGCTGGCAGATAACATCCTTTAAAGCCCCTTATCTGGCTCTGCTCTGCAATACATCCTCTGGTCTGGAGTGAGAAAGCACTTATTTTTAGTCTTGGTGTCTGCTGCATTGCAGTATAGGGTCTTGGAGGGTGTTACTGTAAGTGTATTCATGTATTCTAGTTTTGCTTTCTCTCTTTGTCTCTGAAAGGAAGGGACAGTTGTGTATTAGTGTCTGATGCTCAAGGGGCCTGTAGCGGACTACACTTACAGAAGTGAGTCATATTGAATCATTCACTGTCTCCACAAAGGCTATAAATGGGATAAGAGTTGAAAAGAAAAGTATATCTGTTTCATCTATTGTTTGTGATGAAACCCAAGGCTCCAGACTGAGTCTGAAGTGATCTCAAATATGTCAAAAAAATAAAAAAAATTGTAATCAATTGAAATCTATTTGCTTTGATGACAGTCTGGAAAACTTTGTATGCTTCCATCATGTCATTTCACGAATGTCTTTTATCGACTGTTTTCTTTTTTTTTTTCTTCTTTTTTTTATGAAGTCAGTCGAAAAGATTTCACAGAACGGTTTCAGAATTGCTGTGACTCAGCTGTTTGAATCGGATTCACTCAGTAAATCGTTCAGAGCTGTTAGTGTGTTCGCAGCTGACTCACTGAATCCCTCACTGAATCATTTTTGGTTGTGTCTGATTCAAAATTAACCAGGAACCATTACTTGTCATTAAAAGTACAACTTCTCAAACAGAGTTTTGTTAAATTATATATTTAAAAGAAGCATTGAAATTTAAGCATTTGAAGATTCATTTAAAAAAAAAAAATTTATTGGTCAGACTTTAACAAGAAAGAATATTTTTCCAGAATCAAATTGGATCCAAACTGCTTCTGAATAATCTTTTTTGCGTGATTCTCTATTATGCAAGCTATACCGTTTGTTTGCAAAATTTTACGTTTTAGAAACAAAGCATCACATACTTTTTTCCTGCAACTGTATGTGATGAAACAGAGGTCAGAGGATGAGAAAGGCAGTGGGAGGGGAAGATACTGAGAAATGGGCGAGAAAGCAAAGCAAAGAACGTGAAAGTGAATCAGGAAGGGTAATTTATCACCATGGGGACATGTCAGCCAAACGAGCCGATCTCATTTTCTGTTGACTGCAGGAGTCCAAGTGCCTGGTCTTCTTCGTGTGATAGATTTCACCTAGTTTAATTGGCCTAAAACACCGCTTTCCCTCTCGCTCGCACACTTACATTTTCATACCTCAAATAGCCGAATTGGTCGGCCCTAAAAAACATTTCAGAATTTCCACCAGAAATGCAGCTCATTACAAACTGCTCTCTTTGGTTTGCAACTTCTGTATTTGTAAATAATGATGCTGTAAAAAAGAAGAGGAAAATTGAGAGAAAGAGCAGGAGGTAGAAAAGTGAACTACTTTGCAACTCTGGCAGTGTATCGCATCGCATTCGCTCTCTGATTTCCGCCTCCATGCATTTTAATTAGCGTGCCGGTCCTTTCCTTTCCAATAAGGCATTTCTGTCCTACACCCATTGCTCTACCTTTGGTGAGACAGCGTGTGTGTGCACATGTGAGTAAGATCTGCAGCAGACAGCATGAGGTCTCAGAGCAAGTGGGTGTATGTGTGGGTTGGCCATATTCATTTACCTCACCGCTGTCTTTGTAGGAACGCAATGAAAGCTAAATACATCGCACGGCGAAGTCAGTTTAAATAGTAACCCAATAAATGCAATCTTAATGCTTTCTAAAGACAGTTTCCCTTCATTAAGGTGGCGGAAGAACTGACTCACAGGTATGTACACAGAGAACTGACATACTGCCATCTAGTGGTTCATTTGAGTATACCAGTGGTTTGCTCTTCATGCTCATTTATAAATGTCTTCACATGTGTGACCCTGGACCACAAAACCTTAAGTCGCTGGGGTATATTCGTAGCAATAGCCAAAAATACATTGTATGGGTCAAAATTATAGATTTTTCTTTTATGCCAAAAATCATTAGGATATAATGAGTAAAAGATCATGTAAAGATCTAAGTAAAGATCATGTTCCATGAAGATATTTTGTAAATGTCCTACAGTAAATATATTAAAACAATTTTTTTTTATTAGTAATATGCATTGCTAAGAGCTTCATTTGGACAAAATACCAAATATTGTCCTATCATAACAAACCATACATCAATGGGAAGCTTATTCATTCAGCTTTCAGATGATGTATAAATCTCAATTTCGAAAAATGTACCTTTATGACTGGTTTTGTGGTCCAGGGTCACATATATTTAACCATGTGAGACCTACAGAATTAAACTTTCTCTTTTTTTGACTAATACATTATTGGCTTTGTAATTGAGATGAGGCATCAGCTATTAAAAACCTGCTTTTGAAGCAATATTATGTTGAAATAAATAAATTATGGTCTATAAATTCCATAAAATCATCCCACACTGCAGTATTTTTACGATCATTGAAAGGTGGCTTCTCATTGTCACTATGGTGAATATCCTCTACTTGTTATATTATGACAAGGTAAAAGTGCCCATAAAATATAGAAACGTCATTTTTATTGATCTTCTGTCTGTTGCTTAGATTTACACATTTTTTTTCACTTCTGGTTGTGATATGAAAATACATCTAATCATAAGAAACATGCTGGAGGGGCAGATGTGAAATCAAAATATGAGGACTGTCATTTAATTAAAAAGTTTTCTTAAATGAATTGCATGCTATACCAGTTAATTAAACGCACATATTTGCTAAAAATGTTTACTGAGAAAAAAAAAACACCAAATTATGATCATTTGAAAACATTAAATTATTGTATCTGATAAATATGGATTAAAAGTGGCTTATGTCAATATATTGTTTGTTTTATGTCCATATAATTGAATATAGACCTAATAATGGCATGCAGTCCACAGCAATAGATTTCAGATGTCAGTGTTTTTTATTTATTCATTTTATTCATTTGTTTTATTTATTTATTTATTTATTTGTACACTAGATGGACCGTTTTTCAAGTTCAACAATTTTACAACCAAATGCATTTCAAGACCCCTGTATTTTGTTCTGTTCTGTTGCACTCCGACTAGCTTTAAATGCAATAACGATTTTCTGAATTCATGAATTCTGCTTTGCATTTACTGTAAGTGTTACTTCAAGCTTGAATTGCTAGCAGAATATGCACGACCGTTCAAAAGTCTGGGTCAGTAAATACAGTGGGGAAAAAAAGTATTTAGTCAGCCACCAATTGTTTATATTTATTAGTTAATACTTGAGCATGGATTCATTAAATTGCTCAAAAGTCACAGTAAAGACAATTATAATGTTACAAAAGATTTCTACTTAAAACAAATACTTTTCTTTTGAACTTTCTATTCATCAAAAAAAAATAAATCATGGTATCCACAAAAATATTAAAAAAAAATTTCAACACTCATAATAATGATAAATGTTTCTTAAGCACCAAATCAGCATATTAGAATGATTTCTGAAGGATCATGTGACACTGAAGATTCTGCTTTGCATCACAGTTATAAACTGTACTAAACAGTAAACTGTTTTACTGTAATATTTATTTTTGACCAAATAAATATAGCTTTTGTGAGCATAAGAAATGTGTTTCAGTATACATACATATATTGAAAAAAAGGGATTCTATTATGTAGACTAAATTAACAGATTTTAACCTCACAAAGGAAAAGATTTTAAACTTTAAAAAGGACTGTTCCCTGAAGGAATGACAAAGCCTAAAATCTGTTTAGACGGTCTAGACATAGAATGCAGTATAAAAGCAAAAACAGTTTGTGCGTGGTCACGCTCACGATGTCCCTGATGCATTTTTCTCCTCTGACTTTGGACGAAGCGAAACATAATTAACTGAGAGAGCCAACGAGCCTTTATGGCAGCTGTCACCTTCCATTTACCTCATAAGACCAGTGATCAGACAGACTTATGGAATGAAATATTAACAGCGAGATGATCACATGAAGGCTGCGCCCATGATACGTGTTTGTGTTTCACTGTGTGCACGTGTTGCTGTGTGTCTATTAGACGAGTGAGAGTGAAAGTAAGAGACACCATCTGGTGTGAATAATTCTTATAGAGGACATTTATATTGGTGACATAATGAAGTGGAGATTAAGCTATTATCTTTGTCTGTAGTTCGAAGCCATGCCAAATTATTCAAGAGGGTCCTGAGAAGCCTTGCCATATATTATATACAGTCCCGGCTGCAGAATTATATGATACACAGAACAAATTTAAACTGGGACACTTCAATTACACTATACAGTTTTCTTTCTGGAAGTTTATAGTGGCTCATTTTAAAATTTTAAGCTTGACTAAATGGTCATCGGTGCTGATTAATTGTTGTACTGATTAGGGATGCACCATTTTTAAAGTTCTGACTATATATCATTATTTTCATACTATGACCTATAACAATAAATGACTATTGTTTCTATTCTTTTATACTTTTTTCTCTAAATAATAAAAAAATAATTATTTAAAACTAAAATAAATCATTTAAAATTCTAAGTGTATTTAGCCATTAATATAATATACCGTATTAAAAATGAATATTTGGTGTTATAAAATTATTCATGTTTTTAAATATTAACTTTAAGTGAGTGTTAGATGATGGCAAAGTTAATCTAAATGTAAAAAACTGAGAAATTATCATATCCAATATTAATATCCAATAAAGATAAATTAAAAATGATTAATATCGGCCGATAACCAATATTGCATTGATATATTGTGCATACTTAATACTGTGATATGACATAAAAAAGGAAATTAAATGTAAAATAATGCATATTAGAGAAGTGAGCATACAGAATTAAATATCCAAAATCAGCTAATACGTTAAATTAAAAATCTCTAATATTGGCCATTAACCAATACAGTACCGATATATTGTGCTTAACTTCATTGTGATATCACTTAACACTGATGTTTTTTTGTTTGTTTTTTAACCAAGGTGAAATAAAATGATAAATTATCTAGAACCCACATGGATCAGTGTTTCTTTAACGAAACATAGTGAGAAAATAAAAAGATTTAAAATGTTTTAATGGATACTGAAGTTGCATGTGTTTGAATTAAAAAAAATTATAATTTTCATTTCACACTCATACTTTTAGTTGTAATACATCACATCCATTCAGATGATTTTAATGCATTCATATACACCCGAAGGTGAAATCAAATCCAGAAATCCCTCATCCATATAGAATCAGAACTTCACGCAGTCCTGTGTGACTCTCCATTGGAAATGAATGGCTTATCTGATCTATAGATGGTCTATCATCTGCAGTTTATCATATCCAGTGAAAATTTAGTTTATTATTTTTAATGCTCATGTTTGAAAAAGTGAGCAATGAGAATGTGGCATTTATGGATTCTTCTACTGTTGTCATAGTGAACAGTGTGACTATTCTCAGCAGGGCATCTGGTGAGCCCAGGTAACGATGGGAGGACAGAATCGAGTTTTGAACCGTCCTCGTTCTCTTTTTCCATCCTCTTCCTCTTGACTCAGTTTTCAAACATCTCTTAGTACAGTCAAGCCTGGTTACACACTCACATGCTGTTCACACATCATATACAATTGCAGAGAGAAGCGTCCAACTTCTCCACACCTGCCTAATGCAGCGTGCACAGATCAAACACAGAGAGTGTTTTTCATATACACCCGAAGGTGAAATCGAATCCAGAAATCCCTCATCCATATAGAATCAGAACTTGAATGAAATGAATGGCTTATCTGATCTATAGATGGTCTATCATCTGCAGTTTATCATATCCATTGAAAATTTAGTTTATTATTTTTAATGCTCATGTTTGAAAAAGTGAGCAATGATTAGTGCTTTCTCTGTTCTCAGTTTAAGAGATGAACTCGGCGACACTTACTCATCATCTCCACCGTAGTAATGCACCTTGTTTCATATGGATTACATAATCTGACAATATTTGTTTTCCATTTGAATTGGTTCATTTGAAAATAGACATTTCACTCTATATATATTTTAATGTCTGTAAGGCAAAGATCTAGGAGTTTCGCGCTCAAGTTCACAGACCGAGACCGCAGAAAGCGTATCCTGTTTGCTTTCATTATTTTACAAAAGAGTACAGTCAAGCCTGGTTACACACTCACATGCTGTTCACACATCATATACAATTGCAGAGAGAAGCGTCTAACTTCTCCACACCTGCCTAATGCATCGTGCACAGATCAAACACAGAGAGTGTTTTATTTCTTCTTGCCCAGTAGCATGAACAATTTTAAGTTTGTCTGCGATTTCTTTGATTAGCACTTAAGTAGGGCTCAACAACAACTAAGATTGCAAATGTGACAAAAAATAAAAACCGGACAGTATATTTAATATCTATTGGCAACAGTCAACCTTTCTTGTTTTTTCATGCAGCTCATTGGCTTTTTTCCAGGCTGTTCTGTGGGTCTTCCTCTAACACACACTTCTGTCATGACGGTCAATGTGGTCACGCTCACGATGTCCCTGCATTTTTCTCCTCTGACTTTGGACGAAGCGAAACATAATTAACTGAGAGAGCCAACGAGCCTTTATGGCAGCTGTCACCTTCCATTTACCATATAAGACCAGTGATCAGACAGACTTATGGAATGAAATATTAACAGCGAGATGATCACATGAAGGCTGCGCCCATGATATGTGTTTGTGTTTCACTGTGTGCGCGTGTTGCTGTGTGTCTATTAGACGAGTGAGAGCGAAAGTAAGAGACACCATCTGGTGTGAATAATTCTTATAGAGGACATTTATATTGGTGACATAATGAAGTGGAGATTAAGCTATTATCTTTGTCTGTAGTTTGAAGCCATGCCAAATTATTCAAGAGGGTCCTGAGAAGCCTTGCCATATATTATATACAGTCCCGGCTGCAGAATTATATGATACACAGATCAAATTTAAACTGGGACACTTCAATTACAGTATACAGTTTTCTTTCTGGAAGTTTATAGTGCCTCATTTTAAAATTTTAAGCTTGACTAAATGGTCATTGGTGCTGATTAATTGTTGTACTGATTAGGGATGCACCATTTTTAAAGTTCTGGCTATATATAATTATTTTCATACTATGACCTATAACAATAAATGACTATTGTTTCTATTCTGTTATACTTTTTTCTCTAAATAATAAAAAAATTAATCTTTAAAACTAAAATAAATCTTTTAAAATTCTAAGTGTATTTAGCCATTAATATAATATACCATATTAAAAATGAATATTTGGTGTTATAAAATTATTCATGTTTTTAAATATTAACTTTAAGTGAGTGTTAGATGATGGCAAAGTTAATCTAAATGTAAAAAACTGAGAAATTATCATATCCAATATTAATATCCAATAAAGATAAATTAAAAATGATTAATA
Organism: Sinocyclocheilus grahami; assembly: GCF_001515645.1. Taxonomy (NCBI): domain Eukaryota; kingdom Metazoa; phylum Chordata; class Actinopteri; order Cypriniformes; family Cyprinidae; genus Sinocyclocheilus; species Sinocyclocheilus grahami. Next base: position 3,162,954 of record NW_015505180.1, read on the forward strand.
TCAGCCGATAACCAATATTGCATTGATATATTGTGCATACTTAATACTGTGATATGACATAAAAAAGGAAATTAAATGTAAAATAATGCATATTAGAGAACGTTAGCTGTTAACGATCTGTCCGTCACGAACTGCGTGACTTCGCCTGTGGATTTATTTTTATTTATTTTTTATGCGACTAAGCGTCTAATAAAATTTTGGTCGACTAAGCCTCTTCTGGTCGACTAACGATTAGTCGATTATTAGGGGGCAGCCCTACTTATTAGTTTATTTTGGTTTTTAGGTTTGTAATGGCAGCGTTTTACTAAATGCCACGGTACAGTTGTTGCTTACTGAGGGCTGAGCCATGCTTCCAGTTAATGTCTCTCTCACACACACAAACACACATTCACGTGCACATGTGTGGATGGGCTCTCCTCTGCTGGGTTGACTAATTGGCTGTGCAGTGCTGAGGGGAGGTGTTTAGAGTCGGGGGTTTGTGCAGCTGTAGTCTTGTAGTGATAAATCAGCTTTCCTGCTGATCTATGAGCCTCTGTCTCTTCGTACGCAACAGCCCATCCCTGCTCAACACCTGCCTTATTCCCTCACTGACACACATGGTGTATGCGCAGTACATAAAAGCCAGAAATGGTGCTTATGAGTGTGTTTTCCAAGTCTGAGGCCACACTGGAAATCTGGGATTCAAAATTTCATTTTAACCTTAAACAGAAAATCAAGATGTTGACATAAAAAAAAAATCTGACAAAAGTCTAAAATTATATTAAATTATTTTAACATATAAATACAAATTGCCACAGTATATACTAATAATATAATTTGTAATAAGAACATTTTTATTTCATTTTGAAATTAAATGCAAAATGAATCAATAGTGTAGAGACGCCAGAGAGTGATTGGGACACAATACAGGTTGGATTCAAACCCAAATTTTCCACATCAACACCACTGCACAATGTTCTAACCACTGAGCCTCAGCACTGACATATACAAACTTAGTCATATCTTGCATAGACATGTCTCGTTTCTGTAATTTAATGAAAATGCTTTGTCTTCTGCGTGCCATCAGGTTCATTCAGGAGATCGAGTCCCGTATGGGTCCAGCTCAGGCCAAGCAGTGTCAGCTACGCACCTTCCTCACCTACTACATCAACGACCTGTTCCTCAGCCAGGTCCGCACCGAGACCAATAAGGAGATTGAGGCTGTGGCCAAAGTGTCCGACCCGCTCAAGATCCTGGCCAGCGCTGACACCATGAAAAACCTGGGAGTTCAAAGACCTCTTCTACAGGTATCTTGTTTTAAGAAACTTCTTGTTTTTTTTTTAGAAAAAGTATGATAATATAAGTACACACACACAAATATAAAGATAATACAGCCTTCTTTTTCTCCTTCACTTCTTCACACTCTCCTTCTCTTTCATTAGTCGATCCATTTATTAGACTGTTAAACAGCGTTTGCCTACCGGTCAAGTGTACAAAAGCCCGGTCTGATTGTTTTCTCATCTGAATTTCACAGAGGGGGAAGGTTATTTTTTTCTCTTCCCGTCTCTTCTCCTTCAATCTGCCGAGAGTGCCGATAAAGGCCACCTACCCCCTATCACCCTACATCATAATTGGAGCTGAAATTGTGTTTGATCCTGGCTGACCTGGAATCAGCAGTTAAGTGCAGCTTATATAACACACAGCGGGGCACCATGGTGACCAGCTGCCAGCTGTCCATCTCTCTCAGGGCTGCTTTCTGGCGGCACAGGAAGTGCAACACTTTTATTGCCACGGAGAACACAGAATGTGCTCATCAGCTTAGTTCATCAGCTAAGGGAATGAGTGCTGTCTCTCCTCTCACCTAGTATTTGCTTGCTTGCTCCTTACAGAATCATTTAAAAAAAATTTAAATGTTAAATTATATTAGATTTTATACTTCATTATTATTGTTATTTTAGTACTGCCTTAAAGAAGCTGCCTTAAAGATATTGTCTTTTTTGTTTAGCTGCACGCTTTTGTTTGTTCCTGAGTGTATTCATGTGCAATTGTGCATGTACTACTGAGTTATTTCAATGTCTTCCTGCTCTCTGAATCCATGATCTGGTCAATTAACCTCATGAAGAAGCTCTCTTTGCAAATATATGAGAGCAAGAATGCACTTGTGCTGAGTGTGATGAGTTTAGCGCTCTGTTATAACTCGGATGAGAGCCGTTATGGGCCCACTTACTCTTTAAATTGAGACCTGTCATCTCAAGTCTCTCCAAGTTGTGTGTTCATGTGTGTACGTTTTAGCATTGCTTTCATTTTGAGAACAGTGGCAGTTCATTACAGAGGGGAAGGCACCAAAAGCTCACAGCCATTTGTTTACGATTATGATTTCTCCTTAACGAGGACTGCGGCATCTTGCTAATTACCCTGCTGGGCTAATGAGCGGATGAAATGGGATAGGGAAAGCTTTTAAAACAGATACAGAAGGACTCTCACAAACAAAAAATTACTTTTTGTCTTTTTTCCTCACAAACTTTTTTTTCCCCACAGGTCACATGCATATACAGTGGGGAAACAAAGTATTTAGTCAGCCACCAATTGTGCAAGTTCTCCCACTTAAAAAGATGAGAGAGTCCTGTAATTTTCATCATAGGTATACCTCAACTATGAGAGACAAAATGAGAAAAAAAAATAACGTTTGACCTCTGTCATTGCCAACAAAGGGTATATAACAAAGTATTGAGATGAAATTTTGTTATTGACCAAATACTTATTTTCCACCATAATTTGCAAATAAATTCTTTAAAAATCCTACAATGTGATTTTCTGGATTTTTTTTCTCTCATTTTGTCTCTCATAGTTGAGGTATACCTTTGATGAAAATTACAGGCCTCTCTCATCTTTTTAAGTGGGAGAACTTGCACAATTGGTGGCTGACTAAATACTTTTTTTCCCCACTGTAACTAGATTTATGTGGCAAATTCATGTTATTACATCAAAAGACTGCAGTCCTTTCAATTCAACTGATGGAATTTATCAAGATTCAGCTGACCATGATGCAGTTAGCTTTCTTTCTTATGTCCTTTATGTCTTTTCTGTCGTTACCTCAGAAATTCCTCTGTTCTGACTTGGGTTTTTTCCTCAGGCCAGCGTTAGTCTTTTGGGCTTTGACTGCACCAGAGTGGCCTGCTGAGTGTGTTTCACCACCTGTGGGCCAAAAAACAATCCCTCCTCTCTCCAGTAATCTTCCCTCACTAACACCGGCCAAACCTTGGGCTAAACCCCTACCTAAACTAGGAGTGTGGAAGAGACTGACAACGATTATCACCAACTGCAGCCTGAATTCGGACTGTGGTTTTATTTTAGTTTAAATGTACAGGGGGGGTAGCACGGAAGAACTGAAGCTAATCTCTGCCCGTGGAGCTAAAACAAGCGAAAAGTGGCCAAATATGCTGTCAGTCCTGGTGGATTAAAGCAGGCCAAGTTCCGGATTTTAGCCTAACTTGAGCTGAATTTGAAGAGAACTGCTCTTTTAAGTCATTTTAATATATTTCCAGCGCATTTGGGTTTTTTCTGCAGGGAGTGTGCGTGCATATGTGTACAGAAACATCCGTTCCATAATGATAATGTGTATATCATTGCCTTCTGTTTGTTCCCCTCGCTGCACCATTAGCCCCATATGGCTCTATTTTAGGGGGTGTATGTGAGCCTATGTGCGTGATTGAGAAATAAACATAAAGAATCTCAGAGCTGCTACATTTATTATAGATTTATGTGTGGTCCTGTATTATTATGCTGAAGTAAGACTTTGAAGAGCTCTGGAAAAGAAAGAAAGAGTGAGTTAAGCGAAGTTTGGAGGTACAAAGTTAGAGGTGGATACACAATAACTTAGTTTTTCTTGCCTAAAGTTGTGCGTTCTATCAAAATCTATGGTATTTTGGCACAAATTCATCCTTGATTTGATTAGAAGCTTCAAATTAAGTCAATATACATGCACACGCCCATACGCACACATTGTTTATGCCCTTAGATTGGTCCTCAGCTGTGTTGAATGTGGATTTACATTAATTTGTTCAGTAATCAGTTCTCCTCCAGAGATGGAGAGCCGGTGTACCTTTATTTAAATAATTTCTAATAAAACAGGCTTAATCCTTTGCCGTCGGATTTACGGCAGGAAGTGCAGTCCTGCTGCTATTATGCCACTCGGTTTGCTTCGCTGGTCGAGCTTGTCACTCACACACCTCGCTTTAGAAGAAATGACAGGCTTACATTTAGTTGTTACACATGTAATGCATGTTTGTGGTTTGCGCTTGTGTGTTTGGCCTTCACTTCATCCCATCAGACTCAAACAATGTCAGACGCAGAATGCTGAGAGCCATAACAGAGGCTTGAAAGTATAGTTCACACACAAATAAACATTTCATCACTTATTCAACTGCATGCTGTTCTTGTATAACAGATTTTTAGCAAAATGGTAAACCGGGAATGTAAATTAAATAAAATTGTTAATAAAAATTAAAAGTGATGACTTAAAAAAATACTTTTTCCTCTTTAAAAAAAAAACTAATAAATTATTTAATGATACTAATAAATAAAAATAAAAATAAATGAAAATAATAATGTTAAATATAAATATTAAAAATGATAAATAAAATAAAATGTGATAAATACAGTTTCTTCCCCTTATTATTTCGTTCTTCTATAGCTCACATATTAAAATATGTGAATTTTTAAATATCTAAAGCTATTGTTTGACTTCAAAATACTTGGAATATGTAGTGCACAAGTCATATGGGCCACTTTTATAATGCTTTTTGGAACCTCATAGTCCAAGTCAGATTTCACTTTCATTGTATAGAAAAAAGCAACGTAAACATTCTTTATGGGGGTAGAATTGTTGCATTATTCCAGATAAATAGATTATGATCCACAAGTAAATGTAAAGAGATTTACAAAATAATTAACATATTGACAAATAAATAGAATGAGATCCACAAATAAATATCAGAGTTTCACAAACATTAATTAAATTCACAAATAAAAAAATGAGACTTGCAAATAAAAAATATATTCACACATACCTTTTTATTCTACAAGCACAACTTTGCCTGGCATTTATTTGTTAATCGCGTCCTGTGCATTTGTAGATCGCTGCACGCATTTGTGGATCGCTCGCTGTGCATTTGTGGATCGCTGCGCTATTCGTCAAGACGCACACCAATCCACAAATGTATGAACTCCACCCACCGTCTACTCAAGCCAATCAGATAACAGCCACACTTCGCTGACCAATCGTAGCACATTCTCGCTATAACCAATCACGTTTTGCTTCTACAAATGCACAGCGAGCGATCAACAAATGCGTGCAGCGATCTACAAATGTTAAGGACGCGATTCACAAATGAATGGCAGGCAAAGTTGTGTTTGTGACAAAAATATATTTGTGAATGTTTTTTATTTGCAAATCTCATTTTATTTATTTGTGAATTGAATTAAGTGAAACTCTGAGATTTATTTGTGGATTTCATTCTATTTATTTGTCAAAGTTTTTTTTTTTTGTAAATCTCTTTACATTTATTTGTGGATCATAATCTATTTATTTGGAATAATGCAACAATTCTACCCCCATAATTCTGCCTTTGGTTCTCCAATGAGGAAAGAAAGGCATATAAGTTTGAAATGACATGTGATTTAATAAATAATGACAGGATTTTCTTTTTGTGTAAACTAACCCTTTAAACAAGGCATTACACACACACACACACACACACACACACACACGCAGAAGCAAAATCCTGCATCTGCATCTGTCCCCACAGTTGCGTTGTGGTCTTGTTGCGGTTGAGTGGCAGGGTCATGTTGGCACGTGTGCATGTCTGTGGGTCTCAGTGGTGTATGGTCACACTGACAGTGATGAATGAACTGTCGCATCGCTGCCCTTTTCATGCATTACACTCCTTTACCCTGGAGAGGCTTGTGAAATTGCTCTACCACATTAATTTACTATGAATGATGCAAATATCATGTTTGTGTGTATTCACACCATGTAGAAATGTATGGGTTGCTGGTATGGATTGGTGTGGGTAGGTGTGTGTGCGTATGTGTTTGTGTGTGTTGTGGTGTAATTGAAGTGCCGGAACGTTCAGGTTAAATGCTTTGAACTCTGTGCTATGGGGTCAGAACTGAATTAATGGAGAAAACCCATGGCCCGTGAACCTCCTCTAAACACATACAGCCTCATCTCAACGTCTGTCCACCAGCTTGTCATCCATTCTGAATAGGATTCGGTGTTCTCACATTCATGGAAAACCCGGAAACGTTTACATTGTGATTTCCAGGCCTAGAGAATTGATGGAAATTAATAAAAAATTTTAAATGGAAAAGCAATGGATTTTATATAGATATATAATTATTGTTTTTTTTTTTTATGTTTTTTATATACTTTTTAATATATATTTTGGCAGCCATTACGAAGAGCTCTGTCATTTCTGCTGCAACTCTCACGGTTCTACTTCGCATTCCGTTAGAGAGAGTGTGGATGTGTTGTGCAATTTGTGTGTATACACACTCAGGCCTCTGAGTGTCTCTAGGCATGTGCGTTAAGTTCTCTCTCCGCCTCACTGCGTGTTGTGTTTCCCTCTTATTGACGCTCACCAGTCGAGTCCCACTGCACGCTGAGCATTCATTAGTATGACTCTCTTTATTTATACTGCATTAAACCTTCTGCCATTAGCAAATACTCCCTCCAGCAGCTCTGCTCATTTTAAACACCTCCGTACAAAGAAGCAGGACTGTAATCAAGGCTGGCGTGGCTGGACGTACTCCAATAAGAATTCAACGGTCCTCTGTAGTGTGAGCGGAGTAAGAATGGGTCAGGAGACACAGAAATTTTCGGCAACAGATCTTAAACCTCCCATGGCACAGTGGGACATTTAAGTAGAAAGGAAGGATTTTGCTTGCGATGAAACAAGAGAACCTCTGCTGGTTTGATTTTTCTCTAAAGCTCTTGCCGTCTGTCTATCTGTTTCACTTGTGAGGATTCTATCCATCCTTCAACTCTCTTTTTCTATCTCTCTCGCTCTCTCTCTCTGGAGCTTGATTACTTTTTAATGATTTCTGGGGCTAAGACGAATGAGTGTGTTAAATGAGGAGAATTAGACATGTGCCGCAGAGCGCTGGGGCATTTGTTACTTGAATAATGGAGCTTAGAGACTTTGTTTACTGGGAAATATTGAGCTTCACAAATTAGATGGGGAGAGGGAGACCAAATATTGCAACTTTCAGTATGATATTTCTCTGGTCACTCTCTGTAGCTTTTATTTGGGCCGGACAGTATATCAGAAATGTATGATCTATTCAATATTATAGATCATGTTGCTAATATAAAATTAACTAACATCATAAACAATGACTATGATTTTAATCCACTTTTTCATTTGGCTATAGACTTTCCTAAAGTCCACAACAATGTCACGATCACTCCTTGTGTCATGACCGACTATGACTTGCGTGTTTGAGAAGACATATTTACTCATTCAAACCTCATTAATATGGTAGTAGTCTTGGGCTGTAGTCTATCTGTCTATCTGTAGTAGTTTTGATTAGTTTTCACAAATATGTTTTTTTGAACTGTCTGATTCACGAATCGTTTGGGTCATCATTACTCATAAGTCTCTGTGTTGCATTTTATGCATTGCAAATGATTTAAGTAAAAAAATATATATAGGTAAAATTGTGTATATATTGGTGAATATAAATACAATTATTAAATATAATTCCTCCTACTATACATTTCAAAGGTGTACTTTACATGTATATTTTATCTATATGTCTGTCTGTCCGTCCATCCATCCATTCATCCAAAATATTTATCAAATACCATTAAATTATGAAAACTTTGGAAATATACTATATAAAATATAAAAAATATGATGTTATACACACACACACACACTGTATATATAAAATGGCATTACAAATGTGGAAAAAGTATATATATATTTTTAAGTTATTTGAATATATATATATATATATATATATATATATATATATACATATATATATATATATATATATATATATATATATAAATCAGAAGTTATTTGTATATATATATATATATATATATATATATATATATATATACATACATATACACATACACATACACAGTGCTGCTTGAAAGTTTGTGAAAAAGTTTGTGAACCCTTTAGAATTGTCTATCATGTGGACAAGCCAGAGAAATACTGGAGAAATGTTTTGTGGATGGATGAGACCAAAATAGAACATTTCAACGTTATGTTTGGAGAAAGAAAACACTGCATTCCAGCATAAGAACCTTATTCCATCTGTGAAACATGGTGGTGGTAGTGTCATGGTTTGGGCCTGTTTTGCTGTATCTGGTCCAGGATGGCTTGCCATCATTGATGGAACAATGAATTCTGAATTATACCAGCAAATTCTGAAGGAAAATGTCAGGACATCTGTCCGAGAACTGAATCTCAAGAGAAAGTGGGTCATGCAGCAAGACAACGACCCCAAGCACACAAGTCATTCTACCAAAGAATGGTTAAAGGAGGACAAAGTTAATGTTTTGGAATGACTGAGTCAAATTCCGGACCTTAATCCAATTGAAATTTTGTGGAAGGACCTGAAGCAAGCAGTTCATAGGAGGAAACCCACCAACATCACAGAGTTGAAGTGGTTCTGTACTGAGGAATGGGCTAAAATTCCTACAAGATGTTGTGCAGGACTGATCAGCAGTTACAAGACACGTTACTTGCAGTTATTGCTGCAAAAGGGGGTCACACCTGATTATATATAGTCGATTACCATCAAAATGCTGAAAAATTCTGATATGTATGTTCTATGCTCATTTCCCAGTAACCATGCCAATTTTTTCCAGACACTCGTTCACACACACATAATCGGACACCCTATGGCATTGATGGACTTGTTCCAGTGTGACCAGGGGCACAGCTTTGAAGGCTAGTGTTCCCCTGCTGAGTCGTTTCTCCCCCACCCCCCTCAGTTCCCTGGTGCAGTTGACTGCTAGAGAGCTCAACGGGCCAGGGCAGTGCCACGGATCATTACCTCGCTCTCCACCCCCGGGGCTCAGGCAGGGGGCACAAACAGCAGGCATTGATATGTGTATTAGCAGATTGTACGTCAAATGTGCAGCAATGCGCTAATAAGAACAAAATACTCTGGGCACTCGCCGCTGCCCCCTGCTGGGCAGGATGGGTCACAATGTGGTTGGATTGAGTTAGTGCTGAGTCCAATTAAACAGAACGTTTGTGCCAATGCCACAAGGAAGTTATGATTCGGTGCACTAGGCAGCACCGTTGCCAATGTGGTGCTAACGTTCGCTGTCACTTTCAGTCAGTCACTGCTGGTGTTAGAAACTTTGATGTTACCAACCAAATGTTGGTAGCTATGCTAACACTCACGGCTCTTTTGTTTTGGCCCTTCACAGTGTTTAAAACGTGGCCCTTTTTTGTGCCCGGGCTCCTGTTCTGTTCAAGGGGAAACTTATTCTGCTAATTTCGTCATTAGCTTTGATGGCAAAGCGAAACTGTTAAATGGTAGGAAGGGTTGAGGAAAAGGAAGTGCTTGAAGGATGTGGATGAGTGTAGGTATGTCATTGACACATATTTAAATAATATCCATGGTCATATGTTTCTGTATCATTGTGCTTCATCTACGACAAAAGGGTTGTCTGGCTCTGACAGGTGAATGGAGGGTTTTGATTGTGTTTGTTTTTCGGGCTATTTTGACGTATTTGCTCAAAAGCAAGCAATTGAGCAGGTAGACTGCAGCATTTTGTAGTCTATCACGGTCTTTTATAGAGGACGTCTGGACTGGTCATTCTTAAACTCAACCCTGACCTCAGACCAGAACCTCCCCCGCACCTTAACAACAGCGACATTCACAGTCTCTAAAGCAATCATCTGATTCATAGAAACGAATAGAGGTGATGCCCTGACTTCAGAGTGTATCATATTGAATGTGTGTTTGTTTGTGTTTTCAGAGCACTGTGGTTGTGGAGAAGTCCATTCAGGATTTAATGAGTCTGATGCAGGACCTCAGTGCGTACTCCAACCAGTTCCTGGAGATGGTTTGTGACAAGCTCAAAGAGTACAAAGAGATCTGCAATGCTGCATACAGGTAATAATACTGTGACACACTAAATTATTTTTTTAACTGTGTGAATGTGAGTGTGCTGTCTGTATTTAATGTGATTCAATAAAAAGTACATGTACTGCAGTATAATAGCAATACATGTCTTATTGTCGAATTGTCCAGGTGGGCTGCATGCAAAAAGGACATACATCGTGACCAGTGTAGACCGATGTGCGACCAAATGACTCTTATGAAGTGAATCAAAAACATACAGCATGACCAGTGTAATCTCATTCTTGAACGAATGACTTTTATGAAGTGGTTCTCGGTGAATCAAAAACATATAGCTCGACCAGTGTTGTCTGGTTCCTGAACAAATGACTCTTATGAGGCATTTCTGATTAGTGAATCAAAAACACACAGCATGGCCAGTGTAGACAGATTCATGAATGAATGACTCTTATTAGCCGTTTCTTTTAATGAATAGTGCAGAAAGATTAGTTTGAATTAGTCTGACAGATGGAGCATTTCTCTCTAATGCTAATTCATTTTATTAAGAACATTAACTAACATTTATAAATTACATAATGCCTCAAATCATTAATTAATGTTCATTAAAATAGTTAGAAATGTCTTTAAAATGAAGAAAATTCTGTCTACTCCCTGCAGTACCTTCACAGATCCCCGGGGAGTCCATGGATTTTCGAAAACCTTGGTATTAGAAACATCGGATGATTGGTCGGCTCATGTGTTTAAGTGAAGTGTGTGTGTGCGTGTGTCTGTCTGTGTCCGCTCACATATGTGTAAGTCAGCAGGGGTCTGAACTGAGCTCAATCATGGGTAGAAAGTGCAGAGGCAGCCGTTTCCTTTGCACAATAATCACATGCTACCAATCTGTCTCTCTCTTTGTCTCCTTCTCCATCTTTCTTTTGTTCTCTCCCTCTTTCTCATCCATAAGATGAGGGAAACGCTCTGCATTACGTTCTACATGATCTGTTCAATCAATCTACACATCGCAGACAATAACAGTTCATTCATCTGTGCTCTCGTCTGCCTCTCATCCAAACTCTTCTGTGGAACCTTGTTCAACTGTCATCCAGTGCACATCCGCTTATGCAATACTGAAGACATTTATCTGAACTTACGGTTCATTTTCATATTTTGGCACTTTTTGAGACGTGAAGTGAAATGGAGCTTGTCCAATCCCTGAGCCAATCATAGACTTTGTTCTTATTTTAGCTTTTTACACAGTGTTTCATCACACTTTATGATAACTTCCATTTACAAGTCATTAACAACATCATTTTATAGTACTTAGTGAATCATTAGATAATGAACATTTAAATGTGAGAAAATATATTTAATAGTATTTTTAGCTATTGCAGTGCACATTAACTTATGATCTGAGAAAGATGATATAACATGTCAGGGCAGTGTTTAGCACATGTTTTCGGGTCACATTAATCGGTGGAGCTGAGCAAATATATTATATTATATTTTCATGTAAGATATGAATTTTTTTTTTATCTATATATAAAAATATGTTGCTCACGATTTTATATCTTCTCAATGTGTAATCAGTTTCTTTTAATCCTGAAGTGGTTTTGAGACTATTGTACGGTGTGTGTGTATTGTAGGGGTATTGTACAGTGCGAGGAGAAGCTGACCATCAGTGCATCTTGGGCTAAAGATGAAGACATCAGCCGCCTGCTGCAGTCTCTGCCCAACTGGGCCAGCATGACCCAACCCAGACAGCTCCGACAGAAGAGGGAAGAAGAAGAGGATTTCACACGGTGAGAGCACACGCTAATATACACATACATACTACAAATACACACTGTCCCCAATGTGAGATCACCACACAGATTCATCACAGATCACACAATATATACAAACACACTCACACAACTCCTATCAGGTCAAGGTCATCTTTATTTATATAGCACCTTTAAACAGCATTAATGCTGACCAAGGTGCTTCACAGTAACACAATACAATGATACAAATACAGAGTTTAAAATTTAAATCAACAGCTTAACCCATAAAACCAAATAAAAATCAGGAATAAGAATTTAACTCACTAAGACCAACATAACCAACAATTATAAATAGGCCTGCGAAAATAGATAAGTTTTTAATGATGATTTAAATGCAGATAAAGAAGATGATAACCTAACAGATTGAGGTAACGAATTCCACAGCTTAGGGGCTAATACAGAAAAGGCTCTATCACCTATAGATTTCAAACGAGACAATGGGACGATTAATAGATTATCAGAGGATGATCTAAGAGATCTCCGGGGTGAGTATGGACAAATAAGGTCTGAGATGTAGACTGGAGCCAGACCATGCAAGGCTTTAAACACAAAAGTTAAAATCTTGTACTCAATTCTAAATTTAACTGGTAGCCAATGTAAATGTGCTAAAATAGGGGTGATATGCTCCCTCTTTTTCTTCCCCATTAAGAAGCGGGCTGCAGCATTTTGAACCAGTTGCAAACGAGAAAGGGAAAACTGGTTGACACCAGCATATAAAGCATTACAATAATCAAGCCTTGTTGAAATAAAGGCATGAATAACTGTCTCTAGATCACTAAAAGATAAAAGAGATTTCAGTTTACGTAAACCCCTAAGATGGAAAAAACTAGCTCTAACAACAGAGTTTATTTGCTTATCGAATTTAACTCTGAATAAAAAACAACACCCATATTCTTTACATGAGTACGGATATTTGCTTGCAAGGGTCCTAAACTAGAGGTTTACATGCCGTTAACCAAATGGGGGGAGCCAAATAGAATGACTTCAGTCTTGTTTTCAACTGAAGAAAATGATCTCCCAACCAGCTTTTGATGTCGTTTACACAAGGAAGCAAGTCGGATAAGGACTTTGACCCAGGTTTATTGACATACAACTGGGTATCATCCGCATAAATATGATATGGGACCTTGTGAGACTCAAAAATGTAACGAAGAGGGAGCATATATAAAGCAAACAAAATCGGGCTCAAGATGGAGCCCTGCGGCACCCCACCAGTAACAGAGGCAGGTGATGAATGAAACTGACCTATCTCCACAGAGAAACTCCTCGCAGTAAAATATGATTCAAACCAATCTAAGGCCGAATCACAAATACCAACCTCAGTTTTTAACCTGTTTAAAAGAATGCAGTGATCTACTGTATCGAACTCCGCACTTAAATCCAACAGTACCAAAACTGCACAATTTCCAGAATCCACAAATAATAAGTCGTTTACCACTCTTAACAAGGCCGATTCAGTGCTATGCTTAGATCTAAAACCAGACTGAAAAGGATCCAATATATCATTTTCAATTAAGTAAGGTTTAAAACAGCTTTCTCCAATACTTTTGATAAGAATGGCAATTTCTAAATAGGTCTATAGTTGTTAAAATAAGCAGGATCCAGATTTGCTTTCTTTAGCAGCGGATGAACCACTGCATGTTTAAAACAGGATGGAACTGAACTTGTCTGTAAGGAATTGTTGATAACAGAAATAATATTTGGTGCAACTTCGTCCAACACTTACTTTAGTAGCGTACTTGGTAAAACGTCAAGAGAGCAAGTGGTCGATCTTAAACTGGGACACTATGTTCAACAACTCAGAGTGCGAGATAGGATGGAAAAGTGAAAATTTAGATTTATCAGCTCACATCCATTCCAGGCAAGTTAACGCACAGTCAGAGACGCTGGGGGATGTGTGCTGTGTAACACAGATCCACAGGCCTCTACGTCCTGTAAAGAGATCAATAAACACGCTTATGTACTCAATCCGTTTTCAACGTCAGAAATTGCATTTGGGTTTTCTGCCTCCGTCGAAAATGAAGGTTATTTTTAGCTGTTAGACACTGACAAAGCATTTTGGTAGTCTGCTTGTGTGCTGTGTTACAGAGGATTCATTCTGGCCCTTATAGCCTCAGCAGACATCTTTGAACAAGAACAAATTCAACTGCAGGCAACCACACTATCTGCCGGAACATTCCAGCTTCCCAAACACACACGCAATTCTGTTTTCAGTTCACTTGCTCTCTCTCCCTCCCTTTCTCCCTTTTCCTCTCAAGTGCACACTTGAATTAAAGAAGACACAAGTATGAGGAAAACTGTGATTGGACGAGAGGGAGAGGGGCTTTCTTTTTATCAAAATTGCCCTCAAAATGTTCTCCCGTCGGTTTGGATGTGCCATGGCCTGCAATTGTACAATAAATAAATGAACTGGTTATGTGGGACAGGAAATATCCAATCTAGCCGACCTGTTGAAGCTAAGCGCAGACGGAGAGCGGGAGGCTTTTATCATATAAATGACCCTGACAGTTTCATCAGCTAAAGAGGGATTACACCACATGTATGGCAATCCTATACAGAGTGATAAAAGCTTGTTAAAAAGTCTTCCGTTCAATAGACGCTGCATTTTATCTTAAGGAATTTCACAGTGCTCAGAAATGAGCCGCGTGGATTTTTTTCTCCCACATTCATGACAGACCTGTAGAGGAGGAGGTCAAAGAAAATACTGACTTTATAGATTTGCTTGAGCATCGTTCATCTGAATGTGCCTGTGAAGCTTAGCATCAGCTGCTGCTATGGTTATGAGAAGGAGAGTAAAGAAAATGCACATTTACACTGGTGTGGGTATCACACCTAGTGTTGAGGCTGCGCCAGCAGAACACCAAGATATTGTCATTACACCCTCCAGCTGGGATATTCTCTTTCACATCTCTAAATAATTATGTGAATGAGGATCACATAATTAATAATAAAAAAGCAAAATGTGCAGTGTATGTGCTAGTTAAAGGGGACATACTTAAGTATAGAAGCGCAAAAAATAAATTACTAATAATTGGGAATACATTATGGGATATTGGGATATATATTTCAACCTATTTATTTTCAGTTTAAGTGGATGAGTGGAAGAAAGGGGGGAAATATGTTAGAGGATCATAAAACAACAATAATAAAAACATATAATAAATAACAATATCAAAACACACAAACACCCACACACACAAACTCTCTTAAAGACGAATGTGTGATAAAAAATAATAATTGCAAAAAATATTTCCAAGTACTGTCAGTTTCCACTTTCCCTTTTTTTTTTTTTACAACTTTAAAGTTTCATTTAAAGGATTTTTTTTTTAAAGCTGGAAATGTTCATTTTTTCTCCTCCTGTCTCTCACAGGGCAGCATTTGCCAAGGAGTCTGAGGTGTTGACGGGGAATCTGGGTGATAAACTGATTCCTCAGAATGAGATTCTGAGGGACGTCAGTGATCTGAAGGCTCTCGCTAACCTGCAGGAGAGCATGGAGTGGCTCGCCACCCGCCTCAGGGGCTTCTTCAGCAACCTACCCCTTAGCTACAGTGAGTGAGTGTGTGTGTTTGTGTTTGGCTGAAGGTTTGTTCAGCTGTAAAAGTGCGTGTCACAATGTATTTTGAGTCAAAAAGTTTGCTATTTTTTTCTTTACAAATATATTATCATAAAACTATTTGATAAGTGATAAGTTGAATTGAAAAATTAACTTGATTTTGAGTATCTGGTATTTGGTATGTGCACTTTTTAATAGTAATAATAAGATTTAATAATAATATTTTTTTAATAAATTTTTAATTAATTAATTAAAGTTTTTCTTTAATCCTTGAGCTGAATGTGTTTCCAGTTACAAATGTATTCATTTTTATTTATTTATTATTATTTAAAAAGTTATATTGAATTATATTTTAAAATTGTTTATTTTTTAATTTTAATTAATTGAATCCAATATGAAATTGAAACAATATTTCTCATTCATTTTAAGTCACAAGTTTTTTTTTTTTTTAATCCCAGTGTCTCCCAACTTTTGGACCTCATTGTGTGCCCAGCTGTATTTTGCCGGTTCATCATAAGTGATAGAATATAGTTAATTAGTTCAAAAGAAGAACTGTGTTTTTACATAAATTGTTACAGCGACTTACAGTTTCCAAACTTCAATGAAACTTCAGCGCTGGATTTCTGACGTCACTCACCACGACCACATCGGTGAAACTTCACACAATACCTTCAGAATTTCCTATACTTCTTTCACTAAAATCTGTAAATAAGCTATTTTAAAACTATTGTTATTTCAGTTTTTTTGGGTTAAGACTGCTTCAAAGCGACTCGCGTCCAGAGCAGATAAAAATTCAATAAGAGACCGGTGGAGGACTGTTCTGTAATTACCATTAGTTCTGTGCAGAAGCCGTAATGGAGTGTTTTATCATGGTGGGACAGCTTCAGCATTGTTCATTATTTAGTGTTTGCTGAGCTGATGGGACCGTCGCCGACGGAAACCCTTATCTCTGTAACCCCCCCCTAAATTGGATTTTATATTATGGAGCCAGTCAGGTATGAACAAGTCATTTTCTCCTGTCTTGTCTGGCAGACTAATACACGTTTGCCAG
Source organism: Sinocyclocheilus grahami (assembly GCF_001515645.1). Taxonomy (NCBI): domain Eukaryota; kingdom Metazoa; phylum Chordata; class Actinopteri; order Cypriniformes; family Cyprinidae; genus Sinocyclocheilus; species Sinocyclocheilus grahami. Next base: position 3,179,465 of record NW_015505180.1, read on the forward strand.
TGTAATGTGGGGGAGATTAAACAGCGTCTCACCACCAGAGACTGAGCTTTGAAGTGGATCGAGTGAAGAGAGTTCCTAGACAGTGAGAGAGAAAGAGCTCTTTTGCCCTTGTCTTTTTAAAACGCAGGCCCACTGTGGTCAGGAAGAGACATCCTTCATGCACCTGTGACCACCCTGATGTGGGTGGCTAGAAGTATTCCACAAAAATGTCCGGCGGTTTGTCAGACAGACAGTGAGACCTTGTCCTTGTCTCAGTGAGTTTAATCCATTGCATTGCTCGATCTCCATCCCTCCAGTCTCTGCTAAAACAAACACTCGGACCTCTGCGATAAGATGCATGTGGTAATCCTGCTCTTTAGCGTCATGGTATTGAATCTTAATGTAATCTAAATTTGATTTGGCACTAGGATACGTTCTTCAGTCTTGGACCTGCTGTTTGGGTAGAAATCGATGGGCTTTGATTGGTCATGAAGACATTGAGGGTTTGTGTCTCATTGCCCATCTAGGATTTTTTCATAACACGTAATCCTCCTCAAATTTATCTGCTTCCTCGTTTTCTCAGGACAGCTTTGTTTCTCTATGTTCTCCCTTGTGTGTGTCTGTCTGAGCTTTTTTTCCTAACACTAGAGTTAGTGTTCAGACTTTTATATGCTAAAGATGGTGCTTGGATGGATGTGAGATCTTCAGTACATTCAGATTAAATATTAGAGAAGCTATGTTAGTGTATGTGAATGCTGTTAATTAAAAACTGAATATAGCAACAGTTCACAGATAATGCAACATTTCCATTCCATTTCTCATAAATTGGCGCAAAATAAAAAGTAAAAGCCACTAAGGCTTTTTTACTAAAGAGAATGCATTACTTGCAGTTTAGAGTGAGCAGATAAAACACTTTTGTTAGCGATTGGTGGTAGATGCCTTATGTCTGGAACGACAACATGTCAGACTTGTCTTGAAGGTAATTTTGATAACAGGCTTTTGCTCCGGCATTTCAGAATGAATTTGAGAAGTTATGAGATGTTATTTGCTTTTCTAAACAAATTATTTGTTCACATGACTTCAATCTATGTACATTTATTCAGCATACTTACTGAATAAATGTACCCTGATTGCTGAATAAAAATTTATTTTTTACATCCCAAAATGCACACAAAATTATGTGGATGGCAACCTGGCAATGGTCAGATTCAAACTCTAACATCACTCCTCTCTTTCCGGCTCTAATATTAAATAAACCAAAAATCATGGGTCAAAACTGTCAATAGTATCAGCAGGAGCAGGAAGACCCAGCAGGGATGGTATAAGGAGAAAGAGACAGACTATTTGTAGAGAACTAAATGGGAAAAACTGCACTGCTCACTATTCTTTCTTCATGTAAATAGGAGCTATACTCGCATAACTAGAAAATATGGCCGCTGAAGGTACTTTAGCCACAGGTGGAGTTTTATCTCAAGAGCTGTCCTCTGACCATTGCCCTTCTGCCTTAAAACAAAACCTTTTATCACCTTATACCCACATGGTCTAGACAGACAAAACACAAAACTCTTGAAAATTGTTGTCGAAACGACCCTCTTCCTCTTCCAAATCCATCTTCCTATAGCTCTCAGAAGATTCAGCTCTCTCATATCACAGAAACAGACATGGAGCTTTGAGCATTTATAGCCTTTTTAGGATTTATAGGATTTTTTTTAAAGTACCTTTAGCGCAAACCGTAAAGGTCTGCTTTCCATCTATTAGCATAATGTGTGTGGATGCACACAGACACACTTTAATTTCTGGAATGGCTTTAACCGAAGACACCTACTCGTTTTTCTGTTTTCTCCCTCCTCTCAAGTCCTGTCCTGAAGGCTTAGCCGGCAAGTCGTAGCGCTGACACAGTGAGGTCAAAGGTCGCCAGCAGATAGAGCTTGGCTCTCCCCATGCAGATGTCACCGCTGTTGCTGTTGCTGTAGCCGAATAATTAACGCTCTGAGCCAATCACATGCATCATTCATGAAGCTTCTGTCTCTCTTTTTATCTCTCTTCGTCTCCCTCTGCCGCAGAGGTCAGATATCTTGTTTATTAGAGCACTGTGTTTAACAGCCGGTGGGAGGTGTGCAGCAAAATGATGCAGTTTTTCAAGAGCAGTTTTTGGGCAGAGCTGCTGTGCTTAAACTTCACCCTGACAGCCAGTGGGACGTAGCCGTGAAGAAGGGTATCAGCAAATGATTGATCTCCGCTCTCTCGTTCTCTCTATGTCTTTATGAGTGCCACCCTCTCACAGAAGGCATCGAACAGACGCTTAGGCGAGATAGGATTTGAAAATAATTGGACGAGCCCAACACACGCACACGGGCACACATCTACGCAAGCACACAACCTCCGATAAAAGAAATTTAAAAGCCTATAAGTTAAAGGAAGACAGAAGAAGACATTCAGTGAGTCTGTTTGCGACTAAATTGGCGGCCTCATGTGGCGCGGCCTTGATCATACCATTGCGGCAGGACGAGCTTGGAGGCAATGGACAGCAGGCCCCACCTCGCTCTCGCACCCCCAGTGGGGGTCTGGGGCAGGGGGTCCTGGCACACACAGACTTTCAACAGAGCAGCCATGCTTTACCACATGCCGCTGCACTCTCTCGTTTACTGACAGTTGGCGTGTGTATACATGAGCACACATGTGTTAACAAACACACAACTTGACAACCAGCTCTGCACATGGATGGAATTCACACTAACTGCATAATCCAAACATGCAGGTTAACTGGCGTGCAGCATTGGCTTCCTTTGGATTTGCAGTACACTCTGGATGTCTGGATCATGCTGTTTATGAAAGGCTAAGTTCCAGATTTCACTAAAATGATGAACTGGCTTAAATAAACAGCCTTTTGCTGTTGCACCCAACTGGTAGAACAGTTTTACTTTGGCTGGCTGTGCAAGAGCAGATAATGATTAAAAGCTTCATAGAGAGGTGTGAAGTAGTTTGTATTAGCTTTGTTTTAAAAATAATTTTGAATATGATTAAATATAATAAATATGATAAATAATATATTGTGAATTAGGTAATATATTGAACAAATGGTACGTATACATATTATTTAATGTAATATATATTTTAGAAAGTAGAATATTATTATTATTTTATAATTATCAGTATATTACTTATTATATTTAATAAAAGTCAATACAATTTTCATTATTATCCTGCTCACCTGATTATTTGGCTATATATGT
>NW_015505180.1:3182845-3187754 GCF_001515645.1 Sinocyclocheilus grahami
TGTGTATATATATATATATATATATATATATATATATATATATATATATATATATATATATATATATATATATATGGAAAAAGTCAATAATGCAAATGTAAATTCTTTAAATATAAGATTATAGTAATTTAGAATATATTAGTGTAGTAATAGTAGGTTATTTGACCTGCATGCTATGTTTCAATTCTTTTGAAGCCATATCGTGTTAAATAATCGTAATTACAACATTGACCACAATAATCGTGATTATGATTTTTGCCATAATCGAGCAGCCGTACTCATAAGCTTCGTCACCTCTGCCATTTCTGTCAAACCTCATTCTTGAATATATGCCTATTCAACATATTCAACCTTGATTATGAGACACGCAAGAAGCAATGTAATTTGGTATCATTAGCATCAAACCTACCTGGCTCAGCTCATCTTCACACACAGTATCTCCATCTCCACAGTATCTGCCTTCATTGTATGGAAAAGAGCAGTATTAACATTCTTCAAAACATCTCCTTTTTTGTTCCATAGACTGAATATGGTCATACGGTTATATGAATATCAATATATGAATACTTTTAGGTAAACAAAACTCTTTAAATGTAATTTCGGGAAAAATGTAATCACTGATTTGGTGCTCAGTCTGAATTACCCTGCCAAATAGACCTAAAATTGACTGTTTGCTTGTTACAACGGCTTGACAGTTCTGTTATCCGTGGGACGTCACATCAGGGGAATTTTCTGCATTCTCTAGAATTACATATCAGTCCTTGGTGACCCAGTGCCTCTAATCTACCACCTGGTCATCACTGCTGTATTTGCGCTTCTTGTCTTCAAGCATTTTTAATCATTCCATGCCAAACACACCCTTATCTCCCATAAACCTTTTTTCTAATAAGAGTTATAGACAGTAATTAACTACTAAATGAACACACATACGTGTGTGCTGCCACTCTTTTCATGTCTTTTGACTGTGTGTATATACAGTGGGTACGGAAAGTATTCAGACCCCCTTAAATTTTTAACTTTTTGTTATATTTCAGCCATTTGCTAAAATTGCTCGATGGCAGTGGCCATTTTCCTGAACACACACAAGGGACCCAGGACCACATGAGCATCCATCAGCACAGCAAACACGTCCACACACACATACTTCTTCTCTACATATCGTGAGATATGTGTGTGTGCGAATGTGACCTTCAGAAGTGCAGAGACATGCCACAGAGAGTTACAGGAAGTCAGTGTCCATCGCCATCTCTCGTGCCTCATTGATCGCCTAGTGTCCTACTCACATGCACACACTTTTCCCGTTTGATAGTCATCCTGTGGCCATATGTGTACTTGCATCTCATTGACTACACTGTAAAAAGATTAAGTTGTAAATAAAGATTATTGGAGTGTGTTTTATGAGAAAATACTATTTCAGGCTTTCTACATACTTGCCGTTTCTTTGTAATTATTGGTGAAATGTAAATCCAACATCAAAGCTTTTCTAGTGGTCAGCTTGTCGATTAATGAATTCATGCTAGGTATTGATTGCAAATACTGCATGGCACACACAAGAGCACCACTTCTACATTTGCTTGTTGGATTTGTTGGCATTGCTTAATATGAAGTCTGGAAAGTATTTCCACTTGGTGATGGTACAGTATATTGGCTATAATGGTGTTTTTCTGCTTTGTTTTTTATGGCTTAGACTCTCTTTTATTTTATTTTGCCTAGGTGTATCCCCAGGCTCAGATGCTCAGGTGAACAGCGAGAATGTCCGCAGTCGAGAGCAGATCCTCCAGACTTTGACCGACCTCTCCAGATCTTTCCAGGACATCGCTGACCGCTGCCTTCTGGTGCTGCATCTTGAGGTCAGGTAGGTCTAACCACTTCATCTCAATCTAAAGCAAGGACTCTATACACAAGTTTTAAGATATCTTCAGACAAACAACAACTTAAATGCTGCAGATCGCCAAGACTGATATATATATATATATATATATATATATATATATATACACTAGTCAACATTTGAAGTGGATCAAAACCTTTTATCAAAGTTGTCTTAAAAGTAAAACCAAAATGCGTTCTTGTCTTAGGACAACTCTGATGAATGTTTTTTTTTATCTACTTCAAATGTTGACTACTGTATATCCATCAGAACAAAACGGGTTGTATTTTTAGGTCTTCCTAAGAGTCTGTCCGGCCTAAAAGAGCACCAATGGGTCATTCACTTTGCATACCCTCCTCCACAGGCCCTCCCTCCCGCTTGCATGATTATTCTCAGATATCATTTAGCTTATGTGATCCTGTTTATGATTTGGAAACAATAAGTCGTGGCTCCCATGCTACGCGTTGTTGACTTTTTCCATCAAGCAGATTTCCCCTGACAGTGCTTGAGGGTAAATTAAGCTATAAGAGAAGGTAAGAAGACGAGAATACATGCTTTATGGTTTGGTAGCGGTTGGCTTCGCTTAAAGCTTTACTAATGCCGAATGAGAAAGGGGAGGTTTATTGCAGGGCTGTTGGAGGCCATTATGGAAACCTTTCCATCTCACCTTCTCTCTCTTTCTGTCTCAAGAACGCTCTTACTCTGTGCACCTATACGCAGGTTTATTAGTCCATGAACACTTCACAGATTGTACCCACAAACACACAGGCACCTGCTCACAGGACATTCCATCATCCCAGTTCATTCAGTCTTTATAGAGTGAAGCAAGATATTCACTACCAGCATCTAGCATTTCTCTGAGGACTGATGACGGTCTAGAGTGCCATTAACACTACTCGCATATGATAACAATAACTCACACATTCAAAGTGGTTTTCGTTATTTCTTTCATTTAATGCTAATTTAGATTGTTGAAATACTCTGAGGAAAAATTTTCCAACAGAATTTTGAGGACAATTTTGTTCTCATCTGAACAAAAACAAATATATATAATTTTTTTAATTGATGCATAATAAAATGTATTTATCTATTATTATTATAGTATATGGGTGTAATGTGCGTGTGTATTTATATTATATATTAATATTATATTCTATAAATTAACTATATATTCTGTATATAGTATAGTATGTACATGAATAAAATACTTCATATCTCATATCTCAAGCTTCAGGAAAGTTCTTATCTGTCTCAACTCATAATTGTCATTCCGTGCCCGTCGTCTCTACCACATCAGGGTCCACTGTTTCCATTATCTGATCCCTCTGGCAAAACAAGGCAACTACGCCATTGTAGCTAATGCAGCCAGCATGGACTTTGACCCCCTGGTGGTGAAGCTGAATAAGGACATCAGTGCCATAGAGGAAGTGATGGGAGCCGCCCTGCAGCAGCACAAGTTTCAGTATATCTTTGAGGGTGAGTGACCTCTTGCCTCAACAGGAAGCTGATGCCTGAAGCAGTATTTATTTTCTTACTATCTTCCTGTTCTTGGTACAGGTCTGGGTCACCTGATCTCTTGTATTCTGATAAACGGAGCTCAGTACTTCAAGCGCATCAGCGAGTCCGGCATCAAGAAGATGTGCAGAAATATCTTTGTGCTCCAGCAGAACCTGACCAACATCACCATGTCACGTGAGGCTGATCTGGACTTTGCCAGGTAGAATACACAAATATTCTCAGTAGGGATGTGCAATACTACATCATTTCAAAATCAGCTAGCCTAAACAACTTCTCAACCAATCAGTTTTAAGAAAAACATGTATGCTTAGGCTTGTTTAGGGTTCATCAGGACACATTTCTTAGTGTGTTTACATTAGACACGTTGCTTTCAGATACACAGAGTGGAAGAAAATCTAGATGAACTAGTCAACCTCGCTAATCAACTAGTTAATTGTCATTTAGTTTTACTAGTCTTAAAAAGTTAGTCATCTAATCTTTTTCATCAAGACTGGCCGTAACTTTTTTTAAAGTCAGTTACAAAAATATAGATTGTATCATTTAAATGTGAAAAGTAAGACTGATTACCCCTCATCTAACTGCTAGTTGGTCAAACTAGTTCTTAAGACACAGTCTTAATATAGTGACTATGTGTATGCAACTGGCCACCTGTATGTTTTAGTTTTTGTTTCACTATTGTATAGTTATCATTTATTTATATTTAATATGTTTGTGCTGCCAAAGTTAGTATATTAACTAATATCATTTACATAGCAGCACAAAATTTCTCAAGGCTATTTAGTTTTATCGATAGTGTTATCTAGTGGCATTTTCATGTTTAATGTAAGTAGGTAATAGGCATGGGACGGTATGAAATTTTGACGGTATGACCTTAAGCTAAAATATCACGGTATTGTCGTTACAGCTCTAAAATGTGTTATTTTTAAATGACTGGGTAAAACAAAACAAAATTTCCGCTGAACACAATATATTTCGTTTTTGAGCAACATACAGAATATTAGGAACAGTAGAATTTGTTTATTTTTTCTTTGATTTGTTTCCTAAAAAGAAGAAAAATAAAGACTGACATCTTTATTTAACCTAAATCTGTCATTACAGTTATTTAATTTTAGTTATATAATAGCGAGAGAAATAGCGAGAGCGAGAGAGAGAGCACAAGAGAGCGAGAGAGAGGGAGAGAGGGAGAGAGGGAGAGAGGGAGAGAGGGGGGGGGGGCCAGAGAGGGAGAGAGAGAGAGAGAGAGCGAGAGAAGGCGGGGCATAGAGGACCTACAATAATTTTTTATTTTAAAAATAATGTGTTTTTTGAACATTAAATCATGTCAACATATTCTGTTACACCAAATACACAAAATAATGATCTTTAAAAAAGCATCATATGACCCCTTTAAGTTCGTCCATCCTACACACACGTGACTGACCGCTCGCTCGCACCAACAGGAGGAGGGTCGTGTTACTCTCTACACTGCACTCAACCTGAGGGATTCCTACACTTTCAGTCTTTGAGGAGACATGAAAAACA
>NW_015505180.1:3187789-3225657 GCF_001515645.1 Sinocyclocheilus grahami
ACATTTTCAAATCGCGGTATACCTTGAAACCGGTAATCGGCCCATGCCTAGTAGGTAATGAAATTTTAAACGTTCACAGTGTATTTTTCTACTTTATATTTATACAATTTAGGGATTTGGGTTACTTTATATTTACTATTACTTTATATTTATACTTAGTATAAGCCATAATGAATTAGAATTTTTATTTTTAATATAAAATGATAAAATAAAATAAAATAATGGTACAAATAATGTTATTTGAGTGTGCAGGGCTACTGCCGGAGGTTTTGATGTTCAAATCAGGAGTAAACAGCTTTACTAGTAGTTTTTCATTGAAATGACCTTGCATGCGTGGTGTTGGTCCAGTTCCCAAGCAAAACCAGAGTGCTTTTACTCTCGCTACATGCTCACACTCATACACATACACACACCATCTGCTCACAGTCTTAGACTGAGCCAGGCCATGTCCCAGAGTCCTGCAGGTGCCTCAGTAATGTCTAATCAACGTCACCCAGACCCGGCAAGAGACTGCTGGTTGTGAGAAAATGTATGTGTATGTTTTTAACTCCAGTGTTTCTGTATATTAATTAAATGTGTGAAATGGATGGAATCGATCATAAGGACAAACTAGAACCTCTTCATAAATCTGTATGATCCACATTTTTGAATCAGTAGATACATATATTAGATACATATAAAATACAAATATATACATATAAAATTTGGAGCGAGTAATATTTTTTCTCTTTTTTTAACAAAAAAAAACTTTTGTTCGTCAAGTACACATTAAATTGATTATAAGTGACATTAATAATGCTACAAAAGATTTATATTTCAAATAAATGCTGTTCTTTTGAATTATCTGTTCATCTAAGGATTTGACTGGGGAAAAAATGATATATTGATTATAACAAGAAATGTTTCTTGAGCAGCAAATCAGCATATTATAATGAATTGAAACAATGAAGATTGGAGTAATTGTAGCTAAAAAATCCAACTTTGCATCACAGGAATAAATTACATTTTAAATATATTAAAATAGTAAACAGTTATTATAAATTGTAATAATATTTCACAATAATATTGTTTTTGCTCAAATAAATGCAGATTTGGTGAGCAGAAGAGGCTTCTTTCAAAAACATTAAAGAATCTAAATTTTGTTGATATGTAGTTAGTTGTTTTTGTTTTTTTTTACTTTATGCTAATAAGAAATTATATAAATGTGGTTAACAACCAATGGGAGGGCAGACAGTAAAACTTACTTGACCCCCCCCCCCCCCCCAATTCATCAAGTTTATGCATGATAAGCAACGATGTAATGTGGCTATCAACCAATGGGAGTGCAGACAGTAAAGCTTACTTGATCCCCCACCTGGTGCAGTTGGATAGGAAAGTCTACTAGCAACTATTTCTCTCACTAGACCATCTGATGCCTATTGTGCACAGAAATGCCAAGTATTGGCTGAAATCATTAGTTATAATATGATTAATTGACTTTACATTAACTCAGTTGAGAAAAGAACTCTGTTTTAGAATTTAGAAGCTTAGAAGTTCTGCAATAGAATTAAATTTTCCATGCAGGTGTAGTATTTTTGGATAAACCCATCCCCAAGCAGCACAAAACACTGGAAGTTTTCAAAAAGTCCTGTTGTTTGTCACATTGGACAGTGCTGCAGTGAGGACCAGCCATGCTGATCACGTTCTCTCTCTCTTCCAGTGAAAAATCTAAACCATGCTCTCTCACTCAGTAAGGAAAGGGAAATTTGCTAGGAATTCACACTTCAGAGACTGGCTGACTGACACGCAAGGGTCAAAGGTCAAGCTGTTGGAAAAGCACCTGTCTTGTGAGGCCATTTGTAAAGGCTTCTGGAAAAACGACATTTAGTCAGCGTGTCAGGGTGACGGCCTGGACTGTTTACACTACGGCTGCTCTGTGCTCTCGATAACCACAAAACAAACCGGCAACTGCACTTGACAGCACATTGGTCTGTTTAAGTGTATGTGAGTAACATGCAGCTTTTCTCCATATCTGTTTATTGTGTTTATCTGGATGTATTGCTCTATATTTTCGCATTTGTTTGCAGTTATGTGATGTTCTTTACTTCACTGTTATTCTAAGAAATAAGATGCCAGGAAATAAATATCTAACTCTTATCAAACACCATTATAATTTGGCAAAGTCATTCAGTAGCTATTATAAATATATCCAATATTCATAATATGTTATGCAGCTGATTTTGATGCCGATATAAAATTAAAGTGCCCCTATTATGCCTTTTTTTAAGGTTCCTAATATTGTTTTGGGAGTCTCCTACAATGCATACAAGGTCAAAAACGCTTTCGTTTTCTCAAAATATGCATTTAATATCACTTCATTTTCCAATGATTCTCAAATGATTAATTCGAAAGCAGTTCTAAGATTCCGTCTCTCTAAACCTTTCTGTGAGCCTACTCTGCTCTGATTGGTCAGATGGCCCAGTCTGTTGTGATTGGTCTACCGCATACAGCGCATTTCGGTTGTGTGTGTGCTGTCTGCGTCACTCATAGTACATGCCTATATCGTGCGCTATATCGAAAAAATTTTCTATCGGTATTGAAGAAGGTGTACTGTCGATAAATATCGATACCGTTTTATCGCCCAGGCCTAATTTTAACCACTGATTCTTTGCAGCCTCATCATTCGGAAGTGAAAATAAAACAAGTTTACTTTCACAGCGTAGGACACAGCGTCTTCTCGACATGATGTTTCTCACACACACAAACAAGCTACAGTGTTTGAGGGCGGGGTCAAGTTCGTGGCCGGCCAACGCAGAGTATAGCCGTGTATTATGCAAATGTTTTCCCCCGTGACGTGTAGCTGTCACGGAAGTGGGTTTTGAATTACTGACAACTCGTTTCAGCTGTTCAGAGATGATTCTTTCTTTTGGGAGACAATAACTTTAATTATTGTGCACTTTCGGCTTTACAACTTTGCAGATCGTTTACATTCATATACAGCTACATTGCACACTGCATGAAAGGCAATATTCGAAACGGCATAATATGGGCACTTCAAGCAACACTGTGACTATTACAATGATTTTCATGTGCTTTTTATAAGCCTGTTGAAATTAAGTTTGTTTAATTCTGTGTTGTTTAATTTCAATGAATCTGTTCTAGATTCAGTGATAAAATATATATAAATTCAGTAATTAATTTGCATCATCACACAGAAATGCTCACAAAAGTCTCTGTGGGCCATTTTTTATGCATTGAAATAAGTAGTAAAAAAAAAATATATATATATATATATATATAAAAATACATTTGACTGTTTATTAATATATATTGACACAGTGGCGCTTAAGTAAAAATTGTTCTTATTTCCTTTATTCCATTCTGAAATTTATTATTTTACACATTTTGAATCTTTTTGACTAACTGCTGTTGGGTTTAAATGATGGTTAATTTAATTGAAAGCTGAAGAATATTGTCCAGCTCTACATCTACTGCAGCAGCAGCCCAGCGACAGTCTACAAACCGTTTATGAGCCTGTTCTTCCTCCTATCCCAAGACTCCTTCTGTTGAGGTTTTATCTAATATGTAGACCAGGGTCAGACTGCCTCATCTCAAAGTCTCACCTCGCTTTAGAACAGAGCAGCTGATGAAAGAGCAGACCGTCTGCAAAATGTTCCCATTAACAGGAAAATCGGACCTGTCAAACATGCAGGAGGAAATGTCCTGAAAGCCTTGTATGCTCTTTTGCACGGAAAGCATTGGCATTTGTTACTGTGGTGACAAGTATGTGTGTTCTGTTTGATGGAGAGGGGCATCTTGCCTGCTCTCTCTCTCTCTCTCTCTCTCTCTCTCAGCTGCTAACTAATGTGTTGCTGAGATTGCGCTGACAGAAGCAGCCCTTAATGGCTTTAATATTGTACATACTGGAAATTGGAGGAAATGAATTGTGCTGATTCAAGTTTTTTTCCACTGTCTCCCTTCACGCCAACATGCATCTCCCAGCGTCCTTCGCTGCATGCATCATAAATTAGCTTAATACCCTTTGTATGCACTACTGTACACACAGAAACAGTCTAATTAAAACTTAATGGCACTCAGAGAACACACACACACAGGTGCAGGTTCAATGTGTGAGAAGTTCCTGCTCTTTATTATCTTCTAATGGGAGAGGAGAGGAAAGGAGGTGGTCTTAAAAGAGAGTTAATCAGATTAGCAACTCGTCACCGTTTCCCTGAATGCTTTTAAATGTGTGTGAAATGAAGTGTGGAGAATGTCGTAGTTGGCACACCAATCAAACAAACAAACATACAGAAGCTCACAAATTGCCAGATGCCCTCTTTATGTTGACTTAAGACCCCATGAAATTGCTTGCTGAGTACTGTTTATATATATATATATATATATATATATATATATATATATATATATATATATATATAGTATTATATGAGCTCCAGAGTTTGTGTTCCAGTGTTATTTTTAATATCTTTAAATACTATGATATTTTTATATCTATCTATCTATCTATCTATCTATCTATCTATCTATCTATCTATCTATCTATCTATCTATCTATCTATCTATCTATCATATATATATATATATATATATATATATATATATATATATAGTATTATATGAGCTCCAGAGTTTGTGTTCCAGTGTTATTTTTAATATCTTTAAATACTATGATATTTTTATATCTATCTATCTATCTATCTATCTATCTATCTATCTATCTATCTATCTATCTATCTATCTATCTATCTATATATCTGTCTGTCTGTCTGTCTGTCTATATAGAATCAGTTTTAATTGTTATATTTCCTGTTTTAATTTGTTTAATTAGTATTTATGTTAGGGATTTTTTATTTATTTTTTTATTTTTTTATTTTATAAATAGTTTTTGGTTATTTTATTTCACTTTTAGTTTTACTTATTTTAGTACATCAAGTTAAACTAAAATGAGAAATTAAGCCTTGGCAACTTGCTGAAATAAAAAGTTTGTTTTTATTTTTTATTTTAACAAAATTACAAAAACTTAAACTAAAATTCAAATCTAAACTTGAAGTATAAAAATAAAAGCTAACTCAAAATATTAATAAATACTGCAATTGTATACAAGACGGTATATTGTATTATATTATATCATATATTACTATGTTCTCATATTATGTAAGAGTTGTCTGGATTTTCCTTAAAATAAAAAACAGGTGAGTTTTGAATCTTTTGTGCTAGGACAATTAAGCTGTTTTATGCCAAATGAAGTGTTGTAAATGAGATTGTCCTGTTTTGAGCTCTAATGAGCAGACAGCCCAGGTCTGGTGGATTAACGCCCTGGCACAGGAAGGGTTACTGGGACACAGTACTGTCAGGACTGTTATAAATGGCTGTGTTTTTAAGTGTCAGAGATGGATGTGGGTTAATGGAACTGCCCTCTCTCTGTCCTGCAGGTGCACTTGTGCTCAAATTCACACTTTTTGGCAACCTTTTCAGTGTCTTTGGGTTGAACATGTATTTTATTTTACTGGCTGAATATTCTGTGATCATTTGATTTTTCATGTTAGTGTTAATCTGCAGCATTAGAGCTCAGCATTTTAGAGGTGTAAGGACAAAACCATTATTTCCAAGTACTTAGAAAATCTTCTTCACCAAGAAGGTTTAGTAGAAGACAGCAGATCTCTGAGATATTTAATTCAGTATGAAAAGGCCTTTAGACTGTAAAGTTGGCCTAACAACTTCTAGATTTTTAGATTTCCTGAAGTAAATTTGAGCTGTGTTACGGTTGCTAGGTGGCTTCTAGGTGTTTACTACTGGCCTAAGTCAAAAAAGCCCACCTCCAAATCTCTACACTGAAAAAAAAAAATGGTGAAGAAAAAATTTTCATACATAAATTGCTAATAAATTTCACAATTAATTACAAATAAATGTGAAATTTTAAAGTAGAAAGACTGAAATATTTATAATATTTGTTTTATTTACAGCATTGAATCAAGTCCAGTCACTTAAAGAAATGTGTCCACAAAAGGCCACATGATTTAGTATATAACGTCTGTAAAACTAATGCTAAGTGACAAATTATATGCCATAACCTTGTTTCAGTAGAATATATTTGTACTATAGTAGAAATCACAGCCATGAAGCATCTCCATGGTTCTCCAGAAGTTTAATATGTCCAGAAGTTCATAACCTCTAGTCCTTATGATGCCTGGCATGGCTTTAAAATGTACATGTGCTCCATGATGAAAAGACTAAAATTGTCCATTTCTGCCTGTGTTTGCTCTGTACGGAGCACCTTTAAAGCGTGAGGTTGTATCAAATGGGCTCTTCGGCTCATTTCGAGTGCAGCCAGAAGTCTCTGAGCACCTGGAGGAGTGTGCCAGCTTGATAGGGGAGTTAGAGAGAGTCCTGCTGGCTAAGGCCTTTTCTATGTGTCTGAGTAATGCAGCATGAGAGAGAGATTCGGAGGAGTCGTCTGCGTTGATGGGGTCAAAACACATTCAGCTCTTATCACCCCTGTTACAAATGTGCCTCTTCTGCAGAAATAGAAGTTATAAGTCCTTTGTGTGGGTGTCTGTATGCATACTCATGTGTAAGTAAGTGGTCTCCTTGAACTATATGTCTAATGTTTAATGCATGTTGTTCCATTCCATTGGTCAACAGCATGTTTGAGCCAAAGGGTTCATGGAAAACAAGTTTTGTGAATGCATGGCTTCACAATAAGGAAGAGTAAGGCCAGTGTAAAAGAGTTTCAGCTCTGTTGACAGAACTTTCATTTTGTTGCATTATTTTCATGCTTACATTCTTTCGTTACAACATTTTGTTGATCATTTGTGTTTATGAGAATTAACATACATCTGAAATAACACCAGCTCTCTCTCTGTGTCTTTCTCTGCAGACAGTACTATGAGATGCTGTATAATACAGCCGACGAGCTGCTAAACCTGGTGGTTGATCAAGGGGTGCGTTACACAGAGCTGGAGTACATCAATGCTCTGAGTCTCCTCCACCGCAGCCAGACTGGCGTGGGAGACCTGACCGTGCAGAACATGCGGCTGCAGCGCCTCAAAGAGATCATATGCGAACAGGCTGCCATTAAACAGGCTACCAAGGATAAGAAGATCACTACAGTCTAGACACACGTTTAAACTATATCTACCAACACTCTGAAAGGGTCCACGTTACTGCCGTTCATTACTGTCACAGGCTTTGAGTCAAGTCACACTTTCAAGCAAACATTATAATGGTTTCATTTCATTTTCTTGCTTTACAGTATTTGTTAGATGCATTTCTGACCAGGGCTTTGTGCACACAAATGCACACACAGACATGTTCTAATAAATGAATCCCTTGTATCTTTTCTGGTTAAACCGGGCCACACGTTTCAGAGCGAGAGGACGGATTCACTCATTGTAGCTTAGGGACATTTTCATCTCATTTTCTTACTTTATCAAACCTCTGCTCTCAATTATAGAATTTTCTTGTGTGCCGTCTCTCCCTGCCCAGCCCGGAGCTTGTGCTTAGAATAACAGATGCCAGTTTAGAACGCCAGGCTTTTTTATGAGGGGGAAAAAAAGAAACAGCTTGTCTGCCACTTGTTGATTTGTTCTTTTTGCTCGAGAGGAAATGGGAATCGCTAACCTCATTCAGCAGTTCTTAAATTTCTCCCTACTCGTTGCAGGTCTAATTGTCATGACATAGGTGCATAGTCATTGATTGTGCTAATAACAGTGGATTCCCTGGTTGTTTAAACAGGCAAAGAAATTAGTTTCTAAGCCTTGATGTTGATATATATTCGAATATCACTTCAAATGCCGAATGACACGTTCACTTTCTGCCCTTTGACTGTGTCTGCTTTCATTTGAATCTGAACCTCTTATTCCTTGTTCAAACAGACACAAAACCCCACAGATCACTCATGCTCTGTTCTAGGCTATTTTTAGTTTATTAATTATGAAGACTAGAGCAAGAGAGAAAGCCATCGATACAGAACACATGCGTTAAGCAGGAAGCCATCAGAGCAATCCATCAAAATGACTCAACCACTCGAATCAATAATTGCCACCAGGTTGCCACAGAGAGAAACACAGTGGTGATCTTTCATATTCTTAGCACATTAAAATTGTGTGTGAATGTTGAAGATGTTTTAGAGCAATGGTTAGACATTAGAAATGTCATGTCTGCCTTGTTTTATTATGCCTGTAATGCATCTAGTGAGAGGAGTCTTACTAAACTCATACAGTTTAAGCCATTATCAGGTCCGCAATGCTGTTTAAATGAAGCGACTGACTCAAGCACTTCTGTTAGCATTATACCGTGCAACTATAATTCAACTATAATTCATTTAGACATTACTGCAACAGAATCTGATGTTCTTTGCACAAATTATGTCAGAGCAAAACTATTTCATGCCTTTGTTTTTGTGTATTTTTAGTATGTATTTTGTGTGTAGCTTTTAATAACATTTGAGGTGTTCATGTACATGCTTGTAAATTTCAATTAACTGCTTATATAAGTCCTTCATCCTGAGGAGCCTCTCACAGCCCTGGACTACTGGATTCAAAGTGAATTTTGCCAATGGTAATGTCAAAGTGAAAATAAATGAATATAACAGAAACAAGATCATCTGTATATTTCACAAGTGAGTTTAATTTCATTTAACGTTAGAACTTTATTCATATGTTTCACTTGATGAATGTGCTGTCAACAATTCAGGGAAAACATCTGATAACACAGATACTAACAAAAATAATAGATTATTTTTGAAGAATACATTATATACATGTATTCAATACTTAGATGTAATATCATTTTTACATTATATAAAATGTGTGTGTACTGTATTCCCTGCCTACATTATGAAGACCAAATGTCCCCACAAATAAATTAATACCAGTAAATTTTGACCTTGAGGGGACTTTTTTTTTTTTGTCCCCATGAAGAAACAAGCTTATAAATCATTGGTGTAAAAGGATAGACTATACAGAATGTACAGTAGAAAAATCATTACACCTATGGGATGTCCCCATAATGATAGAAATGCCGGTGTTTGTGTGTGTGTGTGTATACAGTACAGGTGCATCTCAATAAATTAGAATGTCGTGGAAAAGTTCACTTGAGAAGTTCACTCAAATTCTTGAATCGATTTTGCTTGACAATTCTCATAAGGCTGCGGTTCTCTCGGTTGGTTGTGCAACTTTTTCTTCCACACTTTTTCCTTCCACTCAACTTTCTGTTAACATGCTTGGATACAGCACTCTGTGAACAGCCAGCTTCTTTAGCAATGAATGTTTGTGGCTTACCCTCCTTGTGAAGGGGGTCAATGATTGTCTTCTGGACAACTGTCAGATCATCAGTCTTCCCCATGATTGTGTAGCCTAGTGAACCAAACTGAGAGACCATTTTGAAGGCTCAGGAAAGCTTTGCAGGTGTTTTGAGTTGATTAGCTGATTGGCATGTCACCATATTCTAATTTGTTGAGATAGTGAACTGGTGGGTTTTTGTTAAATGTGAGCCAAAATCATTACAATTAAAAGAACCAAAGACTTAAACTACTTCAGTCTGTGTGCATTGAATTTATTTAATGCACGAGTTTCACAAATTGAGTTGAATTACTGAAATAAATGAACTTTTCCACGACATTCTAATTTATTGAGATGCACCTGTATGTATAATTGTGTAATACAAAGTATAATAGCTTATGTATTACAAAAAGTTTGAAGGTATTTATTTATTATACATGTATTTATTAACATGCTTTAAAAGAACTTGAGTCAGATTTTAGCTTAGTTTAGCTTAGCTGATAACTGAATCGTAGCGTTCCAGCCATGCGCGTGTGCACAACGCTGGCGCTACTTTAGTTTATGTACTGTTGGTAACCAGGCAACCGATGCGCGTGCAACTCGAGGTTATTTAAGCTTCTCACAGAAAGTCCGCCTTAACTAGCGTCTATTGGGGGTTGTTTTCGTAATTAGTGGAGTCAAATAATTAATCTTTGGCGTTTGTGTTAAGCTGGACATGTCAGATTCCTCCTTTTCTCCAGCAATAAGCGCTGCTCACTGGAGACTGGAGACCATAGAGACAGCAGCAGAAGAGAGGCACAGTCAATACACACAACAACAATGGAGGTAACAGCACTCAAACATGACTATTTACTCATTTATGATATAATTTCCTTAGACATTTGACTCATTGTAGCCAACATTTCCTTTATTCTTTTGCATGAATTGGAGAATGATGGTGAATTAACGGAGGACCAGGTGTATAAATGCCTGTCCAACCTGGGACAGTCGGCTACAGGACTCCAGCACACTTACCTATGCCTCTCTGTGCGAGTGAGTGATCCACACACACATTGATGTTTTTTGTTATTGTGGGATTTTCATTGACTTGCATTGTTTTTATATTGATTTAATATTTGTTTAATATTTATTTGTTTAGATTCCAAACAGCTTAGCATTGCATCACTTGCTAACCAATGGGTCCTCTGCAGTGAATGGGTGCCGTCAGAATGAGAGTCCAAACAGCTGATAAAAAGCTGATAATAATGGATTCGTTTATTTCAAACACGCAGCTTTTCACTTCACAAGCCGTCTATTAATGGACTGGAGTCATGTGGATTACTTGTGGATTATTGTGATGTTTTTATCAGCTGTTTGGGCTCTCATTCTGACGGCACCCATTCACTGCAGAGGATCCTTTGGTGAGCAAGTGATGTAATGCTATTATTACATTTGTGATAACGGTAGAGCAACATTTTGAATAGTAGCTGAATTAAAATGATAAAATGACAGATTGCATTTTTTTTATTCCCCTATTCCTCTCATATGCCTGATAATAATAAAAAAAACATATTTTATTGATTTTTATTGAACAATTTGAGAAGTTATTGATAGTTTTTTGATAGGCATAAAGCGCATACAGTCACTAGCTGTTTTGACTGTTTAACGGGTTTAGACATTATTTAGTATGTTTATTAAGCTGATTTTTATCGGCTGGTCTCCACAATGTGAGTGGATTTACTGGCCTTGGGGGAACATTTGCTCTCCACAGTGTGATCCACAAACACACACACACACACACACTGAGACTGCTACATCACTAGGCAACAATTGATATTTCCCATATAAAATTTCCCAGGCTTATGCGACAGAGCTCCAGGGTAGAATATCAATATATTTTTCCGGAACCACTGATATTGTTTAGTTGCATGACTTCGCTGGAGAGAGAGAGACAAAAGTGGCCTCCAAATTAGTTTACATCCTTTTTCTAATTTACATCACTAGGCAACAATTGATATTTCCCATATAAAATTTCCCAGGCTTATGCGACAGAGCTCCAGGGTAGAATATCAATATATTTTTCCGGAACCACTGATATTGTTTAGTTGCATGACTTCGCTGGAGAGAGAGAGAGACAAAAGTGGCCTCCAAATTAGTTTACATCCTTTTTCTAATGTGTCTCTCCTCTAGTTTCAGGGTTTTACCGGATGACATTTTATTGGCACCTTAACTGAATTTCTGATTGTGTTTGGCCACAGGGGCAAGACTTGAAAAATGTCTCAATTTTATGCAATTATATCTATCTACAAAAGCTCGAGCTTCCCTACAATAAAATCAAAGGTAGGTTTACTCCAGTTTAATGTTTGTGTTACAAGAAAACTATATGGTGAAATGAAATTTGCTGTCATGTTCCGGACCCCCTCATATTTGTCTTCCACTAATGTAGATATTTGCTCTAATATCCTCTTGTTGAAAATGTTTGCCGGATTTAGTTTTTCATGCGTGCCCTTCATGGTTGCTTGGTAGCGGGATAAATAATCTCAGCTGTGTGGATGCTTGTCATCCATCTCTCTCTTGCTCTTTCCGCCTCATTTTTTGTGACTGGTAGATCTATCCTGCGTGAGTCACATGCCACACCTCATCATACTGGATGCTTCCCACAACCAACTCACCGATTTCTTTGGATTCCAGCCACCAAAATATCTCAAGGTGATTCTATTTACTACAGAGGGGATAATGTGATGGCATGTGAGGTTCAGCTTTCTTATGCAAGAGTGAATGAAGAGTAACTTCACTGGGTCTCAGAGATGTTTTACTGTTAATTAAAGTTAGATGTTTTACATTTTTTACTTAAATACAGATTTTTTTCCTCATTTAAGGAGGGTTATTGTAATTTAAATGGTTCAAAATGTTCTTGTAGTTTTGTTTTTTTTACTGATGTTTATATACTGTCCTTTTCTTTTTTTAATGCAGGAGGTCAATTTCTCACATAACCAGATGTCAGTAATGAAGGATCTTTCTGCATATTTCTCTTTGACCAAACTGATTCTTGACTGTATCCTTTTGAAGATTACAAAGCACATCTTTCGCAATTAATTTTACTTCATTATTGTATTTCCAAGTAAAACAGGCGTGAAAATAATATAGGGCAGGGCTGTCTCTGTGTTCCATTTAACTCAGAAGTCGGATGGGAATGACGTCACACCCGAGTTGACTGCATTCCTGTACAAAAGTCGGAAAACCAAGATGGATGCCTCCATTGTTAGCAATACTGGTTGATAAAAACACATAATAAAGCAGTATTGTGCACAGATAAAGCTGGATAATACCAACAGGTTTATTGAGACACAGACAAACAAATGTGTTAATTAACCATACAGTATATTAGAGTCACAATTCAGACTTGGGGTATTTTAGTTAAAAGTTCCTTCTGGGAACTCAGAATTTCAGACTTCCAGGTACAAATGGAACGCACCATTGCTTTTTGGAATCGATTAGAGCAGGATAAGTGGGTGTCACATACCAAAATGAAGCTAGCTTGATGAAAAATAGGGACTGGTGACGTCAGCCGAAAAGAAAATGACCAGAATTTTAAATAGCATGCACTGATAAATAGCGATATCACTAAGGCCTGGCCAAGGATGCCTAATAAAAGTAACTTGGCTGATTTATGTTGACTTTTGTTGACAAAACTATTGATTTGTTAAAAACAAGTGTATGAAACATTCTTTGACTGTGCCTTGCTTTTCAGATAATTCATTTAGTGCCATCAGGGGGCTGGAAAAGTGCAAAAGGCTCTCACACCTCAGCCTGGCCCATAACAAGATCTCTCGCATTAGGGGTCTGGACCATCTGCCCCTCAGAACACTCTGCCTGGTACTGTCAGCCCTCTTAAACACAAACACACACTCACCAGTTATTACAGCAACGCCTTTTTAACACAGCTAATTTATTCCAGATGATTAATAAGTGCAGAGAGGTATAAAATATGAATGTATTTCATGAAATACTTACTTGTTAATACTAAGAGCAAGTTTGCAGATTAATTCATATGTGTTTTGAGGTGAGAAATTAACAGTGGTACGGCAGGACAGGTATTGAATATTTAACTATAAAATGTTAATTTCTGTTTGGGAAAATGTCACACTCTTCATGATGGGGCAATAAATAAATGTACTACTCACGCTTGATTTTAATTTGAGATTGGAATGCAGAAATTAGAGGTCTTTCCTGTTTTTCCTCAAAGTGTTTACGTGTTTGGATTAATTAGGGTCCGCCTGCAAAACCTGTTGACATATTTTTCTGCTCACCCTTAGTATCTCCCCATCACCTGTCATCCTCTTCCAGATTATGTTGTTGTGTCAACACTTTCAGAAAGGTTACCACGCTTTCTGTCTGTGATAGTGTGGGCAACACTACAGCCTCTTGTTTTGGCACGTCCTCCTGCCGTTTTGATACCACTGACAGTTATTCTTTTTTCCCAAACCATCCGCTAACTGTGTTTTTCAGATAGTATGAATGATTAAGCGCCAGCATTTTCGGAAAATATAACAAAGCCTGGTGTTGAAGCCCGCCATATGGCAGGCCAGCGTGCCACCAGACCTTTGCCACTCAGCTGAAGGATGTTTATGCTGTCCTTTATCAAAGAGATTCTTCATCGTCAGCAGCGCCACGTCCTTTGGTGTCCACGTCCCCACGAGGCCAAGCTGCTGGCGTGAGGGAGCCTGGACCCTGTTAAAAAAAAAAACACACCCTCCCACACACTGAACCTGTCCGTCGCCCCTCCCCTGTTGCTCTGAGACTCTGAACAGCGTGCGCCTGTCAGCCTGTTCCGCTCACACCCATCACACTTTGGATCTAGATCTTCCAGAGCCCCTCGTGGTCACCATCCCCTGCTGTTCTGCGCCAGGCATGGGGGTGTTATAAGGCTAAGGCTTGGGAAGCTGGAATCTTTCTAGCCCCTGTAATAGGTTACGGGTCAATTTTACGCTTTTCATTTTTTGAGTTGCTAGAAATACTGGTTACCTTAGAATGTTTTTCTTTAAAGTTTGTTAGTTTTTGTTATTTAGGGTCATGAGCATGCCTGTAAAGTGTCGACACTCTGATGGGTTGTGGAATGTGCGTACAAAATTTCTTAATTTGTGATGTTTTCACGGTCAATTTTTTTTTTTGCTGAATTGCGTTGAATCCAGTGGATCAAATCGATCAAGCTGACTCCGACCAGTGTTGTTATTATTATTATTTTTTTTTATATATATATATTTTGAATTTGCTTTTATTTTTGTATTTTCTTTTTTCCTTTTAATTTTAGTTAAAGTTTAGTCATTTTGTTGTCATTTTATTGTTAATTATTGTTTTTTAACGTGTCTATAGTTTTTTTTTGTTTGAGTTTTATTTTATTTCAGTTAACATATATTTTATTTCAAGCAACAAAAATATATATGCTTTTTAGTTTCTGTTAACTACAATAACCCTGAGCCCAGCCATAATCATTGTACCCTGATTTCAAACCCAATACAAGGGCTGGAAAGTGAGGTGAGACGGGTAGGCTGTACGGAAAGCCTCTCGTTCATTGATATGCACATGCTACATCTTACCAGATGTTCGCCTGTCAGTTCTTACCCATCAGCCTTTAATTTCCTGAGCTCACCTGTCAATCACACAGCCACAGCCAGGCAGAAATGGCACATGACCCTGCAGATCATGTGCAGAGCTTCAGAGTTACTGTTCTTTACGTCATTGAAATGATAATTGTATATATGTGTGTGTTTTTTCAAGAGGGGGAATGTGATACAGAAGATTGAGAATCTTCAGACTCTACGCAACCTGCAGGTTTTGGATTTGTCCTGTAACCGGATTCAAAGCCTCTCAGGTCTCCAGAATCTCCATTTCCTGGGAAACATCAACCTTGAGAGCAATCTGGTAAAGGAGCTGTCAAATTCCTGTCATATTATAGTATGCAGATGGCTCTAAAGTTATACCTCAGAGCATAACAGACTAAAAGGAATCAATTTAATCAAGTGAAAATGGTTAGAAAGATCTCAAATCTACCAGAAAAAAATAGTACCTTAAAGTGGTAATATATACCCATAAAGTACTACTATGAACTGTTAGGGATAAATAAGGTACTCAGATCTCTCTTTGAAGGTTCTGCCCCAGTAGAAATTTGTTGAAGTTCTGAGAGTGTATATGTGGCATCAGACTAGATATTTAACTCAACAAATAATTATCTTTTTTGTTCTTTGTGTATCAGATCAGTGAGGTAAAGGAGGCTGCACATTTGCATGACCTGATATTGTTGAGAGAAATTAATCTCCTCAGAAACCCAGTGCAGGTGAGGGCACCATAAACATCTGAACACCACGACACAGGTAACACTGGGCTTAATGTCATCACCTTATACTTAATGCCAAATACTTCCTTGCAGGACCAAGAAGACTATAGACTTGCTGTGATATTTCTCCTTCAGCATCTCGTACTTTTGGATCAACACACTGTAACTGCTGAGGAGAAGGTGATTGTGTGATCTAGAGTACAAGGAACGGGTGCTTTACAGCTTTACTTTCTTAAAATTGAAGTGCTGTTTATGGCTATGAGATGGAGGAAGCCTATTTTGTACAAAATATATATGTATATATATTTTGAAGAAGAGCCATTTGTTGGCAGGTGCATGGTTCATGGGCTGAATTGAACAGAAAGTAACTTGAAAGCTCTGAAAGTTTGTTGGAAAATAAAGCACATATTTGAATGACAATGTCAGGGTTGAGTAGTGAGTCCCATTCCTGTCTTTCATTTTCAGGTGTCTGCTGTGAACAAGTACGACCCTCCTCTGGAGGTGATCGCAGCCAGAGATCACATGACCCACTTGATGTACCAGCTCATGCAACCACAGGTTATTTTTGACAGGTACAACTTTTCGATCCACTTTCCTCTTCATTTTATGAGCGTTTCTAGTCCACAAAGGCCACTTCCCTCAAGCAGAAAGCCCTTCAAACCACTCACAGCGCTCAAGTCTGAACTAAAATCAATCTGGAGCTGTGTAGAGAGGCTATTTGAAGTCACCCAGTTGGTTATAAACTACATGGTTGAACTCACAGGAAGTTCAATAGCATTAGCTAATATGCATTTTCACATGTTATTCCACAAGTACTCTCCCCAGTCTGGATGCTCCGTACCCCATGTTGGTCCTCACTGGCCCTCAGGCCTGTGGGAAGAGGGAACTAGCCCATAAGCTGTGCCAGGAATTCAGTGACTATTTTGCTTATGGGTAAGTTTGGAGTGCATCATAAAAGTCACTAAAATATGAATTTGTAAACAAATGAAATATTAATTTGTACGGTGTTATGTGATATTTTGTTCAAAGTCTGCACAATATTGGGAAAAAATGACATTGCAATATTTTGTTTTTCTGCGATATGTATTGCAATATAAAACAAATACAGTAATTTTCTCAAGATGACGTGAATATATATTTGAATAGAATTATTCATCATTCTTGAGTGTTTTCTGTTGGGGTATGCAACTGCATATAAAATAATTATATAAAATTCTTTTTTTTCTTTTCTTTTTTTTTTTACTTTTTACTCTGAAGACTTTTTTGTGTGAACCATACTTTTGGGGCTGAATGATTTGGAAAAACTTTCCACTTGATTTTTCTTAGGCAAAATTCCTACAGTCGACCCATTAAATGTCTTTAAAATAATAATTATTATTATTAATATTATAAATGTATTAGGATTGTTATTAAATAAATATATTATAAAAATAAGAATAAAATAAGAACTATATTTCAACAATACTTTTGTAGTGGTAAATAAAAGCATACTGCCAAATTATTAATTAATAATATTTTTATAGTACTATTTATGTCTTGATTTCTTCATTATCAAACATTAAACCATCAAGCTTTTATTTTGGCCGTTTGCCTGCAAATAAATAGCCTACTGTACATGCACTGTTGGTTTCTGAGTGAACCCCAGCACATATATTTGTTTAATTAAATACCAGCCTTTGCCATATGATAATCACACTAAGCCATATCGCAATATATATTTCAATATATCATGCAGTCCTAATTTATCTCGAGTTTCTTTAATCGATTTGTTTGTTTTAGTGCCTGCCACACCACCAGGGGGCCCTATTATGGGGAAGAGGATGGATCAGACTATCACTTTGTCACAGAGGAAGAATTTCAGAACATGATTCAAATGGTAATTCTCTGTCCAGACTTTTATCATATTCTGATCTGCTTCGGCAGTATTTTAGTCATATTTAGTTTTTAGTGTTACAGTTTTAAGCCCATTCATCTGGAGAAAAGGACTTCCTCAGGCCATATTGGTCTTTAAAGCAATGACATGCCAAAAATGTGAAGAGGGGAAAGAATTCACCCTAGATTCTCTTTTTACCCAGGCCCCTCAGGTGCTTCTTAGAAGAGCGCACACCTAGTCTTTGCCTCCACTATCTCGTTTAGCTCTTAAGTGTTGCTTTATAAGTCCAGTGTGATTGATTGATAGAGGCTGGAAGAAAGCCTTTTGATGTGTGATTATAACCTTATGCCTCCAGAGCAGAGAAAGACAGAGGCGAGTTTTACAGACTAACCTCCCCTACCTATATCACACCAGCACAGATGTGTGTCAGCATTCTGTAGACGCAAACGTTCCTTGGTGCTTTTCTCTTGGCCTGTTAAAGCAAATAGTGTAGAGGATTAGAGCATGGTTGGGATTTGTACTTATGTTTTAAAACCATCTTGACCAGAGATGTAGAAACATGTGTTTGAGAATTGCTTTGTGCGAGTAAAAGCTTGACAGATAGCGACTTCGGCATTGCAGCGGCTAAATGGACCCAGGTGCAGTTGAACACAGGGGTCAAAGGTTTGTCATGTGAGAAGAACGATGTTCCCTTGCAACCCAAAGGTCAAGAGTTCAGGTCATTCTGCAGTGAATCTGTGCTGAACATCCATGATGCCCAATTAAGAGATGAATTTGAGCTCAATGCCATCATGTTCCATTTACAGTCTCTTTTTCAGTTTTATTCTCTCACTGTCAGGGTCAATTTGTCCAGACGATGCAGTACGGAGGACATTGGTATGGCCTGTCGCGGGAAACTATTGAGCGTGTGGCTCGTGAAGGTCTGGCCTGCTGTGTGCATATGGAACTAGAGGTATGGTATCAAGAAAACGTGTTCCACCATGTTGACCAAGCACAAAACTGGGTCAAATGCTCCAGCAGTTATATATTTTGGACGTTTTTGTGTGTTTGTTCCAATACAGGGAGTGTATAGTTTGAAGAACTCATATTTTGAACCCCGTTACGTCTTGCTGATCCCCACTGTTGTTGATACTTACGTCTGCTTTCTGAAAGCAAGAGGATTCTACAGCAACACTCAGATGGAAACTGCCGTGTCTCGCATTGACTTCTATGCCAAGATCAACAGAGAATCACCTGGCTTCTTTGACAACATCATCCCTTGTGGTAACAAACTTTTATCAACCCATTAAGGTCAATTACACTGTCTTCTATCTATATATCTATAGGAATATACTTTTGATTTCCCTTAGTGAATTGTAAGAAACACCTAAGTGACAATAAAACAACTTTGCCTGAGCAGGAAATTTTCAAAAATGTATAAATTTTTTTCTTTTATGGAAACTCAATTGCTCCTTCTATTGCTCCTCTTCTATTGCTCCTCTTCTATTGTGCTCATCAGATGACCGTGCTGAGGCCTACCATACTCTAAAACAGTTGGTGAAGGAGTACCTGGGTCTAGAGGAGCATGGAGGAGGAGGTGACAGCAGCTCAGTCACCCCTGACAACACCTCCACAAGTGAGCTTTCACAGTCCCATTTTGCCATACGCTAAGACCCAATGAAATTGCTTGGCAAGCGCCATGTTCTTTTCAATGTTGATATTTCATCTGGAAAAGTATTCAAATTATTTTATTTAAAGTGTTTGTTTAATTATTTATTTCAGATTTTAGAGGGTTTTTTTATCTTTATTTATCTATGCATTTATTTATAGTTTTTAGGAGTATAATAACATGTTATTATACATGTTGGCATCTACAAAATAACAGACTTGGACTAAAGGCCACAGAACTCCCAATTTGATTTCATGGGGCCTTTACATGAAGTCAGTTTTGTCTGCGGGGCACTCCGACAGGATTATAAAGAATATAGTTGTAAATAGCTGTACTCAGTGTGAGGCTATGGCATTTCACTGCTGCAGCCACAGCAGACATCTGTTCACGATGGCCGAGTGCCCTTACGACAACTCTGTTGTAGACTCAACTGGCGAGTTACTGGCAGCCAACACAACAGAGGCCACTGACCTCATAGACTCCTACAGCAGAAACTACCAGAACAAAATCCAGGCCAAAATGACCCCTCAGCAGACCCCTGCAGTAAGTCAGAGTTACTGATTCTGATATTTTTACACGATTATTGGCTTGATATAATCCACAGAAGCTATCGTGGCGAGGAATAGCAGATAGGAATTAAATGAACAGTCACACTCATGCAAACACAATATTTTTTTTAACTCCATAGGAAATGGCTTCCAATCACCAACGCCAGCAGCTGATTCGGGAAGCTCTGAGTGGGAAGAGTCCTGGTGCTTATGCCGAGCTGTTTCAGAGGTAACAGAACTCTTGACTGTACATTACCCAAAGACTGTGACTGACAATGAGATAGAAGATCACTGATCCAACCCCAAAACATTGGCTTGGTCCAAAATCTGGTGAGCTGCCTTGCTGTCTACATAGGCAGACATCATGCTAACTCAAATTCAGCCTCAAAAGTGACTGATTTGTAATGCTTTTCATAAGCAACTACAACTCTGCACAACTAACGATTTCAGTAGAATTTAGCGTTAGCACATTGAAAAGCTAATGATGCAACACTGTACTTCTATAATTAAATTGCATGCATAAATATACTCTACTTTTCATAATTTTGTGGACAGTACAATTTATTATATATATATTTTTATAAATTTATACTTTTATTCAGCAATGATGCATTCAGTTGCTCAAAAGTGACATAAGACATTTATAATAATACAAAAGATTTCTATTTCAAATAAATGTTGTTCTTTTTAACTTTTTTTATTCCACAAAGAATCCTATAGTTACGTCTCATGGTTATGAGAAAAATATTAAGCAGCACAACTGTTTTCAACATTTATAATAAATGTTTCTTGAGCAGCAAATCAGCATATTAGAATCATTTCTGAAGGCTCATGTCAAGTCAAGTCACCTTTATTTATATAGCACTTTTAACAATACAGAACAATACAGCAACTGAACAGCATTAATTAGGAAAATATTGTGTCAATAATGCAAAATGACAATAGTAAACACTCAATTTTCAGTTAAAGGCAGTTCATCATTGAATTCAGTGATGTCATCATCCAGCTCAGTTCAGTTTAAATAGTGTCTGTGCAATCAAGTCGACGATATCGCTGGAAATAAAGTGTCCCCAACTAAGCAAGCCAGAGGCGACAGCGGCAAGGAACCAAAACTCCATCGGTGACAAAATGGAGAAAAAACCTTGGGAGAAACCAGGCTCAGTTGAGGGACAGTTCTCCTCTGGCCGGATGAAACCAGCAGTTCAATTCCAGGCTGCAGCAATGTCACATAGTGCAGAGGACTCAGCTGGTTCCTGTGGTCTTGTCCCGGGACTCAACTGGTTCCTGTGGTCTTGTCCCGGTGGCCGTCTAGGAGACAAGGTCCTCACTGGGGATCTATCTCTGGGGCTCATCTAGTTGTCCTGATCTCTGCTGACATTCAGGGCTGTAGAGGTCGTCTCTAGGTGCTGATCCACCATCTGGGCTGGATACGGACTGGATCCGGGGACAGGTATTGAATATTTAACTATAAAATGTTAATTTCTGTTTGGGAAAATGTCACACTCTTCATGATGGGGCAATAAATAAATGTACTACTCACGCTTGATTTTAATTTGAGATTGGAATGCAGAAATTAGAGGTCTTTCCTGTTTTTCCTCAAAGTGTTTACGTGTTTGGATTAATTACTTAATCCGCCTGCAAAACCTGTTGACATATTTTTCTGCTCACCCTTAGTATCTCCCCATCACCTGTCATCCTCTTCCAGATTATGTTGTTGTGTCAACACTTTCAGAAAGGTTACCACGCTTTCTGTCTGTGATAGTGTGGGCAACACTACAGCCTCTTGTTTTGGCACGTCCTCCTGCCGTTTTGATACCACTGACAGTTATTCTTTTTTCCCAAACCATCCGCTAACTGTGTTTTTCAGATAGTATGAATGATTAAGCGCCAGCATTTTCGGAAAATATAACAAAGCCTGGTGTTGAAGCCCGCCATATGGCAGGCCAGCGTGCCACCAGACCTTTGCCACTCAGCTGAAGGATGTTTATGCTGTCCTTTATCAAAGAGATTCTTCATCGTCAGCAGCGCCACGTCCTTTGGTGTCCACGTCCCCACGAGGCCAAGCTGCTGGCGTGAGGGAGCCTGGACCCTGTTAAAAAAAAAAACACACCCTCCCACACACTGAACCTGTCCGTCGCCCCTCCCCTGTTGCTCTGAGACTCTGAACAGCGTGCGCCTGTCAGCCTGTTCCGCTCACACCCATCACACTTTGGATCTAGATCTTCCAGAGCCCCTCGTGGTCACCATCCCCTGCTGTTCTGCGCCAGGCATGGGGGTGTTATAAGGCTAAGGCTTGGGAAGCTGGAATCTTTCTAGCCCCTGTAATAGGTTACGGGTCAATTTTACGCTTTTCATTTTTTGAGTTGCTAGAAATACTGGTTACCTTAGAATGTTTTTCTTTAAAGTTTGTTAGTTTTTGTTATTTAGGGTCATGAGCATGCCTGTAAAGTGTCGACACTCTGATGGGTTGTGGAATGTGCGTACAAAATTTCTTAATTTGTGATGTTTTCACGGTCAATTTTTTTTTTTGCTGAATTGCGTTGAATCCAGTGGATCAAATCGATCAAGCTGACTCCGACCAGTGTTGTTATTATTATTATTTTTTTTTTATATATATATATTTTGAATTTGCTTTTATTTTTGTATTTTCTTTTTTCCTTTTAATTTTAGTTAAAGTTTAGTCATTTTGTTGTCATTTTATTGTTAATTATTGTTTTTTAACGTGTCTATAGTTTTTTTTTGTTTGAGTTTTATTTTATTTCAGTTAACATATATTTTATTTCAAGCAACAAAAATATATATGCTTTTTAGTTTCTGTTAACTACAATAACCCTGAGCCCAGCCATAATCATTGTACCCTGATTTCAAACCCAATACAAGGGCTGGAAAGTGAGGTGAGACGGGTAGGCTGTACGGAAAGCCTCTCGTTCATTGATATGCACATGCTACATCTTACCAGATGTTCGCCTGTCAGTTCTTACCCATCAGCCTTTAATTTCCTGAGCTCACCTGTCAATCACACAGCCACAGCCAGGCAGAAATGGCACATGACCCTGCAGATCATGTGCAGAGCTTCAGAGTTACTGTTCTTTACGTCATTGAAATGATAATTGTATATATGTGTGTGTTTTTTCAAGAGGGGGAATGTGATACAGAAGATTGAGAATCTTCAGACTCTACGCAACCTGCAGGTTTTGGATTTGTCCTGTAACCGGATTCAAAGCCTCTCAGGTCTCCAGAATCTCCATTTCCTGGGAAACATCAACCTTGAGAGCAATCTGGTAAAGGAGCTGTCAAATTCCTGTCATATTATAGTATGCAGATGGCTCTAAAGTTATACCTCAGAGCATAACAGACTAAAAGGAATCAATTTAATCAAGTGAAAATGGTTAGAAAGATCTCAAATCTACCAGAAAAAAATAGTACCTTAAAGTGGTAATATATACCCATAAAGTACTACTATGAACTGTTAGGGATAAATAAGGTACTCAGATCTCTCTTTGAAGGTTCTGCCCCAGTAGAAATTTGTTGAAGTTCTGAGAGTGTATATGTGGCATCAGACTAGATATTTAACTCAACAAATAATTATCTTTTTTGTTCTTTGTGTATCAGATCAGTGAGGTAAAGGAGGCTGCACATTTGCATGACCTGATATTGTTGAGAGAAATTAATCTCCTCAGAAACCCAGTGCAGGTGAGGGCACCATAAACATCTGAACACCACGACACAGGTAACACTGGGCTTAATGTCATCACCTTATACTTAATGCCAAATACTTCCTTGCAGGACCAAGAAGACTATAGACTTGCTGTGATATTTCTCCTTCAGCATCTCGTACTTTTGGATCAACACACTGTAACTGCTGAGGAGAAGGTGATTGTGTGATCTAGAGTACAAGGAACGGGTGCTTTACAGCTTTACTTTCTTAAAATTGAAGTGCTGTTTATGGCTATGAGATGGAGGAAGCCTATTTTGTACAAAATATATATGTATATATATTTTGAAGAAGAGCCATTTGTTGGCAGGTGCATGGTTCATGGGCTGAATTGAACAGAAAGTAACTTGAAAGCTCTGAAAGTTTGTTGGAAAATAAAGCACATATTTGAATGACAATGTCAGGGTTGAGTAGTGAGTCCCATTCCTGTCTTTCATTTTCAGGTGTCTGCTGTGAACAAGTACGACCCTCCTCTGGAGGTGATCGCAGCCAGAGATCACATGACCCACTTGATGTACCAGCTCATGCAACCACAGGTTATTTTTGACAGGTACAACTTTTCGATCCACTTTCCTCTTCATTTTATGAGCGTTTCTAGTCCACAAAGGCCACTTCCCTCAAGCAGAAAGCCCTTCAAACCACTCACAGCGCTCAAGTCTGAACTAAAATCAATCTGGAGCTGTGTAGAGAGGCTATTTGAAGTCACCCAGTTGGTTATAAACTACATGGTTGAACTCACAGGAAGTTCAATAGCATTAGCTAATATGCATTTTCACATGTTATTCCACAAGTACTCTCCCCAGTCTGGATGCTCCGTACCCCATGTTGGTCCTCACTGGCCCTCAGGCCTGTGGGAAGAGGGAACTAGCCCATAAGCTGTGCCAGGAATTCAGTGACTATTTTGCTTATGGGTAAGTTTGGAGTGCATCATAAAAGTCACTAAAATATGAATTTGTAAACAAATGAAATATTAATTTGTACGGTGTTATGTGATATTTTGTTCAAAGTCTGCACAATATTGGGAAAAAATGACATTGCAATATTTTGTTTTTCTGCGATATGTATTGCAATATAAAACAAATACAGTAATTTTCTCAAGATGACGTGAATATATATTTGAATAGAATTATTCATCATTCTTGAGTGTTTTCTGTTGGGGTATGCAACTGCATATAAAATAATTATATAAAATTCTTTTTTTTCTTTTCTTTTTTTTTTTACTTTTTACTCTGAAGACTTTTTTGTGTGAACCATACTTTTGGGGCTGAATGATTTGGAAAAACTTTCCACTTGATTTTTCTTAGGCAAAATTCCTACAGTCGACCCATTAAATGTCTTTAAAATAATAATTATTATTATTAATATTATAAATGTATTAGGATTGTTATTAAATAAATATATTATAAAAATAAGAATAAAATAAGAACTATATTTCAACAATACTTTTGTAGTGGTAAATAAAAGCATACTGCCAAATTATTAATTAATAATATTTTTATAGTACTATTTATGTCTTGATTTCTTCATTATCAAACATTAAACCATCAAGCTTTTATTTTGGCCGTTTGCCTGCAAATAAATAGCCTACTGTACATGCACTGTTGGTTTCTGAGTGAACCCCAGCACATATATTTGTTTAATTAAATACCAGCCTTTGCCATATGATAATCACACTAAGCCATATCGCAATATATATTTCAATATATCATGCAGTCCTACTT
Organism: Sinocyclocheilus grahami; assembly: GCF_001515645.1. NCBI lineage: Eukaryota > Metazoa > Chordata > Actinopteri > Cypriniformes > Cyprinidae > Sinocyclocheilus > Sinocyclocheilus grahami. The sequence goes on from NW_015505180.1 coordinate 3,212,889, forward strand.
TATCTCGAGTTTCTTTAATCGATTTGTTTGTTTTAGTGCCTGCCACACCACCAGGGGGCCCTATTATGGGGAAGAGGATGGATCAGACTATCACTTTGTCACAGAGGAAGAATTTCAGAACATGATTCAAATGGTAATTCTCTGTCCAGACTTTTATCATATTCTGATCTGCTTCGGCAGTATTTTAGTCATATTTAGTTTTTAGTGTTACAGTTTTAAGCCCATTCATCTGGAGAAAAGGACTTCCTCAGGCCATATTGGTCTTTAAAGCAATGACATGCCAAAAATGTGAAGAGGGGAAAGAATTCACCCTAGATTCTCTTTTTACCCAGGCCCCTCAGGTGCTTCTTAGAAGAGCGCACACCTAGTCTTTGCCTCCACTATCTCGTTTAGCTCTTAAGTGTTGCTTTATAAGTCCAGTGTGATTGATTGATAGAGGCTGGAAGAAAGCCTTTTGATGTGTGATTATAACCTTATGCCTCCAGAGCAGAGAAAGACAGAGGCGAGTTTTACAGACTAACCTCCCCTACCTATATCACACCAGCACAGATGTGTGTCAGCATTCTGTAGACGCAAACGTTCCTTGGTGCTTTTCTCTTGGCCTGTTAAAGCAAATAGTGTAGAGGATTAGAGCATGGTTGGGATTTGTACTTATGTTTTAAAACCATCTTGACCAGAGATGTAGAAACATGTGTTTGAGAATTGCTTTGTGCGAGTAAAAGCTTGACAGATAGCGACTTCGGCATTGCAGCGGCTAAATGGACCCAGGTGCAGTTGAACACAGGGGTCAAAGGTTTGTCATGTGAGAAGAACGATGTTCCCTTGCAACCCAAAGGTCAAGAGTTCAGGTCATTCTGCAGTGAATCTGTGCTGAACATCCATGATGCCCAATTAAGAGATGAATTTGAGCTCAATGCCATCATGTTCCATTTACAGTCTCTTTTTCAGTTTTATTCTCTCACTGTCAGGGTCAATTTGTCCAGACGATGCAGTACGGAGGACATTGGTATGGCCTGTCGCGGGAAACTATTGAGCGTGTGGCTCGTGAAGGTCTGGCCTGCTGTGTGCATATGGAACTAGAGGTATGGTATCAAGAAAACGTGTTCCACCATGTTGACCAAGCACAAAACTGGGTCAAATGCTCCAGCAGTTATATATTTTGGACGTTTTTGTGTGTTTGTTCCAATACAGGGAGTGTATAGTTTGAAGAACTCATATTTTGAACCCCGTTACGTCTTGCTGATCCCCACTGTTGTTGATACTTACGTCTGCTTTCTGAAAGCAAGAGGATTCTACAGCAACACTCAGATGGAAACTGCCGTGTCTCGCATTGACTTCTATGCCAAGATCAACAGAGAATCACCTGGCTTCTTTGACAACATCATCCCTTGTGGTAACAAACTTTTATCAACCCATTAAGGTCAATTACACTGTCTTCTATCTATATATCTATAGGAATATACTTTTGATTTCCCTTAGTGAATTGTAAGAAACACCTAAGTGACAATAAAACAACTTTGCCTGAGCAGGACATTTTCAAAAATGTATAAATTTTTTTCTTTTATGGAAACTCAATTGCTCCTTCTATTGCTCCTCTTCTATTGCTCCTCTTCTATTGTGCTCATCAGATGACCGTGCTGAGGCCTACCATACTCTAAAACAGTTGGTGAAGGAGTACCTGGGTCTAGAGGAGCATGGAGGAGGAGGTGACAGCAGCTCAGTCACACCTGACAACACCTCCACAAGTGAGCTTTCACAGTCCCATTTTGCCATACGCTAAGACCCAATGAAATTGCTTGGCAAGCGCCATGTTCTTTTCAATGTTGATATTTCATCTGGAAAAGTATTCAAATTATTTTATTTAAAGTGTTTGTTTAATTATTTATTTCAGATTTTAGAGGGCCCCAACCATAACGATTGCACCCTGATTTCAAACCTGACATTCTTACCAGATGTTCGACTGTCAGTCCCTACCCATCAGCCTTTTAAATAACCTGAGCTCACCTGTCAATCACCCAGCCACAGCCAGACAGAAATGGCACATGACCCTGCAGATCATGTGCAGAGCTTTTGACTTACTGTTCTTTACCTCATTGAAATGATAGTTGTATAGGCCTATATGTGTGTTTTTTTAAGAGGGGGAATGTGATACAGAGGATTGAGAATCTCCAGACTCTACGCAACCTGCAGGTTCTGGATTTGTCCTGTAACCGGTTTCAAAACCTCTCGGGTCTCCAAAACCTCCATCTCCTGGGAAACATCAACCTTGAGAGCAATCTGGTAAAGGAGCTGTCAAATTCTTGTCATATTATATTATGCAAATGACTCTAAAGTTATACCTCAGAGTACCACCAATACCACAACAATGAACCAATTTAGCCAAATGAAAATGATTAGAAAGGTCTAAAATGTAAGAAAAGTCTAAAATTTGCCAGAAAAAACGAGTACTGTGTATATATATATATACCCTCAAAGTACTACTAAGTACTACTACTCAGATCTCCCTTTGAGGGTTCTGCCCCAGTGGAAAGTTGTTGAAGTTCTGAGAGTGTAAATGTGGCATCACGCACGATATTTCACTCAACATATAATTCTCTTTGTTGTTCTTTGTGTATCAGATCAGTGAGGTAAAAGAGGCTGCACATTTGCATGACCTGATATTGTTGAGAGAAATGAATCTCCTCAGAAACCCAGTGCAGGTGAGGGCACCATAAACATCTCAGAACCACAATACTGGACCTAATGTCATCACCTTATTCTTAATGCCAAATACTTTCTTGCAGGACCAGGATGACTATAGACTAGCTGTGATATTCCTCCTTCAGCACCTCACCATTCTGGATCAACACACTGTAACTGCAGAGGAGAAGGTGATTGTGTGATCTGGAGTAGAAGGAACGATTGCTTTACATCTTTAGTTTCTAAAAAGGGAAGTGCTGTTTATGGCTTTGAGATGGAGGAAGCCTATTTTTGCCTAACATTTTGAAGAGCATTTGCTGGCTGGTTGAAGTCAAGAGCTCTGTGTTCAAGGGCTGAAATGAATAGAACTTGAAAGCTCTGAAAGTTTGTCGGAAAACAAAGCACATATTTCAATGATTATGTCAGGGTTGAGTAGTGAGTCCCATTCCTGTCTTTCATTTTCAGGTGTCTGCTGTGAACAAGTACGACCCTCCTCTGGAGGTGATCGCAGCCAGAGATCACATGACCCACTTGATGTACCAGCTCATGCAACCACAGGTTATTTTTGACAGGTACAACTTTTCGATCCACTTTCCTCTTCATTTTATGAGCGTTTCTAGTCCACAAAGGCCACTTCCCTCAAGCAGAAAGCCCTTCAAACCACTCACAGCGCTCAAGTCTGAACTAAAATCAATCTGGAGCTGTGTAGAGAGGCTATTTGAAGTCACCCAGTTGGTTATAAACTACATGGTTGAACTCACAGGAAGTTCAATAGCATTAGCTAATATGCATTTTCACATGTTATTCCACAAGTACTCTCCCCAGTCTGGATGCTCCGTACCCCATGTTGGTCCTCACTGGCCCTCAGGCCTGTGGGAAGAGGGAACTAGCCCATAAGCTGTGCCAGGAATTCAGTGACTATTTTGCTTATGGGTAAGTTTGGAGTGCATCATAAAAGTCACTAAAATATGAATTTGTAAACAAATGAAATATTAATTTGTACGGTGTTATGTGATATTTTGTTCAAAGTCTGCACAATATTGGGAAAAAATGACATTGCAATATTTTGTTTTTCTGCGATATGTATTGCAATATAAAACAAATACAGTAATTTTCTCAAGATGACGTGAATATATATTTGAATAGAATTATTCATCATTCTTGAGTGTTTTCTGTTGGGGTATGCAACTGCATATAAAATAATTATATAAAATTCTTTTTTTTCTTTTCTTTTTTTTTTTACTTTTTACTCTGAAGACTTTTTTGTGTGAACCATACTTTTGGGGCTGAATGATTTGGAAAAACTTTCCACTTGATTTTTCTTAGGCAAAATTCCTACAGTCGACCCATTAAATGTCTTTAAAATAATAATAATTATTATTAATATTATAAATGTATTAGGATTGTTATTAAATAAATATATTATAAAAATAAGAATAAAATAAGAACTATATTTCAACAATACTTTTGTAGTGGTAAATAAAAGCATACTGCCAAATTATTAATTAATAATATTTTTATAGTACTATTTATGTCTTGATTTCTTCATTATCAAACATTAAACCATCAAGCTTTTATTTTGGCCGTTTGCCTGCAAATAAATAGCCTACTGTACATGCACTGTTGGTTTCTGAGTGAACCCCAGCACATATATTTGTTTAATTAAATACCAGCCTTTGCCATATGATAATCACACTAAGCCATATCGCAATATATATTTCAATATATCATGCAGTCCTACTTTATCTCGAGTTTCTTTAATCGATTTGTTTGTTTTAGTGCCTGCCACACCACCAGGGGGCCCTATTATGGGGAAGAGGATGGATCAGACTATCACTTTGTCACAGAGGAAGAATTTCAGAACATGATTCAAATGGTAATTCTCTGTCCAGACTTTTATCATATTCTGATCTGCTTCGGCAGTATTTTAGTCATATTTAGTTTTTAGTGTTACAGTTTTAAGCCCATTCATCTGGAGAAAAGGACTTCCTCAGGCCATATTGGTCTTTAAAGCAATGACATGCCAAAAATGTGAAGAGGGGAAAGAATTCACCCTAGATTCTCTTTTTACCCAGGCCCCTCAGGTGCTTCTTAGAAGAGCGCACACCTAGTCTTTGCCTCCACTATCTCGTTTAGCTCTTAAGTGTTGCTTTATAAGTCCAGTGTGATTGATTGATAGAGGCTGGAAGAAAGCCTTTTGATGTGTGATTATAACCTTATGCCTCCAGAGCAGAGAAAGACAGAGGCGAGTTTTACAGACTAACCTCCCCTACCTATATCACACCAGCACAGATGTGTGTCAGCATTCTGTAGACGCAAACGTTCCTTGGTGCTTTTCTCTTGGCCTGTTAAAGCAAATAGTGTAGAGGATTAGAGCATGGTTGGGATTTGTACTTATGTTTTAAAACCATCTTGACCAGAGATGTAGAAACATGTGTTTGAGAATTGCTTTGTGCGAGTAAAAGCTTGACAGATAGCGACTTCGGCATTGCAGCGGCTAAATGGACCCAGGTGCAGTTGAACACAGGGGTCAAAGGTTTGTCATGTGAGAAGAACGATGTTCCCTTGCAACCCAAAGGTCAAGAGTTCAGGTCATTCTGCAGTGAATCTGTGCTGAACATCCATGATGCCCAATTAAGAGATGAATTTGAGCTCAATGCCATCATGTTCCATTTACAGTCTCTTTTTCAGTTTTATTCTCTCACTGTCAGGGTCAATTTGTCCAGACGATGCAGTACGGAGGACATTGGTATGGCCTGTCGCGGGAAACTATTGAGCGTGTGGCTCGTGAAGGTCTGGCCTGCTGTGTGCATATGGAACTAGAGGTATGGTATCAAGAAAACGTGTTCCACCATGTTGACCAAGCACAAAACTGGGTCAAATGCTCCAGCAGTTATATATTTTGGACGTTTTTGTGTGTTTGTTCCAATACAGGGAGTGTATAGTTTGAAGAACTCATATTTTGAACCCCGTTACGTCTTGCTGATCCCCACTGTTGTTGATACTTACGTCTGCTTTCTGAAAGCAAGAGGATTCTACAGCAACACTCAGATGGAAACTGCCGTGTCTCGCATTGACTTCTATGCCAAGATCAACAGAGAATCACCTGGCTTCTTTGACAACATCATCCCTTGTGGTAACAAACTTTTATCAACCCATTAAGGTCAATTACACTGTCTTCTATCTATATATCTATAGGAATATACTTTTGATTTCCCTTAGTGAATTGTAAGAAACACCTAAGTGACAATAAAACAACTTTGCCTGAGCAGGACATTTTCAAAAATGTATAAATTTTTTTCTTTTATGGAAACTCAATTGCTCCTTCTATTGCTCCTCTTCTATTGCTCCTCTTCTATTGTGCTCATCAGATGACCGTGCTGAGGCCTACCATACTCTAAAACAGTTGGTGAAGGAGTACCTGGGTCTAGAGGAGCATGGAGGAGGAGGTGACAGCAGCTCAGTCACACCTGACAACACCTCCACAAGTGAGCTTTCACAGTCCCATTTTGCCATACGCTAAGACCCAATGAAATTGCTTGGCAAGCGCCATGTTCTTTTCAATGTTGATATTTCATCTGGAAAAGTATTCAAATTATTTTATTTAAAGTGTTTGTTTAATTATTTATTTCAGATTTTAGAGGGTTTTTTTATCTTTATTTATCTATGCATTTATTTATAGTTTTTAGGAGTATAATAACATGTTATTATACATGTTGGCATCTACAAAATAACAGACTTGGACTAAAGGCCACAGAACTCCCAATTTGATTTCATGGGGCCTTTACATGAAGTCAGTTTTGTCTGCGGGGCACTCCGACAGGATTATAAAGAATATAGTTGTAAATAGCTGTACTCAGTGTGAGGCTATGGCATTTCACTGCTGCAGCCACAGCAGACATCTGTTCACGATGGCCGAGTGCCCTTACGACAACTCTGTTGTAGACTCAACTGGCGAGTTACTGGCAGCCAACACAACAGAGGCCACTGACCTCATAGACTCCTACAGCAGAAACTACCAGAACAAAATCCAGGCCAAAATGACCCCTCAGCAGACCCCTGCAGTAAGTCAGAGTTACTGATTCTGATATTTTTACACGATTATTGGCTTGATATAATCCACAGAAGCTATCGTGGCGAGGAATAGCAGATAGGAATTAAATGAACAGTCACACTCATGCAAACACAATATTTTTTTTAACTCCATAGGAAATGGCTTCCAATCACCAACGCCAGCAGCTGATTCGGGAAGCTCTGAGTGGGAAGAGTCCTGGTGCTTATGCCGAGCTGTTTCAGAGGTAACAGAACTCTTGACTGTACATTACCCAAAGACTGTGACTGACAATGAGATAGAAGATCACTGATCCAACCCCAAAACATTGGCTTGGTCCAAAATCTGGTGAGCTGCCTTGCTGTCTACATAGGCAGACATCATGCTAACTCAAATTCAGCCTCAAAAGTGACTGATTTGTAATGCTTTTCATAAGCAACTACAACTCTGCACAACTAACGATTTCAGTAGAATTTAGCGTTAGCACATTGAAAAGCTAATGATGCAACACTGTACTTCTATAATTAAATTGCATGCATAAATATACTCTACTTTTCATAATTTTGTGGACAGTACAATTTATTATATATATATTTTTATAAATTTATACTTTTATTCAGCAATGATGCATTCAGTTGCTCAAAAGTGACATAAGACATTTATAATAATACAAAAGATTTCCATTTCAAATAAATGTTGTTCTTTTAACTTTTTTTATTCCACAAAGAATCCTATAGTTACGTCTCATGGTTATGAGAAAAATATTAAGCAGCACAACTGTTTTCAACATTTATAATAAATGTTTCTTGAGCAGCAAATCAGCATATTAGAATCATTTCTGAAGGCTCATGTCAAGTCAAGTCACCTTTATTTATATAGCACTTTTAACAATACAGAACAATACAGCAACTGAACAGCATTAATTAGGAAAATATTGTGTCAATAATGCAAAATGACAATAGTAAACACTCAATTTTCAGTTAAAGGCAGTTCATCATTGAATTCAGTGATGTCATCATCCAGCTCAGTTCAGTTTAAATAGTGTCTGTGCAATCAAGTCGACGATATCGCTGGAAATAAAGTGTCCCCAACTAAGCAAGCCAGAGGCGACAGCGGCAAGGAACCAAAACTCCATCGGTGACAAAATGGAGAAAAAACCTTGGGAGAAACCAGGCTCAGTTGAGGGACAGTTCTCCTCTGGCCGGATGAAACCAGCAGTTCAATTCCAGGCTGCAGCAATGTCACATAGTGCAGAGGACTCAGCTGGTTCCTGTGGTCTTGTCCCGGGACTCAACTGGTTCCTGTGGTCTTGTCCCGGTGGCCGTCTAGGAGACAAGGTCCTCACTGGGGATCTATCTCTGGGGCTCATCTAGTTGTCCTGATCTCTGCTGACATTCAGGGCTGTAGAGGTCGTCTCTAGGTGCTGATCCACCATCTGGGCTGGATACGGACTGGATCCGGGTGACTGCAGTGACCATCTGATCTGGATACAGACTGGATCTGGTGGCTACGGTGACCTCAGAATAAGAAAGAAACAGACTAATATTAGCGTAGATGCCATTCTTCTAACGATGTAGCAAGTACATCGGGTGTTATGGGAAGTGTTCCTGGTTCCGTTTGCCCTAATTAATGCAGCCTAAAAATCCTTTAACGGATTTGAGTATTAGAAATGTGTTAGTGTGCTATGTGTAAGCCAGTTTAAAGAGATGGGTCTTTAATCTAGATTTAAACTGACAGAGTGTGTCTGCCTCCCGAACAATGTTAGGTAGGTTATTCCAGAGTTTGGGCGCTAAATAGGAGAAGGATCTGCCGCCCGCAGTTGATTTTGATATTCTATGTTTTATCAAATTTCCAGAGTTTTGAGAACGCAGTGTACGTGGAGGACTATAATGCAATAAGAGCTTGTTCAAATACTGAGGTGTTAAACCATTCAGGGCTTTATAAGTAATAAGCAAGATTTTAAAATCTATACGATGTTTAATAGGGAGCCAGTGCAGTGTTGACAGAACCGGGCTAATATGGTCATACTTCCTGGTTCTAGTAAGAACTCTAGCTGCTGCATTTTGGACCAGCTGGAGTTTGTTTATTAAGCGTGCAATACAACCACCCAATAAAGCGTTACAATAATCTAACCTTGAGGTCATGAACGCATGAATTAACATTTCAGCAATGTGACACTGAAAACTGCTGTAATGATGCTGAAAATTCAGCTTTGCCATCACAGGAATAAATTACATTTGAACACATATTAAAATACAGTTATTTTAAATGGTAATAATATTTCACAATATTACTGTTTTTACTGTAATTTTGATCAAACAAGATTTTGGTTGCATAAGAGACTTCTTATCAACTACAGTATCAACTACAAACTTGAAATAGTTAATTTTTAAGTAGTTGAAATGTTTTATTCTGATATTTCAGTCCTAGTGATATTTCAGTGAAATTTCAATTATGTTTTGTTGATAAACTATTTAGCCATTTGATTTTTTTAGTAACTATATTTAGTTTTACATAGCTACATTTCAATGGCCTAGATTAGTAACAAGCTATTGTGTTTTTGTATATAATGCCCAAATTTTGTCTCCTCAGCAAAGAGCATCACCACAGGCTGGTGAGTGTGTGTGTTTATGGTGCTTTACTGATACTGTTGTGTGTGTTTGTGTGTGTCACAGGAGTGCACCCACAGCTCCATCATCATTAGCGTCTCAGTCCCGGCCTCCACCCGGCCCCTCTTCCTCCCCAATGCGTCCTGTTGGCCTCGGCGTTCCTGACCTCAATGAGGACAGCAGGTATGCCACACACATCTTGACATTTTCACCTCTGGCCCCAGAGCAGCAAACCAATTAACCTTTCCCCAAAGTCCTCTCCTTGTGTACATCATTTCCCAGGACGTGTTTTATCTTGTAGCCTCTCCCTTTATGTTTATAACCTCCATCTCCATTTTACACACATCCAGGCTCAAATATCAAAGTTTTCATCCTCAGCTCAAAGTTAAAGCGTTCAGGTAGCTGACATACCCCAGGCCATCTGGAAGATGTATGTGTTGCAGCACGTAAATGCAGATTTATGACTATCGGTGCTTTTGCCTCTCCCGTGTTTGAGCTCAGAGACTCTAAACAGGCGAGGAAATACAAGACTGCTCCTGTGAAATATGCATGTCCCCAAGATATTTAAATGCACTGTAATTTAGCTCATTAAGAGGAATCCTGGGAGACTTACAGAGCTGCCTCGACTGCACCACCGCTTTGCTTATTAGCTAGGGGAAAAAAATGACAAAACTAATGTGGTAGTCCAAATTGTGTTAAACAGTGACTTTTTGTTTCTTAACTGCCGGGGAAAAGCAATATGCATTTTGAGTTTGTTACTTTGCAATGAAGTTATGAATTTTACTGTGCTCTTTATGAAATCAATTGAAAATGCAGGCCGTGGAATCATGGGATATCTGTGAAGAGACCATTGCCAACTCTCTAAAAAAATACAAGATGCCAATCAAAACTTATTAAAACCTGCTTTTAATGGGTGTCTTGAGATATTTGTTTATTCAGCACTGATGTGTGTGTGTGTGTGTGTGTGTGTGTGTGTGTGTGTGTGTTTGTGTGTGTGTGTTTAACAGAGTCCTATAGAGAGAGTCATTTTCATATTGTTGTTGCTATTTGGATTTTCTTTTCAGCTGAACTGAGGATTGTGGCATAATAGGAACTTTGTTGGGATGTTAGTTAATTCAAATTTGCAGTCAAATTAATTAGACTACTATTCAAAATTTTTGATCAGTAAGAATTTTTTTTAAAGAAAAATTTATACTTTTATTCTGCATGGATTCATTAAATGAATCAAAAGTAACATTTAAGACATTTATAATGTTACAAAAAATTTCCATTTTGAATAAATTTTCTGTTGCTGAAAAAAATGTATCATGGTTTTCACAAAAATATTAAGCAGCTGTTAAACTGTTTTCAACATTGATAATAATAGGAAATGTTTCTGGAGCGCAAAATCAGCATATTAGAATGATTTTGAAGGATGTGACACTGAGGACTAAAATATTAAATTTAAAATATATTCAAACAGAAAACATTATTTTAAAATGTAATATTTCACAGTACTGTTTTACTGTATTTTTGATCAAATAAATGCAGGCTTGGTGAGTATCAGAAACTTATTTCAAAAATATTTTAAAAATCTGACCCCAAACATTTGAACCATAGTTTACCATAGTAGATGATATGCTGATGAATTTACCAATTTAAAAAATGGAAATTACATCAATATTTGCTGAGAAAGATCATTTACGACATTATTACATTATTGTGGAAGTTAAATGAAGTATTAAACACACACAAAGTTAAGTGAATATATTGCTTCTATTATGTCCATATCATTGATCATAAACCGATCACTGACTTAGGCCCAATCCCAATTCTATTTTATACCCCTTACTGTACTCCGCCATTGTTGTGTATGTTTGTTTGCGCTTGCCTTTAAAATCGACACATACTGCGCATGTCTACATACCTAACACGTACTACGCACGCGCATGACGTCACCGTTTTCAAAGATTCCCGTTTGGGGTGTTTACACGGAAACGATAATGGTGGCGTTTTCAAAAACTTGCACTTTGAAAATATACATTTTCAGTCCCCAAAACGCAGTTGTCGTGTAAACGAACAGGCAAAACGCATAAAAAGTTTCCCGTTTTTGGCTGAAAACATTGTCGTGTAAATGGCCCCTTATCAAAATGGTTTAATGTTGTAACTTTCTTTTTACTTTATTAATCTCTCGCTTTGTCTACTTTCACTCTGTCTCAGTTCGGAGGAATCTCGTGCCAGTTCTGGCTTGTCCATGAGGAGCTCAGCAGGGGCATTCTCAGCAGAATGCTCAGCCCAGGGATCAGACACTGGGTCACGGCCTAACATAGAGCCTTTGGATATGTCTATTTTGGGACAGGACCGGGACTCTCTTAGAGGTGAAGAGCATTTTCCTCTCTGTTCATACATTACACATTTTAACATCTAGTTTGTACATTCATAATACGTTTACGTTTTAGAAGCTGTCTGTACATAGATATTGTACATATCTATTTAGAAGTTTGTTCAAATACCTATGCCTACTCATGAGATGATCTTAGATTCTAGTTTATGTGACTAATGCATATCTGTTTGATGTCTCGCAGGTCACATGGACTCTGGTCTGACCCCTGATGCTCCTCGGTCAGTCTCTGAGCGGGTCTCGCCAACACTCCCCTCCTCCCCAGGCCGTCCAGGTGCCAATGTTAAACCAGTCCTGCCACCCATCCCATCTGGAAGAAAGACCAGTGATTCTGGCTCAAAGGAGTAACTGACAGTACAGAGAGCTGCACAGGGTATAGATATTTGCACATCATGTGAGTGTTAGTGGCAAAAATAGTTTTTTGAAGTAAAGTTTAATTAACCCCTGAAGCTTCAAGCCAGCCATTCAATAAATGACAATGAAGGGAACAGCTGTGGTGAGTGCTGTGAGGCAAAAGCCAGTCAGGTCATTGGAAAATATGGAGATTCCCATCCCTCATCTGTGTCCTCCAGTGTGAGTGATCTGAGTGGCTGAAGGCTTATCCGTCATTAGCAGATCTAAGCTCTGGAGACGGCCCGAAGCTCTCAAATCCCTGGACACAGGAGGTAAGGCAAGAAAGCACTATGGAGGTCACACTTTACATTACAATGTTCATGTTACAAAATAATCACTTTGCGATAATGTTCAAAATTTTGGGTTCAAAAAAGTTTTTTTTTTTAACTTGGTTTATTATGTTTTTTATTTAAATAAGGTAATACTTTTATTTACCAAGGATGTATTAAATAAAATAAAAGTGACAGTAAAAACATTAATAAAGTCACAAAAAATATATATTTCAAATAAATTCTTTTGAACTTTCTATCAAAGAATCCTGAATCTCTCTCTCTCTCTCGCTCTCTCTCTCTCTCTCTCTCTCTCTCTCTCTCTCTATATATATATATATATATAATATATATATATTTATAGTTTTTACAAAAAAATATAATACAT
>NW_015505180.1:3225680-3241581 GCF_001515645.1 Sinocyclocheilus grahami
CTCTCTCTCTCTCTCTCTCTCTCTCTCTCTCTCTCTATATATATATATATATATAATATATATATATTTACAGTTTCTACAAAAATATTAAGCAGTAATAATAATAATACTAATTAGAGCAAGAATAAGTGTTTCTTGAGCAGCAAATCTGCATATTTCAGCATATTTCTGAAGGATCGTGTGACTCTGAAGTCTGGAGTAATGGCTGCTGAAAATTTAAGCTTTGCCATCACAGGAATAAATTACAGTTTAAAATATATTAAAATAGAAAACAGATATTTTAAACCGTAATAATATTTTACAATATTACATATTTTTGATCAAATAAAGGCAGCCTTGGTTAGCATTTCTTTCAATATCGTTTTAAAATTCTTACCCCAAACTTTTGAATTAATTGCAAGTGACTTTGAACAAAAGTGTCTGCCAGTTGCACAATATATAGAATATGCTAGTATAAATAAACACAATTATGTTAACATAATACATATGTAACATGAACTTGTAATATATGTGTAACTCAATGATTTTACCTTTTGTGTGGTTTTTCAAATGAGCAGCTGGAGCTGTTGGAGGGGCTCTACTCTTGTAATTAATGTATCTTATGACTCAATCTGACACACAGACTGAGTAAATATATTGAGACAGTTATTCGGATATCTTGTGACACAAGTTGCATTTCATTTCCGCTTTCATTAGTGTGCAGTGAGCCTGTGTTTGTATATCTGTACAGTATGTACACACACACCTGGCCGTCCATCAGCGTCAGTCCCTATAACCAGCAGATGTTGCAATGATCTCATAATTCAGAGGCAGTTTCAGACAAGACGGTTGTGAGAACCCTCGGGCATAACCTACTTACAGAGACAGTCTTCACATTTGCTATCTTATCACTCTCATCTAGATCTCACACTCCTAATGCTGCACTATATGCAACACTGTGTTTAACAACCTTTAAGAAATGTGAAGATATCAACACTTGGATTCAGTGTGAAAGTACTCGAATCCTACTGACCTCAATGTCGTGAAATTATTCCTGCATGAATGGAAGAATGACTTTGTTCAATTAATTGCACGCATATATACAGAGCCCCACACGTGACATGGGATTTAAAAAAAAAAGATATCAGGGCCATGACTTAAGAATTCATTCCTGAAGAATTTATTAATTTGTGGCTATCTTTTATTCATTTGTTTCCTCATTTTAGTTAAATTATGGCCACATTATACTAATTCATTCCCTTGTTTTAATTTAATCAAACCATGACCATTTTTTCTCCTTGCATGTCATGCATCGTATAACATAATCATAGCCATACATAATCATAAAAATACATTTGCTTAAGGTCTAAGGGTTTAATATTAAACTTTGTGACTTTGTAATTTTTGTGATTTGTCAGAAATTTAATTTTATTTATTTTTTATTTTTAGCGAGAAGGACCCAAAAGTAAAAAATAAACAAGATTACAGACATGTATGTATATATACAGTAGTCAACATTTGAAATGGATCAAAAAAGTTAATCAAAGTTGTCCTAAGACAAGAACACTTTTTGGTTTTAGGTTTTAGGTCAACTTTGATGAAAGGTTTTGATCCACTTAAAATGTTGACTACTGTATATATATATTCTACTGTATATATATATATATATATACAGTAGAATATATATATACAGTAGTCAACATTTGAAATGGATCAAAAAAGTTAATCAAAGTTGTCCTAAGACAAGAACACTTTTTGGTTTTAGGTTTTAGGTCAACTTTGATGAAAGGTTTTGATCCACTTAAAATGTTGACTACTGTATATATATATTCTACTGTATATATATATATATATATATATATATAAGATAGATATATAAAGATAATATTCTCCTTTTAATTTACCAACTTCAACTTGTACATTCTTAAAAATAAAGGTTCAAATTGGCATGTGTTGTTCCATGAGATTTAATGCTTATTAATTAATGTTACCCTTTCCATTTGACCCTTTCTGGGTGTTTTATTCCATTTTATTGGATGTTACTGGATTTGATATGCATTTCATGTGTAAATACATTGTTTACAGTATATAAAGAAACAGGGTTGCAAAAATTGTAAACCAAGATACAACAATTTGTATCGTATTTATGGAAAGTACCATTTGCTTTGCACAATGAAAGCTTCATATGAAGTTCATTGTTCATCTGTCTCTCTCATTCAGTCTTCTTGTCTGTGTTTGCATCTGTGCACTAACCTGCAGCAGATCTCACATGGAGCAAGATGCCAGCTGGCCCAAGCATTTTCCTTTATCCTGGAAAATGGCTTTACTAAGGCTCATAAATGCAGTGCCGGTTTTTAAACGCTGCATTTAATGTGTGATGGAGAGCAGCTCTGCGGATGTTATCAGGCTTGTTTAACAGGTTTATTTATCACCCTTTGATGCTGCAGCCAGGATTGCTATTTCTCGGCTCCCGATGTCCTCTAAGCACAAGCAAATGTGGAATCGGGCGTCTAAAATGCCCAGCATGCCTATCCAGATCCTCTGCACCCTAGCTTCAAGTTGAGGGTTTGTATATCTAGAGCACATTGACATCAATAAATTATACTTGGAGTACAGTTATAATAAAATCCTGTGCACAGAAGCAAAGCTTTATCATTCCAGTATTCTGAAGACAGTCTGATGAATGAATAAAACCACAAAAGAAAAATGTTCCTTTGGAGAAACTCATATATTCTATATTTGCATTGCTCAAATCTTATGTAATCTCTCCTGTACTGTATCCCTCAGGCCCAAACCTCATTCAGAGGCCCAAATGTGACTCCAAAGGCCTCAGCATGTCCGTATAGCATGACAAACCTTGCCGGTGAACACAAGCACTTTGTGGGATGATCACTTGCACCGGCCCTGCAGATACACATATTCAGTAAGTGGCATTTCACATTCCTCTCCATACACACTGTTTACATTCCTTTGAGCAAATAGGGCTGATGACAGCACAGGTTTACAGTTGTGTGTGTGTTTATGATTGTGTGATTATGGCCTCTCTTAGTAGTGGGGATGTGGTTGTTGTTTATTGGGCTTTTGATGAATGACAAAGAGGATGGAGTTAAGTACAGTAGGTAGATTTGTCCGTACTTGAGATATCATTCAGGTATCACAGGAACAGCTGGCATGTGAAACTACTTTAACATCTCATCACTCAGAAACGGCTGCTTAATTAGTGTTTAAAGCAGTACTTAAATAGTAGTATTTTTACATTGACTTAAATAATGGCTAAAACAGACATTTAGTTGAAACCATCATTGCTAGCACAGTTCACTGCAGTGCTATAAACTACTTATCCTAACAGGAGTAGAAGGGCAGTTTTTAAATTAATTGTATTCTGAAGCACAGTATAAAAAACTTAAATTAGATATTTGAAAAAGAACTCTGATAAAAATTAAAGAACACTTACAGATACCTCCAAGTTATTGGTGTTAATCTGGCACCTGGTGCTAATTAACTTAATTATATGACAGACCCTATTTAACCGGCAGCATTCCTCTAATTTTCACTGAGATTGCAAGATCCCGGGCTGCTCTAAGATGACTGAAACCTTTAACATGAGGCAGTCCAGATGAAGGCCAAAGGGATGACCCTTTCAGCCACTACACAGGAAGTTTGCCGTTCCAAATCTGTAATTTCTCGAATATTGCAGGTGTACAATGACACTAATTCATTCAAGTCCCCCAAAAAGGCTGGTTGTCCAAGTAAGACAAATGCACGAGAAGACAGGATAATGCGGAGACTCTCAATGGGGAATCGGCTCAACACTGCAGCTGGAATTGCTCGCCAGCTCAGTGCTGAACGGGTTAAGGATCTGTCTTGACACTTTTAAGAGAAGTCGGAATGAAAGCACACTCTGCAGTGACCAAGTCTCTCATCAGCAGAAAGAAGCAAAAGACTAGACTCACCTTTGCGGAGGAGCATGTTGTGTGGACAGAGGAGAACTGGTCCAATGTTCACTTTATGATGAGAGCAAGTTTAGTTAATTTGGGTCCGATGGAAATCGTTTTGTTCAGCTTCAAACTGGGGAAAGACTGAACATTTTTTGTTGAAATGCCTTGGCTATTTTGTCAAACATGTTAGTAGCAGTGATATTCCTATAGCTGATATTCCTTCAAATTTTAAGCGATGAAGATTAACAATATTGCAGAAAAAAACTCAAGTATTTATGAATTGTTGTCTAATTTTGATCCCCACTGTATATCTATTTTAGCAGCCTTATGCTAAAAATATTTTTTCTACATCAATCTACACTCCATACCCCATAATGACTGACACACACACACACACACAATATTCTTTTTTTCTGATGCACATCAGAACATCTAGGTTAATGTAATATATAATGCGTGCATGTGTAAGCTATTTTTAAACATTGCATTAACCTACATATTTTATGTCCATTAGAAAAATTGTAAAATATTTAAAATTTAATGTTTAAAAATTGCTAATGATTTAGTAGGTTTTAAAATTGCAATACATGCGATTACTGGAAATGATAAATTATGCAACTATAATTTCCTCCGTTAAATCTGTGAATTAATATGTAAAACTTTGTTGGAAAACAATGGAATATGGTGCAAAACATTACAGATTTATCTGATAGTTCTAGCATAAAAAGAGTTTACAATATAGTTTAAATAATGTAATAAAAAAAACAGATCAATAAAACCTTTATAAATATTTTTTACGTGTTTTTTTAACTTATCTATGTTAGCCAGCTAGATAACTTTATTACAATTTAATATTTAAATCAGCAGAATTCACAGCATGTACAAAACTGGATTTAAATTTACAATGTATAAAACCTCTCTCACACTGGTCCCGGTACATTGGGTCATACTTATTGTTCTTTGTCACTGCATGTGGAGACAGTTAAAGTAAGTATATCAGTGGTGTAGTAGATTTAGTGTCTATGAGTGTATATTTGCTTATGTATGTAGGGACAAGACACTGGATTTGGCTGTGGCTGTGGGGAAATCGAGGGCTTGTGGTTTTTCTACTGAGTGAATTTGAGAGATGCTGCGATCCTGTTGCTATATACAGTGGGGAAAAAAAGTATTTAGTCAGCCACCAATTGGTTTTGATATTCAGTGAAACATAAATCAAACCCAAATTCAAAGACTGGCCTCATTAGACATCAGACCATCTGAGAGTCTGTAGCTTGCAGACTGGAATGTGTGTATGGGTAGACATGCGATTTAATTGTAAATATAGGCGAAAAGCTGTAAAATGTGGACTGATGTGTTTAACAGATATGACGACTCCTCTTCCTCAGTCTATCAGTGTTTGTTTGGCTTACTTTTTGAAATTCATCAGACTTGCTTTGTCTTTTGGAAAGGATGGGCTTTTGGATCTTGTCCAAAAGAGGCCTGGACCATGTGCAAACACTAGAGACTCTTAGTTTCAAATGTTCTTTTATGGTCATACTGATGGCTGTAGTATTTTATGCTCAACATACTGTGAAACAAACAGCCATACACAGAACGGTTGATTATATATTCATGATCCTATTGATGAAACACCCAAGCAAAGCCTGAAACTAGTTAGTTCAAGAGTTTCAAACTACTGGTCCAAATATGGCCCTTGATGTGTTCATAGGATTAATTAAATAAGTGAATGAATGAATGAATGTGTGCTGTTTCAAATTATATTCATATAAATATTATACTATTAATCTAAATACTTTTATTCTGATGAAATTATATTAATATAAATGTTTAATATTTTATTCATTTACATACTATAGAACATAATACATTTATTTAAAAAAAAATCTAAATAATTAGAACATTTAACAATTTAAACTTGTACTGTTTCATTCTGCTTTAATTCTGATTACATTATATAAATGTCAAATATTTTATTCTATTTAACAGAAATTATTTTACAACTTTATTTGTTGTTTTTGTTTGTTATGTTTTTTTTCATACAAGTCTTAATACAGTACATGCATACATATAGCTGCTATTTTATTATATAATAATATAAGAGTATCCTCGTTGGATTTTGTCCTAATAAAATAATTTGATTTACCATATATGTGAATAGTATTCCATTTATTTTCAGTCTTTATACATTCAAATAAAATCTGAGCTTTACATCAAAGCCAGAACATGATGTTCTCTCTGGTCTCTTAATGAGGTGGCTACCTGCCTGATCTAAATTGCATTTCAGGAATACAATCTCAGACATCATTAGTCCACTAAGCATGCAGAGCAGTATGCTAGGTCTGAGGGAGAGATGAGTAGAACTACAAAAAGATCAGTCCATGCACCAATAACTGTATTTAGTTAAAGTGCATGATTATATATAAAAAAAGTTCTTATTGTCAGTATGGAGACAGTCACAATAAATAGTTAGCAGATATTAAGCAGACAGTCTAATGAGAGTTAGTTGGAATGTAGGTGCAGTGTTACTTATTGTCAACAGAATGTTCAAAAGGGACCATCAAAATAAAGTGTTACCAAAAAGATTTGTATTTGTTTTAACTAATCAACTGGCCCCTGAGAATATAATTTGAGTTTTAAAACAATAGTTCACTCAAAGGAATTTACTCGCCCTCAGGCCATCCAAGATGCAGATGAGTTTGTTTCATTGGAACAGATTTGGAGAAATGTAGCATTGCATCACAGATGTTTGAACTTTCATTCTGACGGCACCCATTCACTGCACAGGATCCATTGACGAGCATGTAATGTAATGCTACATTTCTCCAAATCTGTTCCTCATCTACATCTTGGAAGACCTGAGGATGAGTACATTTTCAGCAAATTTTAATTTTTGAGTGAACTACAGTATTCCTTTGAGACCTCTGAACTAATACAATGTTGTGTGTGTGGGCACACTTTTTGAGTTAGTTTAAAGTGTGTGCATGTCATTTGGAGGTATGTGGGTGTTTTTTTTTTTGTCAGTGTTGAGCACATGTACATGTATTTCGGCATACTTCAGGTCTTTTGTTGTAGACTGAGGTAGCCACTGTGCCAGGGGATACATTTTTTTCTGATTGCCGTGGGCAACAAGTCCTTGATTTCCTGGATAGAGACAACCTGACAGTTGTGCCAGAGACCACAGACATGCACACACACAACTGTAATATCGTATTAATATTCAAACACCATATTACTTCTCCACAGCTCTCCTTATTTCTTCTCTCTGCAGACACACTTCCATAACTTTAAATGAGGCACTTGTGTTTATATTACATCAATCAATACTTTTTCCCCCCAAAAGTAAAACTCAGGCAGGCACATTATTAAACAAAGACTTTGAACACATTCCACGTCAAAAACACAATTAAAGTGGAGTCGGAAAGGCACTGCATGGCAGAATAATTAACTGTTGGGGCCATCGGAGCACAGAAAATAAACTTATAATTAAGATTTCAGCATTACATTAAATCTATACGTCATCCAATTGGGTTTTATTTCTCCCAGGAGCTCTTTATTATTCATAACTGCTGAAAACATGCAAATGGTCTTTTGTGGTGACGTGATGCATTTGAGGTCTATGTATGATGGAAATCGTGTTGACAAGAGTGGTATACAGACACAAAATGTGACAGCCAGTGAAGAGGGACCGCTACTAACATGCCTGTAAAAACAAGCTTACGTACCAATGGGGCAATTACCCATCATGTCAATGATGTTTTTACAACTCAGCCCAGCCCTGTGAATTCCTAATATATGACAGACAGGAGAGATTTCTTTGGATTTCTTTGTTTCTCTCGTGCTGATCCCTGTGTACATTGCTATTTTTACTCAAGCCTAAAGCTTGAATTTAATCAAAACACACTTCAGCTGCAGTATGAACCACTTTGTGGATTCGTAGGCATAAAAAAACAGCAATTAGCTGCTAGTTTATGAAGACAAGCCTGTTTAATATTTCCCAGGCTGATTAGACATTATCAGCTTTGTTCAACACATATTCCTCTGCTTATAATTGCTTGATGATGCAATAACAGCACCATTATCGTACAGTAAGTTTTCCTAGCTGTGATATATATTTTTTCCTCTCAGGTTACAAACTCATCTCTAACCTTGCTTAAAATGATTAGGTTTCAAATTAGTCTCAAATGTTCTTTGGTGAGCATTTCTTACAGCAGTCCTAACAAAATATTATTATTATATTCCCTGATTTCTCCATAGCACTGTTTGCATTATGTGTGTTAATCAGTCAGGCCTAATGTACAGTCATTATTGCAAAATGAACCTGGCAGAGTGATCAGGGTCAAGATATAATGTATGTGGGTTTTTATCATCCAGAGGGGTTTATTTTGTGATAATGATCAGATGGCTGTAGTTTGACCAATTATGTAGATACTTACCAAATAAATAAAGAAATGGACATGAAATGAGAATTATTTTATTATGTGAGACGAGGAAGCACAGTATATGAAAATTATTTGTGAAAGACTGCAATTTATTACACAGTTTACTGGTTATTAAAGGAAAAATATTTGACCACAAAATGCTGAAACTGACCACTCAGAACTAAAAGGACATGATCATATATATAACAGAATAGAGTATTCTGAGTATTTTAGAAAAAAACATGTAATAAATCGAGGTTAAAGCATGTATACTTAAAGGTTAATGAAATATTACATTTGTTTTTAGGTTTAATGTTTTTAAATGTAAGTTTTACTGACTTTAGATTGGCATAAAGTTCGGCTCAAAAATTCTGAGCCTGTAAGTTTTTCTTTTGTGTTTTTAGTCTGTTATGTTCACCGAAGCTGCATTTATTTGATTAAAAATATATTTATATCTTTAAGTTTTTTGTGGGCGGAGTCTATATGGTGGTAGAAAATGACAGTTTTAAAGTAGCAGTCTATGGAAGCCATGGAATATAAAATAATTTAAAAAAAAAGGTAATTTTGAGTTTATATTTCAAAATTCTTACTCTTTCCCTCACAATTCCGAGATTATATCTCACAATTCTGATAAAAATAATAATAATAATAATAGAAAAAAATCAACTCGTCATTCTTTTTTTCATAAAATTCACATCTTGAAATAAAAAAAAACTGTAGCTGTAATTTATGTTCTACATGACTGTATTCTTCTACATGTATGCAACACTCTTTACAAACCCTTTCCTCCCTTTTTCTCTTCATGAAGGCCCTGTGCATGACCTTTGACCTCAGGGTCAGAACAGGTTTTCAGCTTGTCAGGTCTGAGCCCATGATTGGGGCTTGCTGAACTATAGTGTGTCATGAGTGACAGGTGGCAAGAACCAATAAACTCCATCCCTGCATTCCTGCAGAAGACCATTAAAGGCCTTTCATATCGCTTTCTTTGTTCAAACGGGGCAGTTACTGTGTTTTACACTGCTGCTCCAGCGCAGTTCCTCGGGAAGGCATGTGACCAGCTCAGAGGTCTGGCAGTTTTATTTGTGAGATCTTAAAACCCTGGTGCTATATGTTCTCTGTGGAATAAGTCCACCTTTCTCACCGCGATCCAATCACAACAGACCATTTGGGGTCATGACCCTTCAGTTGAGAGACTACTCTAAACTAATGTAAGTGCTCTTTTAAAGTTAATTTTCTCAAACATCTGCTGATCAAAACTAGCATGATTTGACCCTAGTTCAATTATTTGTTTAATGCATTGTTTGATTAGCTAATTGTGGAACAAAATCAGAGACTCCATCCACCGTATGCCGTTCCACTCCATTTACCGCCACATCTGACAGCTTCAATAGCCCTGCTAATGCAACTAAAAAGCCTTGAACAAAATGGTAGTGTGTTGATGTCTCCAGTCTGATAGCTTTTTCCTCCACGCACAGACTTTTACACGCCCCTCGAAGTCGAGCGGCACTCCGGCTTTAGTTGTAATCTCATAGATGAACCACATAAAGTCACTTCATTACTGCATGCTGGCGGCCTGCCTCTTCCTGCAGCTGATAAGCCTCTGCAAACAGCGTCCTTTCCAGCTTTTATTGTGAGCGAACGAGTATTGGGAGTATGCGTTTGGATATTTCTACTACAATAGATGTTTTGTGAGGACGTTCCTTCTAGTATCTTAAAAAATTGCTGAAGCGACATTTAAAGATTTTTGGCTTATCTCATGAATGGGCCATTTTGAACTTTGTGTTCATGTTTGATTTTTGGATCAAAGAGATAAGAGGGGAGGACAGGGAACGAAAGAGAGAGTTGGAGGATGAGAGAGCGAGAGAGAAAATGGGATATTGCGGCATGTGGATCTTCCTCTTGTCCCTGTCTCTCTTCTTTCAAAGCGTCACTGCAGAGGCTGAATGTAGACAATTGCATGGACTACAACAATTGCCATCTCTGTGTGTGCGCTAGTGTGTTTTGGATGCTTTTAAGAAATCCCCCCCCCCCCCAGTGTGCATTTAACACTTAATTTAGAGCTACAGACATAATCTCCTGCAAAGTGGCCATATTCAGATATGACTAACAAACAGCAGGGAGAGCGTTTGTTTGTAGAGAGAGCAAAAAGGGGCTTGGGTACAATCCAACTGCACGCTCACCTCTCCGGTCGGCCTGTGCTCGGGAGATTACATTCTTTGCTGCATGACTTTGCTGTATGCAAGTTGCTGTGTGGCAGGCATCAGAAAAATATCCCTTGAGTCAAGGCGGTAGCTCCTTCCGGCCTGTACGTTGATGCGAATTATCGTTTGTTCAATCAGATTCATTCATAAATCACACAATCAGATGGCAGCCTCCAAAGTGCAGCAATTCAAAAAGTCTTATCTGCCCCGTCCAGAGTACTGGAGTTCATGTAAAGTCATGTAAACTGACTGCGGTACAGAAGTGCTTGAGGTTACATGCTCAAACAGGAGTGAGTTTGAATGGTATGCGTAGAGCTCATGGCCCCGAAGGTTCTTGATGAATAATCTGGCTGCGTTACACTGCATCTGATAGGAAAACATGCTTTCTGTGCTAACTTTGTATGACATGAGTGTTTGACCTGCATAGAAGTGTCTGTGATCATATTATAAAGTTTTAGCACTATGTAAAAATGCTTTATAGACTCCCATGTGCACCTCAGAGTGCATTTGTGACCTCATTTACTACACAGAGCCGTAGTTCACTGACAAGCTACACAAAATCACGTTCAAAATCAGCAATGAATCGCCTGCGATTTTGAACGCGATTTCGTGTAGCTTGTCAGTGAACTACGGCTCTGTGTAGTAAATGCCGCAAATTGCTGGAGATTTACCACTAATCACCAGAAGCGGCTTTACTGACGATGTGCACATGAAAATCGCATTTGATTTTTTGCACAGCCCTAGTTAAAGTCATCGAACCCTTGCAGCTGCATTAATTTTGTGGACCGTAAGACTCGTTCCTGCACATTAAAAGTGGCAGTTGTGCAGTAAAGCATTGCATTAGCTTGGCTGTGGTTTCTGCACAGCTTGAGAGTGCTGTCTGTTGGCTGAACAGAGACTCGCTAGTCATAATATCCCCCACAGATGTAGCCTGACAAAGTCGCAGCGGCTCTCAGTGTTGCCAGATTGGAAATGTCCAAGTATCGTACCAGAAGCTCAAAATTATCGTATTTGGAAGAAAATGATCATACACAAGTAAAAACGTACAGAATACAGCTTTTTATCTACTAGACTAGAACAACAACTTTTTGACACAACCTTCAAATCACCACAATAAATAAATAACTATGCTAGGGCCCTATGAAATACGTTTGATTTTTTCCCAAATTCCTTTTTTTTTTTTTTTTTTTTTTTTTTTAATTCCAAATTTACATTTTTTTTTGTTTTTCCATTTTAATTTTTCTGGACTCCTTTTTAAATGGTTAAATAAAATTTTATTAATCAAAAGCACGTCTAATTAAATAATGAAACGTAAACAATTCAACATCAAATCTATTAAAAAGTTTAACAAACATTTCATGTTTAGGGTCTTATGAAATGTTCTATTTTTTCACCTTGTTTAATTGTTACCATATTCTGTGTTTTAATGTCTTATTAATGAAAATTAAACAAATTTAATTTTTTGGCAAACAAAGGGGATTTACAATTAAAATTAAAACATGGAAGAAATATTGTAATTATTCCTTAATAATTTTAGTAGTAGTAGTTGTATGTACATTCTACTGAACAATAGTAATACATTTCTGGCAGAAACTATATATTTTTGACAGAGCATTTCTGGGGATGTTGTTCATGTATTTATGTCCTATTAAGTGAGATGGCAGATACTGAAATCACCGCGAGCATTACGTGCGCTTCAGCATGTGTGTAGTGAACAAAACCGCGTGACATTCATTCAAACCATAGACTATGATTCAGACAGACACAGAACATGCAGGATTTATATTTAAATAGTCTTTTTGCAGCTTAATATTTACAGATACTAGTCCATATCACGATTTAAGTGTAATGACCTTCCTTTGATTAATTCATCCAAACTTTGACAAATTCTGTGACATTATACAGTAAATTCCATTGACTGGATTCCGCAATTCCATCTGTGTTTTCCGCATCGCGGAACCTCAGGGTCCTGAGGTGTGCACCAACCCATTTAGAGCATCTGTAATGAGCCGATTTCATGGCTTTGTTTTGATGAGATTGACTTTGGAAAAAACACGTTCTGAAATTGCGAAATTATCGTACTTAATGGGATTTTTTTCATTATTGATCGTACATCGTACAGAGGTCAAAATTATCGTACAAATACAATAATTATCATACATCTGGCAACACTGGCGGCTCTGTGCTAGATCATTGATTCCGTATGGTATGCAGTTAGTTAGAGCAGTATTTGGAATGACAGCATTTATTTGGCGAGGAAGCTCTTCACCTGCCTGACGCCTCTGGATTTTGCATGAAGAGCTATTATAGTTTGGGATTAGTCATGATTTCAAAGGATGAAGAGATTTTGCCATAATTAAAGCTTCTCATATATTTGTAGATTTTGTTTTCAGTTCTGTATTCTGTTGGTCCAGGATTCACAACTCCTTAACGTCTGAATACAGAGGCCTGTTTAACATCACATTGTGAGACATTTCTTGTCACAATCACAAGAAGTTAAGTCGCAATTGTGACACATAAAGTGACAATGTGAGATATTAAGTCAGAAATCTGATGTATAAAGTCACATTGTGATATATTAAGTCAAATATGACATATTAAGTCACAGTTATTTAATATTATAAAACAATCACAAGAAATTAAGTCATAATTGTGACTAGGGCTGTCAGAATGACTGAAAAACTAAATTCAAATTTTCCACTTAAATATAATCAAAATTCGAATTATATTCTAATTTAAAAGGCATAATTTCAGTTAGGGGGAAAAAAGCTTTTGGCTACTCTCCTGAGGCCACAAGAGGGCGCATCGAGCAAAATATTATGCACGTTTCTTCAAAGCGTAATAAAATAACACGACTATATTTGAAAAAAGTGTATAATGTTTATAAACCATATATAATTAATAAAGTTGCTTAAACAATTAGAAAAAAAAACAACACCATGCATGTATGTATAGTTTAATACAAAGGACTGAAAACCAATCACAAAGAGTAGGCTACTTTCTTCATTTAAAAACATGAGATACAGTGGGATGGGGAAAACCGCCATAAAGTCTTGAGACATGTTTTTTAAAAGGTGAACTTACATTAATTTTACATGGCTTTCTAAACATGCCGCTCTCTTGTGCGAGACGCGAGTGCAACGCTGATAGATGCCCCTCTAGAAAATGTGATAAATATGCGTTCTGTGTGAACGGCATGGTTTCAGTTTCCCTGTAAACAACATCTTCTCCACACTGATGCTCTCGTTTTCCGCTATATATTGAATGAACAACGTAGCAGCGCCACATCTAGTGGGTTCAACTGGATAGGCTAACAAAAGCATTCAAATGCAATGACACTTACATTGTCGTCTCATTTTGTGCGCCACTGATAAGGCTCCCTGACGGCTGCCGCAGACCTAAAATTCGAAACGTTTTTGCATTCGAATGTGGATTTTTTTTATTTTATTCGACAAATATTCGAAATTTGAATTTTTTTGACAGCCCTAATTGTGACAAAGTCACACTGTGAGATTTTAATTCAAAATAATGACATAAAAGGACAATGCGAGATATTAAGTAGCAATTATGATCTATAAAATGTCACATTGTAAGACATTAAGTCAGAATTATTGCATATTAAGTCACATTGTGAGATACTAATCCCAAGAAATAGTCTAAATTTTGACAGTCACAATCCCAATAAATAAAGTTGATATTGTGACATATAAAGTCACAATCACAAGAAATAGTCACAATTATGACGATCACATTGTAAGATATAAAGTCATAATTATGACACAGTCACACTATCAATTGACATATAAAGTCATATTTCTAGATATTAATCACAATACTTTGTTTTTGCAGTTGTGACAGTCACAATCACAAGAAATACGGTTGCTATTGTGACAAAGTCACAATCAAAAGAATCACATTGTGAGATTTAAAGTCACAGTTATGACATATAAAGTCACATTATGAGATATTAAAGGTACAATAGGAGATCTTGGAAAATGCTAACTTTAGCCTGCTAGCACTGAAAGTGAACGTCCCACCCTCCCTGCAATCGCCGTCCAAAGCCACGCCCCCTGAACGCATTTACACTCACAGACCAGAGACAACATTACTACGATAGGCTACATCAGGTTCCCAATTCCAGCCCATGTTCTGAAGTGAAGTAAACTTCAACGGATTTCCACTGCTCAGGGAGTAGGGAGCAATGAACACTGTGTAGGGATCATATCGATCGGAACACAGTTCATGCACGTAGCTCACTTCTAACGAGCTGGCGCGAGGACTAGAGTAACCGCTGGGCTACATCATGTGTCATTCACCGGTGAGAAATATTTAAAAGTACTACAATACCAGGAAGGAAGATCGGGTTGTTGATGTTTGTCTGCCATTCTCGCGCGGTCTGCACAGCGTGCGTGAACGCGCTGATGACGTATCCTGTCTGCGCGAACCGGGTGCGCAGAGGTATGCTTATACATACGTTGACAGGCAGGTAGGAAAGCATATTGAAAAGCTCGGACCGAGCGTTTTGATTGGACAAACATTTCTTGATCCTATGCCTTCCACAGAATATATAAATACAGACAAATACATTTAGACCACTTAACTTAATAATTGCTATCGGGATGTGAAGAGACTTTCAACCAGCATAACAAAAATTGTTTCTGAAGACAATCACCTATTGCACCTTTAAGTCACAATTGTGACAAAGCCACACAGTGTGAGATATTAAGTTATAAGATATAGTCGCAATCATGAGAAATTTAGTAACAATTATAACAGTCATATTGAAAGCTTTTGTAGTATTGTATGATATAAAGGCACAATTTCAAGAAATGTATAAAAATTAGGGATGCACCGATATGAACATTTTGACCGATACCGATAATTCTTTATTTTTGAAAGCCGATAACCGATATGTTGGCCGATAAATCTATATCCAAATTTTTATATACTTTTTGAGAGCCTGATTACAAAAAAGGTCTCATCATTAAAAACCACATCCCAAACACTTCAACATAAGCAGCCTAGTTTGAACGGTGTACG
This sequence comes from Sinocyclocheilus grahami, assembly GCF_001515645.1. Taxonomy (NCBI): domain Eukaryota; kingdom Metazoa; phylum Chordata; class Actinopteri; order Cypriniformes; family Cyprinidae; genus Sinocyclocheilus; species Sinocyclocheilus grahami. The sequence goes on from NW_015505180.1 coordinate 3,241,257, forward strand.
TTTTAAAAATAATTTTACTCTCCCATTACCAAATTTAGTCATAAAAAAGTCTTACAAATAAATAAAATATTGCATAAATAATGCAAACAAGTCATTGGACATCATTACACGTGTAAAGAATCAAAATGAATGCACAATAGATCAATAAAACGGAATAGCCTCTGCACGGACAATAATTAAATGACTTTAATTACTAAACCATATTGCTGATGAAAATAATAATAGAAAAATACAAGTGGTTGTTGTTATTAATAATGTATCAATGATTTTGAAAAAGTAACAAATTAATACCACTATTTTAAACAGCAGCCGTTGAGCTGCGCGT
>NW_015505180.1:3242059-3339402 GCF_001515645.1 Sinocyclocheilus grahami
CACAACGTTTTATTATAATAATGTTCTCATTAGAATGTTATATACACGACATTCCCAATCATAGTTATTAATTTTGTGCACTGCTGTTTGAGTTTATCACCGGTAAACTGAAGCGCTCTTTTAACTTAACCAAACGCATTCTATATGAGATAAATCAGATATACATCAAATAAACACAATATTACAACGTACAATTGCACAAAAGGCTGCAAACGAACAGCGCGCATCTGAAGTGTCTCTGAAGGAAATAATGCATTATTTATCGGCTTTAAGATATCGGCCAAATTTTCTTATCGGGCCGATACCGATAACAGAAAAATTGAGCATTTATCGTCCGATACCGATATGGTGGCCGATATATCGTGCATCCCTATGATATAAAGCCACAATTTCAAGAAATTTCACAGTTCCTGCGATATAGTTATCTGTGAAAAATATTGGAGTTCTGAGATATGAAGTCACAATTACGAGATGCTTTTGTGTGAATGCTGACTACTTTCAAATTATGACAGAATTTGCCGTTTCTTGATACATTGGTAAAGACCTCATTTTCCTTTCAGATACAGGTTATATCAAATAATTCTTGAGGTGTCCTTGAGGGGAAACTCATCCATCTTTTTAAAAATTCTAGAACCTTCTGTCCTGAAGGCAGTTCTGGAGTTCTTCCCTCAGAATGACAGTACTGAATGACAGGATTAGTATTTTCACAGCAGCTCTCACCTTATGCTCTGGACCACACGCAGACATGTATATCAAGGAGTAGTCTAAGCCTGTTAAGTTGAACTACACACTTGGTGTCTTTCACAAAGGTCAAGTTTGTTGTGATACTCTGACCTCAATGTCAACTACCATGTGTGATGTAACCTGCTGAAAGTGCAGAGTCACTGTCATTGTATTGTTAGACATTTTGCGGCCACACCAATATGAGACGGTGCACTATAAATATATAAAATGTAACCAGTTTTATTAATGCTGTTCCCTAGATGCTTAAGGTGGTTTCCAATCACAGTCCACAGTGCACAGAGATAACACATAGGAGGTCTTATCATAACCTACACATGGAACTAGACATTTGTATATGAAAATTCTGCTAAGCAGACTAATCTAAGCAGCTAAGCTGGTCGAGCAAGGACATTTTGCAGTTAAGCTAGTTCAAAACTGGGAGACATCAGTTCAGCAGCATCCCATGCTGAAGATCAGCATCCAAAACACTACGAATGATGAATGCCAGCTTGTATTTTCAGTGGGTAATGCATCAGACTGCAGATGTTTCATGTAGTTTCCTATACACTTTTAAACATTTTGAACCTGAGGCAAAATAAAAGCATTCCAAATGTATTGCTGTATTCCTGCAAGCTTTGTAGTGATTTAAAAGTGATTACTGGTTTCCTCTTAAAGGGACAGTTGACCCAAAAATTAAAAATCTGTCATTATTTACTTATTCCAAACTTGTTTGACTGATTTTCTTCCATAGAACACAAAAGGAGATGTTAAGCAGAATGTTTACTCTGCTCTTTTCCACAAATTGAAAGTGACCAGAAAAACAGCACCATATAAGCATATTAACTGTTTATATTTTCTTAAAACATACAACACCCTTGTTTGAGGAAAAGAGTACAATTTATGTTGCCATTCTAAAGTTTGGGATTGGTAAGAAGTTTTAATAGTTTTAATGGTCTCTTACGCTCACAAAGACTGCATTTGTTTGTTTTAAATAGTTATATTGTGAAATATTATTGCAATTTAAAAGAGTGGTTGTCTGTTTTTAATATATTTTCAAATGTAATATATTCCTGTGATGGCAAAGCTGAATTTTCAACAGCCATTACTCCAGTCTTCAGTCTCACATGTTCAAAAGTTCTTCAAAAGAACACTGTTTATTTGATATAGAAATATTTTGTAACATTATAAAAGCATGCATTATAAAACTTTTGATCAATTAAATGTGCCCTTGCTGAATAAAAGTATTGATTTCTTTAAAAAAAATAAAAAAAATATTACCGACCCCAAACGTTTGAACGGTAGTATAAATTAATCTGTAACTCAATTTATATGTGCATATTCGAATGTGTTTCAATTAGTTTGTGGGACCTTGGCAGCCTGAGGTTACTATCCACCTTCATGATATGGAGAAAATGTCTGTCAAGCATCTCTTTATGTGTTCCACAGAAGAAAGAAAACCATCCAGGTCTGGAACAACATGTAAAAGATGACACAATTATCATTTGGAGCTTAACTATTCCTTATTATTGTACAGACGATTCCTCTGTTGAATTTAATTACATGACACCCTGAGAGGAATAAACTTCTTGGTAGAACTTCACTGTGCACTACCGAACTTTCTTAACCTTAAACAATTCTCTTTTATTTGAATAATACCTGTTTCTATCTAAGTGCTATTCATTTCTTAACTGCCGCTCAGCAGGCCTGCACAGCCATATCTGACAGGATAAATGTGTTGTATTATACAGGTGATTTTCAGCGAAGATTCAGTGATTACATTGACTCTACTAACAGAATAGATCAAAACGATTATTCTGAATGTGTGTATATGCATATGTATGACGATACAGATCTCTGTCTTCCTCTCTTTTACAGATAAAAGAGAGAGTGCGTAGCAGCTAAATAAAGCAGAGAACAAGCCCGTCTCAGGACATCAGTCCAAAGAAGAGGATCTACCGGCAAAGAGATAAGAGGGGGAGGACAGGGAACAAAAGAGAGAGTTGGAGGACAAGAGAGAGAGAGAGAAAATGGGATATTGCGGCATGTGGATCTTCCTCTTGTCCCTGTCTCTCTTCTTACAAAGCGTCACTGCAGAGGCTGAAGGTAGACTGCTGACTCACACTTTATCTACATGCGATAGGGCCTCTTCAGTCCCCAGTGAACTGCCAATATCCCACCCTTCAATCAATCACAGTCTGAAAAGGTTGCAGGCAGGGTCCAAAATGAACAAGCACTAAATGCGGGTAGAATTTGGTGAGCAACTAAAATTGAGTTAATCTCGGTATACACAATGATATACAACCTTTTGTGTTTGGATGCGAGTTAAAAAGAAGGAAAACTTCGAAAAGGAAACATTATATGTAAATGAGGTAAATTCCTTCATTATTTTTTTTAGTTGTTGATTTGACTAGCTAGCATTAGAAAAGAGAAGTTTTTTTTAATGCGTAGCGATTTCTTTACTTTATACTCGAGGATTTTATATACATAATTTTTAAAATGATATATTGGCAAGTTAATATGCTAGATCCTATGTAATAATACTATGTTCCTGTGGCTCAGTGGTAGAGCATTGCGTTAGCAGCGCAAAAATTCGTGGGTTTGATTCCCAGGGAACACACACACTGGTAATGTATAGCCTGAATGCACTGTAAGTCGCTTTGGATAAAAGCATCTGCTAAATGCATGTTATTATTATTCATTATTAATTAATTAATTAATTAGATCCTAGTTAATAAGTTGGACCGGACAAATATGTATGCTGATGCATAACTAATCAGTTATTAAAGTGAGACTACAAAAACACTTGACTTTAATTTATTATTTTATTTTATTAGTTGAATAATTAATTAAGAATTTTGTCAATTAAAATAATTTATTTTATTATATTTTTATAATTTGTTTTATTATATTAATAAATGATATATTGGCAAGTTAATATGCTAGATCCTATGTAATAATACTATGTTCCTGTGGCTCAGTGGTAGAGCATTGCGTTAGCAGCGCAAAAATTCGTGGGTTTGATTCCCAGGGAACACACACACTGGTAATGTATAGCCTGAATGCACTGTAAGTCGCTTTGGATAAAAGCATCTGCTAAATGCATGTTATTATTATTCATTATTAATTAATTAATTAATTAGATCCTAGTTAATAAGTTGGACCGGACAAATATGTATGCTGATGCATAACTAATCAGTTATTAAAGTGAGACTACAAAAACACTTGACTTTAATTTATTATTTTATTTTATTAGTTGAATAATTAATTAAGAATTTTGTCAATTAAAATAATTTATTTTATTATATTTTTATAATTTGTTTTATTATATTAAATATATAAATAGTTGAATAATTTACTGAATAATCAATTACTTCAGTGGCAGTGCTTTTTGTCTGTTCAATCTTTTATTTTATTTTATTAGTTAAATAATCCTTAATCAGCTTTTTGTCTATTCAGTTTTATTTTATTTTATTAGTTGAATAATTAGTTACTTTCGTGTCAGTGCTTGTCTATTCAAATTTTCATTTATTTTTTAAAACTCCTGTTACTCTGTACTATTTTTGGTCTGGAAAAAGCCCACAAAAATATACATTTCTTTGAACCACAAACCCTTAAAATTTCTTATGTTGTGTGAAGTTTAACAATAGGGAAGTCCACCTTCAGTCATGTCTGTGTATGTCAGTTCTCGTCTGTCTGCACACCTGAAGAGGCTGTGCAGGTGAAGTTGAAATGAACACAGGGTTCTTTCCACATGTGTCCTGCTGAATCGGCAGGTTCTGCTGCAGGCCATCTGCATACCTCCTGTAGCTTGATACCTCTGGTTTGAGCCTTTTCAGATAAATCACTGTATCCCTCTCTGATTTCCATCACCCCTTAACTGTCTGCATAGAAATCTGTGTGTGTGTGTGTGTTTATGTTTCACCTTGAGCTGTGTGTGTGAGGGAGAGAGAGAGAGACAAAGTGGGAAAGAGCGAGAATGTGAAACATACTGAATTCACGCAGGATGGTTTTAGAGGAGTCTGTCAGGACCAATTACTGACTGAGGCTCTAATACCCTGAAACACTGTAATTTCCCACATCTCTTCAAAATGGCTGTTTGCAGTGACAGACACTTGACTATGAAATGGAAAGAATGTACTTTCTGAGGTCACGTCCTTGTTCTCTTTCAGTATCGCACATGCTTTATGTTGAAATCTGGTTAAATGCAAAAGTGCGAGCATCTAACCCCGGTAATCAGCCCTTATAACTGTAAATACACCGGCAGTCATTTTTCATTGCTGTCAGGGCCTTGTTGTCATGGTAATGGTTGCCAGTCTGTTACAGTTGCTTTAAAATGAAGTAAATGTTTGCTTAATAACCTTATTTCTTCACTGACTTTATGAGTCAGCACTGAACGGAGCTCTTTTACGTTGTATCATGTTAAACCACATCATCTTCTCAGGCTGATTATTTTAATCTAGCAGGAGATCATTTTAGTGTAATCCTCTACACACAACTGCACGGTCTGCAAGCTGCGACTGAGATGTATCTAGAAAGTCAAACTGGAGATGATCTGTTTATTGTGCTGTATGCGATGAAGAGTCTGTCTGGACGTGGCAGTGCTGTATTGTGGCTCTTTTGTGGGTTGAAGTTATCACTGTCAGTGCTGAATTTGCAAAAATAATGACCATTTCAAACAGGTTTCGCTTACACTAAGATTGAATATAAACACTAAGAAAATACACAGCTCAAAAAAGTAAAGGAACATTTCGCCATCACAGTATAATGCCAATGCTGCGTACAACATCGCTGATTCAACTGCAGGCGCCATCTTCTGGTGAGGCATGGGAATTCTTTCAGCATGGCCCTCACATACTGCTTTTCCACCAGGGCTGGTGCCGGAGCCAGAGCCCAATTGGGAACCGGGCTGCACTTTTCCACTCTAAAAAATCCTGGGCCTATGACATCAGTAGGCAGTGCTTCCACTACAGACCGCAGTTTGAAAGGCGCCATTTTTAAATGTCGTGGTACAGGTAATCTAACAACATTAACACAACAATTAAATATGTCAATTCAGTAGTAGTTGGCAGAACAGATCAACACTCTACTTCCGCAAGATATAACAAGTGATTTCGGTCACATGTTGGTGTAGAGGGTTCTGCTCCCTGCCAGTGGAAACGCGAGCCGGTTCTGAACGAGAGCCACTCTTGGCCGAGCACTGGCACCAGCCCCAATTGAAAAGCATTAACAGTGATCTATGGGTATTTTCCAGCAGTTGAATGCACATTGGTTGTTCACTCGTTATTGCGGTGCATTATGGGATTCGTCTATTATAGTTTCGTACACCACTACAAATGGCTGTCCCCGCAAATAGTGCCTGATTTAAGGGAAAAGTGGGTGATTTCGGACACAACCCAAGTCATTTAAACTTCAGGGATGTCAGTCTGTCCAGTTAGGAAGCTTACGTTATTGTGAAACAGTTTCACCTGCTTTGGTGCAAATGAAAGTGACAACAGATGCACTGGAGAGGCAATAGCGGGACCTGTGCTCACAACACAGGACCATGCAGCTCGATTGGCATTTGCCAGTGAACACCAAAACTGGTAGGTCCACCACTGGCACCCCATTTTCTTCACAAATAAGAGCAGGTTCGCACTGAGCATGTGACAGACGTGAAAGAGTCTGGACATGCTATGGCGAATGCTATGCTGCCAGCAACACCATCCAGCAGGACCGTTTTGGCAGTGTGTTAGGGATGGTCTGGGGAGGAATATCCTTGGAGGGTCTCACAGACCTCCACTTGCTAGCCAACGGTGTCTTTACTGCTGTTAGGTACCGGGATGAAATCCTCAGATCTTACACTGTTGCAGTGGGCCCTGGGTTCCTCCTGGTGCATGACGATGCCCAGCCTCATGTGGCCAGAGTGTGTAGGTAGTTTCTGGATTAAAGTTTGCTTTTGATGAACTTCCCTATTGCATAAAAGTAGTTTTCTCTCTTAGAATGCTGTATATGAGTGATAAATCACTAAAGCCTGCAGTGTTTGTTCCCTTCTGATGTGGGTGGAACAGATTTTCCCAACTCTGTGCAGCAACTTTTCCGGAGATGAGAACTTTTTACGTAGTTCCTGCCAGATGATCAATAACGTTGTGCTGTTTAATGCATATACTTTTGTTTCCAGAGCTCAACTGTGTTCTAATTGTATAATAGCATCTGTCATCTTGTGGTTGTTGGGGGGGAAAAAAGAACATTTCAAGGCATTCTTCTGTGAGCGAGTTAGAGGCGTTAAAAAAAAAAAGCTTGGGATGTACTTGTGTCCTTCGGTTTTGTCTATCTTCTCTGATCTTTGTCCTCTACTATTAAGTCTAATCCAGTACTGATTAGCTCCTGCCTAAAAAAGCTTGTCTTTGAAGAGTTATCTGATTCAGAGGACATCTGCAGTCCACTTAGTGTTGGCCATCACAAGCTTCACAGTGATTGTGCAATCACCTCACAACCAAGGCCACATTTGCAGCAATCAAAGACAGAAATAAATGAATATTTGGATGTAGTGTAAGGATGTGCACTACCAAAAAAGAAGCATCCTGAAATTGTAGGTCATATGAAACTATAACACAAGCACTGGATGACTGGATCAGGACTTATTCTGAGTCTGCAGCTGCTTTTCCTGTTTAATGTGAATTAAAGTGCAGGTCACTTGGCATAAATTTACTAGCTCTGAAAATCTGGATTTTCTCTGAGTCTACACTGCCATCTAATGGTGGCTGAACATGTGGCTGGGTGTGAAAAAGAAGGCCTTGATAAGAATGAGGTTGGATCCTTCAAAAACTATGGTGACAGTATTTCTTAATCTTTGGAACGTTAGTCAAAAAATATAACTGTTTATTGTTAGTTCACGGTCAGGTCTAATAAATAATATTAACAGATACAATGTTTGATTTTAATAAAGTATTAGGAAATGTTGAAATTAACATTAACTAAGATTAATAAATGCTTTAGAAGTACAGTATTTTCATTGTTATTTCATGTTAGCTAATGTAATTACCTAATGTTAACAAATGGAACCTTAATGTAAAATGCTACCATTATTTTTTCCTATTTTTTCATTATTGCACAAAATGCACCAGACTGTATTACCAGACATATTTGTTAACTGACATTTTTAATAATACATGTTTAAAATATTACTTACTAAAAATTAAATTGATTTATTTCATTTCATATTATACAATGATTTCATATTATTTCATGTATCAATCAAAATGAATTAATAACCAATTAAATTATTTTAATTTAATGTTGATTTTATGGGCCCTGCAAGAAGAATTCTCTAATTTACCATTAATTCAAAACAAAGTCAAAGAAAATGACTTGTAATAGACAAGGCTTTTTGTTGCATGACATTCCTCTATTGTGTTTGTTGATCTGCTATGATTTATAATTCTGAAATCCATCTTCCTGTCAAACCAATTCAGCTTTCTGTGGTCTGTGTGTGTGTGTGTGTGTGTAGTTCCCCTGAATTATGCCCAGCTTTTTCAATATGAAATATTAGCCATTTTATTAGAACAATTTTGTCTCAGCCATGGTAAAATAAGACAATTTGTCAAAAACAAACAAACAAAAAAAAATAATTCTCGTTTTTTTTTTTTTTTTCAGTATGTCGTACAGCCATGCCTGCTGATATTGTGTTCCTGGTGGATGATTCCTGGTCAGTGGGTCCGACCAGCTTCCAGCAGATCAAAGAGTTCATAGCGGACATCATCCGAGCCTTCCAGGGAAGTGTGATTGGACAGGAAGGCATTCGCTTTGGAGTTACTGTCTATTCTGACTTGCCCAGGTCAGTATACATACTGCAGTGGGTTAGTGTTTGCACTTTGGAGAGCCGTTTTCTGCTGAGACAGTGATTATGAGAGAATTAAAGACTACAATATACTGTATATCTGTATATTCCATACGTTAGTAAGCACGAATTAACTGCTTGAATACTCCATATGCATCCGGTTGTGTCCTTGTTCAGGATACGTATAGCTCTGACAGATTATTCGACTCTGGAGGAAGTGCTCCGAGCTGTGGAGGAGGTGCCATATGAGGGAGGCAAGAGCCGCACCGGCTTGGCGTTGGAATTCCTTGTCGAGTCTGTCTTCAGTCCTTCTATCATCAGAGACAATGCCCCAAAGGTGTGACACTTCAGTCACAATCACTTCAAAACACTTCACACACAACCAAACCCATGTTAGAGCCACAACAGAGATTTTAAAAGGGCTTTTATACGGCATTGCATATTTACTCAAATATTTGAGTGCATCTTAAGTGCCTTAACTTGCCATTAAAGATGCCAACAAGCAATTTGTCTGTCCACACTGACCACAAATTGCTGCACGATATGACATCAATCACAGCCAGTCAGAAGACTTGATGTTTAATGTACAGTTATAAGGATCGGGATTGTGAACCAATGGCATTTCGAAAAAATTTTGGTTCCCCAAAGAACCTTTCAGTGAACAGTTCTGAAAAGAACCATATTTTTTTAATTTAAAGACCATTTAAAAAATCTAAGAGCTTTTTCCCACTATACTCTTAAAAATAAAAATTCCAAAAGGAGATGCCATGGCATAGAAGAACCATTTTTGGTTCCCTAAAGAACCTTTCAGTGAACCATTTTTTTTTTCTGAGTGTGATCAATATTTTCAATAATCTAAAGAACGTTTTTTTCCACCATAAAGAACATTTTGTGGAATAGAAAGGTGCCATGGATGTTAAAGGTTCTTGGTGGGACTATAGATGCCAATAAAGAACTTTTATGTTTTAAGATTTTATAAAGGGCCTTTTTTAAATGGAAAAGTTTCATGGATGTTAAAGGTTCTTCATGCAGCCATAGATGCCAATAAAGAGTGTCCCTTAAATGTACCATGATGGTGCATAAATGAAAATCAGTCAAACGACAATATCTTACTGCTTGTTGTGGTCACAGCTTGTATTGTTTGACATTTTATTGCATGTTGTTCGGTTAGGCCACAATACTGAATCTCAGTGATATTTGTCCATTATTAAAACTGCAGCAAAGTATTGAAATGCCAAATTTCCAAATGAAACATCCTTGCACATATACACAGAACAAAATTCTAATTATACATCTCAAAGAGCTGCACCTGCAATCACTCCATTGATTCTGTCAGGACATCACGTCCTGCGCTGCAGTGCACACACTCTGCTCCGCAGTGTCCCACCCATCCTAATTTAGGGCTTGATTAGGATTCCAAACCTCACACAGCTGCTGGTCTTGCCGTAGAGCACCTGGTGTGGAGAAATGAGTGGGCGTTTATAATGAACTGCAGAGATTTCACCTTTTATTAAAACTCTCATCACATACATACACTGTAATGGCATGCTAGTGTAGAGTGCATAAAGATGAACCCAGATGCAGCACAACCAATGCTGGTGAACTTTAGGTGACCCAGGAGATGTTTCCTTTTCAGAATACTCATTTGTGAGTGTAAGCGACTTTGCAGGTTTGGATCTGCTGCGGTTGGGGAATTATGTATGCAATGAGATGATAATTCATGCCGTATGCTTTCAAGGGCATCAGTATCAGCGTGATGTTCTTAATGGTAGATTGAGTCCTTAAATAAAAATTCACACTTTTGGGTGGATTTCATGAAAGCTAACATGAAAAAGTCCCAGTCATATTTCACACCAAAAATCAAAAGAAAAAAAATTACATTCCGCATAAAGAATAAAATGTTGTTTGGTTTTTTTAACACTTTTTTTGCATTATATTTTTGTCATTATTTTTCATGACAAATTAGCATATTTCACCTCTCAGATTACTGTAATGTATTACGGTAAAATATTACATTAAAGAGAATCATTGTTGAAAATAATCAGAGTAGTAAAAGTATGTGATGCATTTTAGTAATGAAAATTGGGGTGTAAGAATTGCTTAATTGTGCAAAAATGTTCCTAATATAAATATAGGCCTCATTTTCTGTATTCAAAATATAATTTCGTTTTTTCCTGTTAACACTTTGTTTTAGAGTTCTGTTCTACATTTACTGTATGTGCTACATACTTAAGTAATAATTCTAAACCTAACCTTAACCCATATTAAGTCCATGTAATTACCTTATAGTATAACTTAGTAGTTGGTGTGTGAGTACACTATAAGTACTGTAAAATTAAGTTGTGGGGAAGTTGTGGCCTAATGGTTAGAGAGTCAAACTCGTAACCCAAAGGTTGCGGGTTCGAGTCTCTTACCGGCAGGGATTGTAGGTGGGGGGAGTGAATGTACAGTGCTCTCTTCCACCTTCAATACCACGACTGAGGTGCCCTTGAGCAAGGCACCGAACCCCCAACTGCTCCCCGGGCGCCGCAGCGTAAATGGCTGCCCACTGCTCCAGGTGTGTGTGCTTACTGCTGTGTGTGTGCACTTAGGATGGGTTAAATGCAGAGCACTAATTCCTAGTATGAGTAACTTTCACTTTCATTAAGCACAACCTAGCCTTCACTTGAGCTGTCTGTTTTAAAAAATGATCGCCCCATCTCTGTTTTACCATTTATTTCCAAGGTTTTGGAAAAGATTGTGTTTTTCCAACTTCAATCTTTTCTTGCTGTAAATAGTCTGTTTGAGCACTTTCAATGTGGTTTCAAGGCTGCCCACAGCACTGAATCTGCCCTTTTGAGAGTGTTAAACAACATCTTTTAGCCACTGATACGGGTGACTCTGTGCTCCTTGTTCTTTTAGATTTATCAGCTGCTTTTGACACCATTAATTATTCTATATTAATCAATAGACTAGAATCTTGGGTGGGCCTCTCAGGCACAGTTCTAAAGTGGTTCCAGTCATTTTTATCTGACAGGAAATATGTGGTGGGGTTTCTCTCCCCTGTGGCCTTCCACAAGGCTCAATTTTGGCCCCCACTTTATTTTCGTAGTATATGCTACCTCTGGGCTCCATTTTTATAAAACACAGGGTGTCGTTTCATTTGTATGCCGACGACACGCAAATCTATTTACCTTTTAGGAAGAATGACCCATTGGCAATGACTGCCCTTTCATCTTGCTTAGACGAGGTTAAATTCTGGCTCTCTCAAAAATTTTTATCTTTAAGTGAAGGGAAAACTGAGGTGATCATTTTCGGTCCATCAGAAAATATGAAAGCCCTAAATCTTGACCTAGGACCTTTATTGGCTTTTAGGTCTTCACAGGTACGGAATCTGGGTCTTCTTTTAGATGACTCGCTAAAATTCGATAAGCAAATTTCTACTGTGATTGGGTCCAGTTTTCATCAACTCCGTACACTAGCAAAAATTAAACTCTTTCTCATTGACAAGACTTTGGAGATGGCGGTTCATGCTTTTATTACATCGCGTCTCGATTATTATAACTCTTTATACTGTGGCATATCTAAAACTCAAATTGCCCGTCTTCAAGTGGTCCAGAACGCTGCCTCTAGATTCCTTTTAAAAAAGAAAAAAAGGGATCACGTCACTCCGCTCTTGAAGGCCCTTCATTGGTTGCCTGTTCAATTTAGGATACATTTTAAAATCTTATTATTTGTTTTTAAATCTCTGCACAATCAAGCACCTGTTTATTTATCTGAATTGCTGCGTCAGTATATCCCCTCGAGAAGCCTAAGATCTTGCGACCAGAACCTTCTTGTAATTCCGCATACCAGACTCAAGCGTAGAGGTGACCGTGCCTTCTCAGTGATTGGGCCTCGTCTTTGGAATGACTTGCCAGTGGAGATCAGAACGGCCCGTAGCCTGTCTATTTTTAAGTCTCTTTTAAAAACCCATTTGTTTTCATTGGCCTATTAGGACTATATTCTTGCCAATTGTATTTCCTATTTGTGTTTTAATTTTCTGGTTGCGGTTTTTGTATTACTAAATTTTATGATTTTTGGTTTTTGGTTTTATGGTTTTTAATGTGCTATATAAATAAAGTAAACTTGAAAACTTTTTCCTTTGAGGTTAAATACAAGTTGGACCTTTCTCGACAGGTTTTGTGAGATTCCAGTATTAAGATATTAGACAAAAGGAAAGCTAATTTTTAGGACCTTTAAGATTTTTTGCATTGTGATCATTTTAATTACAATTAAGCTCATATTTTAGTGTGAGATTCACCCTTTTGCATGTTGGGATCACTAAAGCATCACTTTGTTTCTTTCTGGCCTCAGATTGCTGTTCTGATCACTAATGGCCAATCGGATGATCCAGTGGACGGTCCAGCTAAAGCTGTAGCAGACAGTGGGATTTCCCTGTTTGCTGTGGGTGAGTTGAAAACTTAGTGTTCTTTATGTCAGAAGTGTTTGTGCTGTAGATTGAACGGGCATGACACGTCTGTGTGCACTTCTTGTTTTGACGTGTGGCTCAGAGTAACTATAGTGGTGTATTGGTTTTGGCAGTAATATATTGGTGAACGCGGAAAGACGTAAAACGTGTATGTTTGTGTGTGTCAGCCTTGTTTCCTTGACTTTCTCATGCTCTTTCTGTTTTGACGCCCAGAGTGCTGAAATAATTATGGCTCATTACCCGGTGGCCGACTAATTGCTGTAATTTTTCATCTAACCCATTCCTCCTTGCCCCCCTTTATCTCACACACACACTGACCGTGTCCTGCCTTTCTAATGAGTTTTCCCAGAGAGACGTGAATATATCAGGCCGTTTGACACATCTGTGAGACAGATGTACAGCAGGGCGACATGCCTTGATGTTCTCCCATCATCACTTTACAGCCGATACACTGTCTGATAACACTGCAGCGGGTCTGAGACACATTAGGGTCATTTCTATACACACACACACACACACACACATATACCTGTTAAGCACTAGCTGCACCTTACAGACCTCCATGTTATGACAATGTTAAAATAAAGTCACGTTGGAGCTGTGGCATTGTGGTTAGTGAATAGTCATGGTGCTCATATGGATGATAAAGGTTTGAGGTTCCTTCAGTGTACCCTGAATCTATAATGTGTAAGAAATGATGAAGCAGATCTTTATAGAAGCTAATCGGTGCCATTTCAACTAGCTGATATCATCATGTATGTTCTTAAGGGGTAAGGAATGCTGATCAGTCCGAGATGAAGAAAATCGTCACAGAACCCCATGAGGAACATCTACTGCTCAGCCCAGATTTCTTCTTGCTGGAGAACCATCTGCCCAAACTCTCTCGTCGCATCTGCTTCACTGCTTCAGAACCTCCCCGACCTGTTAAACAAAAGCCACCTGGTAAAACCACCATCAGTTTTTCTACCTTTTTGTTGTTGCTGTTGTTTGTAACCAAAGGTTTTTATTGCATTTTGAGCCTATCTGAACACAGTTGACCCTTCACTAAATTCTGCCATCCTTTGTTGCTTTTTCTCCCTGAGACGAGCTTTACAGAATTCCCCATAAGAATTAATGGGAAATTAATGTAAACAGTATAATTTTCAGTAAAATGCGCACACAAATTGTGGTTTTTATTCTTTCTTGGGCTACAATTAAGTGTGACATTTACATCTGTTGTTATTTATTTAAAATTTAAAAAATTTTGTACAAAGTAACATGATTAAATGCTGCAGACTATGAATCAGAAACTAGGAAAATACTCAAAACAGTCTGAATCTGAAAGGAGAAAAGAGTTATGACAAGTTAAATCACATTTATTCATAAAGTGCTTTTACATATTGTTTCAAAGCAGCATCACATTAATCAAGTGGAAAATACCTGTTAATTTATCAATTATGAAACATTCAATTTCAGCTGTAAAGCAGCTCTAGAGAAGATAATAGTGTCATTATTCAGCTCACTTTAGTTCACTGTTGTTTCAATTCAGTTCAGTAGCTGTGCCAATGTTGTAAAGCTCATCAATTATTAAACGAGTTTAATTTAGCTATAAGATGCTCTACATAAGGCAATAGTGTCATTATTCAGCTCAAATCGGTTGAGTGTTGGTTTGGTTCAGTTCAGTTCAATAACAGTGCCGATGTTGCAACGTTAGTGTCATTATCCAGCTCAAATCTTGTTCTCATCGAATAGTGTGAGTGCAGTTTAGTCAATATATTACTGCATATTAATTCTCTTTTTAAACCCCTTTCTTTTAATCAATAGTGATTAAAGTCGACAACATTAATGTAACATTTGACTAATGGTTTACTGTACTGCAATTTTGTTCAATTATTATTGTTCCTCTTTATAACCCAAATGTGTAAATAAATTAACATTCATTTTGAGGGCTGAGGTAGTTTGATCCACAGCATGAACCTCACAAGATTAATTATGAAGATATATACAGAGGTCTGTCACGAAACTCTAGATGGTGCAGGCCGATAGATTCAAACTCAATCTGATAAAATTACATCATCATTCACATGGCGCAGCCGATTGGTTTCTTTTTGCATCATCGGGAGCCAATGAGCTTGCTGCTCGTCATTCAGATGCTTGGCTAGCGCTTGCTGTAGCAGTTGCGTCGCGCTTCAGAAACCCTCCACCTTCCCTAGTTCCACATTTATAGATCTGCTACGGGGTAATTTCATGTATATTATAAATGGAGGTTATTTTATATATGTTAAATGTGCAGCAGCAGTATTTCCTACATGCTCACTGCAGCATATATGTGGATGTATTGGCAGTAGCAAGTCTCGGTACTTGGTCTGCCGCAGCAGCATAGCAGACCTATTCCGCCAAGACCAAACACATTAACATTGCCAATATTACCATGCTAAACTCTCAGAGAGTTGTCATGGCAAAACTAGCTGTTTTCAAAATAAAGACCTTGAAACACCCCATGTGGATCGTGTCTTTTGTCACTATTATAAAGTGACCCACCATTTTTCCATATTTTTTTTTTATAAGTTCCATAATTTCTACAAACACACATAAGATACTTCATTGACTTACATTAGAAAAGTGCAAAAGAAAATTAGAAAAGTGTATTGTCTGATAATATATCAGGCAGCAACAGGGCTCACCGGCTCAGTGAATAGCTGATTTTCTTCTATCTTTTCTTCTTATCCTGTGTGCTGTTCTGTCTGCTGTAGTGCTGGAGAGGATAGTAGGACCTAAAGATCTGCAAGTGAGCGAGCTGAGTTACAGCTCTCTGCAGCTGATCTGGAGTCAGGCCACAGGAGACGTTACCGGCTACAGGCTGCTCATCACCCCTGTGTCTCCAAAGGGCCATCTGCTCCCAGCACAGCAGAGACAGGTGAGACACGGTCACCTGTGCATATGTACACCCCATGCAGCACAGCAGATGGAAGGCTGCACATTGACCAGCTTTCTTTATGTGGCAATAAGCTAAAATGATGACTATGTATTTGCAAGTGAGCGTGTGTGGTTTGTTCAGAATATATTCTTTTCTTTCTGTTTCTCAGATTGATCTGAAGGGAGATATTAGTAGTACTCCAGTAACCGGGTTAAGTCCTAAGACTGAGTACTCTCTGACTTTATATGCCATCTACCCCGGACGCATTGGAGAATCTGCCTCTATTATCACAGAAACCAGTAACTATATTCACTAAAAATATCTCTAAACATGATAAATTTACGTCAAAATGGCGTTTATGTATATTTTGAAGGAATGATCTTTCATTGTGAGCTTATTTATACACAGTACACAGACTTTCCCATCGTCTAAATGCAATTCATATGTATGCATTCTTTTCAGCTGTTTTGCCACTGGTTTCGAACTTCCATGTGATTGAAGAAGGACTGTTCTCTTTACGTCTGGGATGGATGTCTCCGCTTGGAAAAGTGGATAAATATAAAGTTTATGTTCCAAGAAGTGAGAAATCAGCACACACTCTGAGACGGAATATGAGATATTTTAAAGATGTTGTTTTCAAAAATTCCTTCATTTGTTCTCAGCGGACAGACCCGGCCTCATTTACGATCAAATTCTGTCGGGTGACGCCTCCTCTCACGGGATTGATACTTTAGAAGAGGACAAAGAGTACACAGTAGAAATCTACGCCATCTACCCAGAGGGCCCCAGTGAGACTGTATCTGTCACCGGGAAAACTTGTAAGTTTGTCTTCTGTCTTCTATATCTTTCATTTTTAATTTCATTATAATTTCATCATTATATGTATATATATTTAGATGGTATTTATGGTTAGGGAATAATAATAATTATTATTATTTTAAATAGTTTATTTTTTTATTATTGTAATAATATTACCATTTATAAAAAGTATTATTGTTAATAATAATAATTGAAGGGAAATTTTATATTAAATAGTTTGGCTTGGAATTATTATGTGTATTACTAGTTTAACCACTAGATGGCAGTATAACACATATCATCACAAAGAAACCTTTAAGTAAAAATAAAAACGTTCTCTTGTGTTTTATTTATTTAATTTTCTATTTTCTGTTTCTAGTTTGTTTTGAAAAATAATTTTTTATCATGCATTATCATCCTATTATACACATCTCGTCCATCTTTATTTGACCCTCTAACTCTAGCACTCTCTATTCTAATTCTATTCTTTAAAAAAAAACACTTGTCCCTTTAAGACTTGCACTCTATTCATTTGCTGCTTGTTTTCTTTAAAAAAAAACAACAAAAAAAACTAGCACTTGTTTTCTAATCTTTTTGTGTTCTATCTGTTTTCTTTTCATTTATTATACAATTAACAAAAGCAAAAAAGACCTCTAACACTAGCTTCCTCTATTCTTTTTCTATTCTATCTGTTTTCTTTTTATTTATTATATTCTTTAAAAAACCCTTGCTACGTGTACTGTGTTAAGCTAACTGAGACTTGTTATAGCACTTGTATATCATTGCTCTTTTGTTGATTTTGATTGCTTCCATTGTCCTCATTTGTAAGTCGCTTTGGATAAAAGCGTCTGCTAAATGACTAAATGTAAATGTATTATAAACTCTGCACTTATGCTTCTCTTTGTGTTCCAGTGAAACTGGTTCCAGTTGATCAACTGCTGGTGCAGAACGCTACTACAGACACAGTTCAGGCCCGCTGGTCATCTGTCAGAGGCGCCACAGGATACAGACTCACCTGGTCATCATCAGGTAACGAGCACTGAGCTGCTCCAATAGTAAATGCAGCCTATTTAAAAACAGAAATGCACATGCATAGCTCTGCTTCCATATTTCCGCAGAGGGACACAGAGAAAATGTGAACCTGGGAGACAACTTTAATTTCTACATGGTGCAGGGCCTGCATGCTGGTACAGAGTACACCATCACTATCAACCCCATCTTTGTGGACATTGAAGGGCCTGTTACCTCTGCCAAAGCCAAGACATGTGAGTGCTACACTGTAATGGGCCCATTACACAGGAAGCATGCTTGCTTTCAAAAACAGCTAGTTGGAGCCAACACAATGGAACCGGGGTTTCAATATGTGTTATTTAACTCGATACAGTGTCTTAAAAACAGCAAGGCATTAAAAAATAGTGCAGACTGAGTGTAAAAAGCTACAATACTGCGAATAAATCATGCCACATGTGAAGATGCTGATGCTCTCTCTCTCTTTCTCAGTGGAAAGCAGTGCAGTACAGACCCTGAGAGCGTCTGCGGTGAGCATTAGCAGCGCTGTTACCTCGTGGAACGCTGTACCTGGAGCCACAGGCTATAGATTGGCCTGGGGTCCTACTGCAGGTACCTATATAAGTACCTTTTTTCTGTCTCCTTGTCCTGCACTTGGCCATTCGTTTCACTTTGTAGTCCGTTTCTCTTTTCATTTCCTCTCTCTCTCTGATTTATATTCTCTCTTTTATGGAAGCGACAGGTTGGTGACAACATGAGGTGTCGCTGTGCTGCCTCATGACTCATGCCGTCAACTTTATTCGTATGTTTAAGAGAATTTGTGTGTGTGTGTGTGTGTGTAAGTTTGGGACTCTGTGTAAGAGAAATGAATTGATGGCACCTTCAAAAGAAGAGTCTCGCCTCATGACTCATGCCGTCAACTTTATTCGTATGTTTAAGAGAATTTGTGTGTGTGTGTGTGTGTGTGTGTGTGTAAGTTTGGGACTCTGTGTAAGAGAAATGAATTGATGGCACCTTCAAAAGAAGAGTCTTTGAAAGTGACTCCTTTCTGTCTGATGGGCATCTGCTTTAAAAGAACGACCTGGAAGAACATTCTAATGAAAGAGAGCTCTGTGACTCATACCACACGCTCTGACACATACATAAAGAGAGTCTGAGGCTGAGTTTATGGAGAATGGGAAGGAAACGAAAGGCAAGAAAGACTAATTAGACGTTAGATGTTCAGTATTTAAAAAAAGTCTTGAAACACGAAAGTAAGATTTATTATTATTTATTATGAAATTATATTTTAAATATAAATGTACAATTTTGATATTTATATGTATGAAATGTTAAATTAATATACATATATCTATTTTTATAAAAAATTATTTTTTTATAAAAATAAAATTTTTGTAAAAGTATTTATATATATATATAAATGTTATTATTATTTGCTAATATATATATATATATATATAAAAAGACAAGTGAGACTTAAAATGTTAATATTACTCAAATAAAATGTGTATATATATATATATACATACAGTGTGTGTGTGTAAATGTTTAATAAATAAAATATTCAAATTATTAATATTATTACAAATGTTTTTATTTAAATGTCACCAAAAAATAATAAATAATATACATATACCTAAAAAAATGTAATACATATTTTGGATGACATATCTGTTTTATCTATTTATATATTTTCATTTGTGTGTTTACTTATGTGAAGAGTTCATAGGGAGAGATCGGCCCAGGCAGTTGGCTCTGAATGGCAGCACTACGGAGTATGTTTTGAAGAATCTGGTCCATGACACCGAGTATGTGCTTTCGCTTTATGTTCTCTTTGGTTCTGCGGTTGGTCCGGGCATCACCGCTACATTCAGGACCTGTGAGTGACCCGACAACTTGTCATGTTTCCTTGATAAACACATTCTGACAGTGATTATTTATATATTAATGTGCTTGTTGGTTGGGTTAATGTCATAAGTTCTGCTCTCCAGCGCCTCTCGAATACGTCTCAAATTTTAAAGTGACGTCATACACCAGCTCCTCCATCGATGTGGAATGGAGTCCTATTGTAGGGGCCACAGAGTACAAACTCACCTGGAGTTCAGGTAAAAACTCTTGGTACTTTTTTTAAAACCTACAAAATTATAAAATACTAAATTTGAAATTAATCTAACCAGTCAGTTTTAATAAGGCCCAAAAAACTATGATATGCTCCAAAACATAACATTTGCATCATTTGTGTGCAATGGGTTGTGCATCAACTCCCAGAATTTGTGAGTCCTCAGAGTTGGTATCTTGACCGCAGTATTTTACAGCACAGCATCACTGCTCTTCAGCCACAAACCCTTTATTCTGTCAGCATTCACGCTCTCTACAGCAACACAGAAGGACCAGAAATCACTCAAAAACCTACAAAATTATAAAATACTAAATTTGAAATTAATCTAACCAGTCAGTTTTAATAAGGCCCAAAAAACTATGATATGCTCCAAAACATAACATTTGCATCATTTGTGTGCAATGGGTTGTGCATCAACTCCCAGAATTTGTGAGTCCTCAGAGTCGGTATCTTGACCGCAGTATTTTACAGCACAGCATCACTGCTCTTCAGCCACAAACCCTTTATTCTGTCAGCATTCACGCTCTCTACAGCAACACAGAAGGACCAGAAATCACTCTCTCACAGCAAACAGGTACTGTTCACAACACTGAACTTATTCACAGATTCACAGAAAAAGAACAGTATAAGTATAAGCTACAGTATTTTTCTTGTATTGTTTCTGGGTTTGTTAACTGTCCTCCTGTCTCAAGACACCCATTTAATGTAATATTGTGAGTTTAGTGTAAATTAATCTCTATTAATGGCATCTGTGGCATAATGTTGATTACTACAAAAAATTGTATTTATGTAAATCTGGGTTAAAGTGAAACGTTTACAATGGGGCCAATTTTCTTAACGTTAGAATACTCACAGCTTCAGTATAGACATGAACAATATATGTTAACATGATTTTAGTGTGAAAAAGTAACTCACTAACCTTTTATGTATAAAGTTATATCCAATTTTACGTCTTTCTTGCCATGACAATGTAACTCCGTAAACCTTAAACCCGTAAACAGCTTTACGTCTGAATACACAAGTTTTAACAGAAGAATTAGTATGCTTTTATAAAATTATTACATTCACATTTCTGCTTTAAATTATCCAAAGAAATGGTCCTAATCATTTCTACTGGAAGTGCTTTACCATAACCATTTTTTATGAAAACAAAGGTCTAGTTAGAGTTATTTGTGTGGTAATAAACACACCCAAACCCGAAACCCGGATCTTACAATATTCCTCTTATTTTTGCTTTACTTTTGCTGATTTCACCTTTTCACAGTTACGGCCTCTTCATACTGGTACTCTTAGGATTTTAACTATATACTGCTCCTTTTAGTATTGTCTCTGTTATATGAAGTCTTCCGCATTATTTTACTCTGTAGAAAAGCTGTACCAACAAATCTTGACTCTTTTTAGTCTGGTTGGACTGCTCTGTTTGGCTCTGTGTCTTCTTGCAATGACAACTGGTCGACAGGCACATTTAATTTATCAGAGCCATAAGAAGAAAACTCTGCTCAGTTAATTAGGCACTTCAGACAGTCAGGGTCCGGGGATATGGAGATGTTCCTCCCATTGTTCCAATGGGATTGAGGGATATCATGAGATTGATTGACAGCTCCTGTGTTTGAGCCGCCATCTTTAGCAACCACAGCTGTATAGAGCAGTATTTTTACTGAAACTCAGTGTGTGTGTATGTGTATGTGTTTCTCTGCTGTCAGCTTCACTGTTATCAGCACATCTTCACAGTTTCACAGGCAACACTGTAAAAGCACAAAGCGGCTACACTGCACTTAAACAAACACTATATATATATAAACTATAAATATCAAATAACATTACCTAAGTATATTTAATACCATAAGATTATTTATTTAACCCATTTTGACTTGAACATGTCTTACATGTTGGACTATAATCCCTCAAGAGTCGTGATCTTAAAAAATATTGAATAAACATTTTTGAATGATTTTTAAATCAATTTTAAAGAAAAAAAATTTAATTTTAAGCTAAACATTTATTTGAAATAATTTGAAATATGAATTAAAATTAAAAAAAGAAAGAATATATATAAATTAACTTGATCAAACCTGTTGTCACTAATTATTTTGCCATGCATTTGTAGCCTCTTTGACAGACTCTGAGCTGATTGCAAAGTAAAGTGATTGTTTTAATATCATATATTATTTTATTACAGTAGATTAACTTGGCTTTAGGCTCTAGAGCTGCTCAGATGACTTAGAACAATAGGCTGACCGTTCATTTGTTAATGAGTGGTGCTAAATAGCAGGGAAAACTAATTTCAGATAAGCTCTAGTAATAAGGGTTCCTCTCACAAAAGCCGTTTTGTCTGATATGCGAGACATAAAAAAGAAGAGAATAGACAGCGTAGATAATGTCATGAAGAGATCTGTGATTCATTCATGTTATCTTGATGACGTCAACAGGGCCTTCTAATGAGGGTGTGCTTTGCATGAACATGAAGGGTATGAGGAATTTAAAGGTGGACTTTTATTTGAGCTTTTGACACATAAAACACAGAATTCAGATTCTGGAACTCGCCGTGTCCTTGAAATGTTTTAAACTGATAAAAGCGTTTGACACATCTGAAATCTGTTAAAATTTCGAGTGATTTTGCAGTCAATAGACTCTCCGAGATGTTTCCTACACCTGTTTTGACACATTGATGCTGACATTATTTTGTCCTAATGCAAATGTCTCTCTTCACGTTCTGTGTAGAGGTGGACATCTCCTCTGATCTGCTGAGCTCTGGCTTCACGTCCTATAAGATCAGAGATCTCCTGTATGGCAGAACCTATTTATTTTCCATCAGACCACTTTATGGGGAAGTGGAGGGTCCGGTCACAACTATCACTAAAAGGATCTGTAAGGCCTTATCTCTGCAAATATCATTAGAATTATAGCTTTTTAAATGTTGCACTTATATTGTAAGGCACGATTGATGTATTAGACACATCTGTTGTAAATTATGTTCTCTGTTCATAAAAGAGTCTGTCTTTGTGCTGTTCATTATGTAAAAGTGTATGTATTTATAAAACACAGTCCTGTTCAGTAGTTTGGGGTCAACGGTAAGTTTTTTTTATTTTTTTATTTTTTTTTATTAACTATTTGTTCAGCAAGGGCACGTTAAATTGATCAAAAGTGATAGTAAATACATTTATAATGTAACAAGTTATTTCTATTTAAAATAAAAAGCTGAACTTTTGATCTTTTAAAAATGAATCATGGTTTCATATTATAATATTAAGCAGAACAAACATTTTCAACATTGATAATAGTAAAAAATGTTCTTGAGCAGCAGATCAGCATATTATAATGATTTCTGAGAGTCATGTGACACTGAAGATTGGCGTAATGGCTGCTGAACATTCAGCTTTTCTATCACAGGGATAAATTACACTTTTTTCATATATTTTTAGCATATCAACATATATATCAACAACTGTTTATACTCTATTTTGGATCAAATAAATGCAGCCTTGGTGAGCATAAGAGACTCCAAACCTTTGAAAAGTGGTGTATAGTAAAAGTAAAGCTGGTTTGTTTGAGCTCAGGACTTTTTGTGATTGTCTTACAGTGGGAGCTCCTCATCTCATTCCTGTCCAGAGCCCCACGCCGGCCCCCGTCTCTGCTAATACCAAAATCAATGACTCGCCCCTCCACACCACAACCAGAAACGCTCGCACCCCGGTGGTCAAAGCCCCTAGCACACCCACCACCACTCAGAGACTCACTGTGAGGCCTCAGATCACCATTGGCCAAACAGCTTCAGCACTGACCAGAGTCACCACAGTTAATGACCAAACCACCCTGTCCGTCGAGACACCTCCACCTGGACCAGGTCATTCAGATTCAATTTGGTCCCAGTCAGTTTTTTCAACTTAAAATGTAAAAACTTCTGCTGAAGTTATATTTTAAAGGGTTTATATCATACTTTGCATTTTAGATATTTTCCCTGATATCCATTTAAAATGTGATTTAAGGTTTTATGCACCAGAAACATTCATTGTTTAGTTTTCATGTCCTTTTCCCACCGTAGAGCCGCCGTCCAGGATAGCACATGCTCTGGGTGAGTAATATTGACTGCAATATTGACTGTGCTATTCAAAAGTTTGGGGTCAGTAAGATTTGTTTAATGTTTTTGAAAAATCCAAGGCTCACCAAGCCTACATTTCAGATCAAAAATACAGTTAAAAAAACAAAAACACAAAAAACAATTACAATTTAATGACCATTTAAAAGAACTGTTTGATTTGGAAGCTTGTTTCCACCATGGGATAAAAAAACAACAATTAGAAACGTTATTCTGAGTTTATATCTCACAATTATGACATTCGGTTAAATTCAGAATTCAGAGAAAAAAGGTCAGAATTGTGAGACGTAAACTCGTTTTTATAAGTTTATAATTTGCAATTTGTGAGATATAAACCATGATGTAGAGCCGCCGTCCAGGATAGCACATGCTCTGGGTGAGTAATATTGACTGCAATATTGACTGTGCTATTCAAAAGTTTGGGGTCAGTAAGATTTGTTTAATGTTTTTGAAAAAGCCAAGGCTCACCAAGCCTACATTTCAGATCAAAAATACAGTTAAAAAAACAAACAAAAAAAACAATTACAATTTAATTACCATTTAAAAGAACTGTTTGATTTGGAAGCTTGTTTCCACCATGGGATAAAAAAACAACAATTAGAAACGTTATTCTGAGTTTATATCTCACAATTATGACTTTTTTTCCTCGCAATTCGGTTAAATTCAGAATTCAGAGAAAAAAGGTCAGAATTGTGAGATGTAAACTCGTTTTTATAAGTTTATAATTTGCAATTTGTGAGATATAAACCATGAATTGTGAAAAAATTGAGATCAATTTTTTGTAATGGAAACAAGCTTCAGTAGATTTCTATTTTAAGGTATTTTGAAATGTAATTAATTCCTGTGATGGCAAAGCTAAATTTCTCCAGTGTTTTCAGTGTCACATGATCCTTCCAAAATCATTTTAATATGCTGTTTTGGTGCACAAGAAACATTTCTTATCATTGTCACAATATAAAACAGTTGTGCTGCTTAATATATTTGAAGAAACTGTGATACAAATACAAATTTTACAGAATCTTTGATGAATAGAAAGTTCAAAATAACAACATTTATTTGAATTAGATTTTTTATTATAGTTTTTTTTTTTTTTTACTTGATCAATTTAATGTGTCCTTGCTGGATAAAAGTATACATTTTCTTTCAAAAAATAAAAAACATACTGACCCTAAAATTCTGAGAGGCATTGTAAGTAGTATATTTACTACTTGATCTACACCATGCTTTAGTGACACCTTAGTATAAGGCTTAATAAATAATAAACTTCAGTTTTTGGTGTATTTGTGTGTTAGGTGTCAGTGTGTTGGCCATCGGCATCGCTCATGCAGATATTGAGGAGCTGAGGACCATCGCCTCTCCCACCACTTACAAGAACATCTTCTTCTCCAGTGATTTTGACGATCTTCCGACCATCGAGAGAGAGTTTATCAGCAGCATCTGTAGCGTGGCCTTACAGTCAGAGTTCAAGCAACACGATGAGGTGGGCCGTGTAGATCCGAGTGGAATTATGGGTATTATTTTCACAATACATACTGCATAAATCAGATTTGTATTTGTCTTTGTCCTAGTCTGCTCAACTGGATACACCTACAGATGACCCGGAAGCTCTCAGTAAACCAGAAGGGCCCTGTCCTCTTAGCTGCAAGGTAAACACTTCCTCTACATCCTCACTACCGCTGTCACATCATGTCTCATATGAATCCTCATTTCCAGTTTGTTGTTGTTCACAGGGTCAGAAAGGAGAGAAGGTAAGTAGCTATTGTGTTACTGTGTGTTATTGACCAAATAATTATAACTGATGATATGATTATATCTAATTTCTCCACTGCAGGGCGATGGATTTGGTCATGGAGGCCTGGTATGTTAGACAGTTGCTGACTGCTTTTTCTCACCTCATAATTCTGTTTGAACTCTGACACACAGTCTTTCTCTCTTTGTTAGGGGTGTTTACTAAGGTAACATCGGTATTATTATTACTCATACTTAGGGGTTTAAGCAAACCCTTAGTCCTAAAGGCCCATTCAGAATGATAACTACATACTAAGTGTTTAACGTACCTTACACTTAACTAAAACATTTCTTACCAATTAACTTAATGATATTGGCATGATAGATGATAGATTGGGGTAAAAAGTCCCATTTATATTTAAAGCTTTTATTCATATGTATTTTTAAATTTTCAGTTTTTATTTTAATTTTTTGTAATTTTGTTACGTGCTTTTATCATGTTTATTTGTTTTTGATTTTTTTATTTCTAAATATTATTTCTTTATTTTTATTTCAGCATTATATTTATTTTTTGTTAGTTTTAGTGCTTATACTTTTTTCACTTAGTTGTCAACATTTCCCATTATCATTCAATTTTAGGCATAATATTTACAGTATAGCTTATTTCAGATAAAGAATTTCAGGCTGCACGATAAATTGCATGTGATATTTAACGCGCATCTTGTCAGTAAAGCCGGTTCTTTAATCAGCGGTAAATCTCCATCACCTGCGGACTTTCACATGGAGCAGCATTAACTACACAGAGCTGTTGTTCACTGACGAGCTGCGCAAAACCACAATCATATTTTAGATTTACCGCTGATTACAGAATGGCTTTACTGACAAGATGCGCGTTAAATATCGTATGCGATTTATCGTGCAGCCCTAGTCTTTGTTTTAGTTAACTATTACAACACTAGTTTTGCACACACATTGTCTTCAGAAAATATAAAAATCTTTCTTGCAGTATTGGTTTAAGAGTTTTTAAAAAAAAAAAAAATTTCTGTTGACATAGCGACTCAAGCAAGGCCCGGGGCATTATGACTCATTCTCTCTAAAGGTCAAAGGGGAGAAGGGTGAACGGGTGAGTACATCCAACATCTGAAGTGCTCATGCCGTTCCACAACACAAACTTAAACATAAATAAAACACCGCCATCCTCTTCATAATTACATGTTGACGTGTATGTTAATTACTGGAGCATTTAATATTTGAACCGAGCCGTTCTGTTAATGATGAGATTGTTTTTATGACTCGGTTGTTGTTTTAGTAGATTAAAGGATTAAATCAAATTATTAATATCACAGATCTGTCTCAGTGCTATTCATACTTAGCTTTTTTTCTTCCTGTTATCTCTTTGAGAAGGCCACACATGAAAGCGCTTGTCAAATCAAAGGGACTCTTTTGAATAACAAATGAAATGTGACAGGTCTTGCTAACAAGATCAGCATTGTTATAGATGCTTCCTTATTTATTTCTGTGATATGTATCGATGTGAATGCGTGGATTCATATTGCTCTATATTTGATTTCAAAGTAAAATGTGCACTGAAGATGTTCTGTTATATATGAGGAATATCAAACAATTTCTGTGTATTTGTGTATATTATATAAGATTGTACTAATTAAAATGCTTTTGCCTGTATTATTCCCGCTCTGCACCCTTTCATCAGGGTCTTCCCGGAACGGATGGCATCCCAGGGTTACCAGGGCGACCAGGTAGAACTGGACCCCCTGGTTCTCCTGGACAAAGGGTAAAAGAAGGATCAAAATTCAGTTTAATATGGCAAAATATGTAGCAAATGTAGCTTATTAAGAAGATTATTGTTGATTTTTAAGAATATAACAGTTGTTAATGTGCATAAACAATCTCTTACTCTGATTCAGGGGGCACCTGGAATTCCTGGTGACATGGTAAGTGTCTCTTTTACATCTCACTATATAAAAAACAGTGTAGGTGGTGATATTTAAATCGATATATTCTGGAAATGGTAGTTAGTTCACTCGTTTAAAACATGTACGCAATGTCCTAACCCTTTGTATATCTTAGCAGGAGTTGGAGGAGCAGGCAATTATCTTTGAGTGATTCACAGAGGGAGTAATGAGGAATGATTATGGCTAGTCAGTATAAAGTATTTGCCCCCACATTCTTTTAAAGTTTCACCCTCTTTTATTAGATGTCTCACGTTCTGAACAATTTGATACTTGGCATGATTGTGAAAATGACTGTGTCTCATGACTATCAGACCAACTTTTTCTTTACATCTCTTCCTATCTCTCTTCTTCACAATCTCAGGGGCCACCTGGTAATACTGGACCGAAAGGACAGAGAGGAGAGAGAGTCAGTTTAGTCACTGACAAGCATTTGATATGTTGTATGGTGGTTTTATGTTATTTATTTATATATATAGGTATGGAGGTTCTTCCAGGACGTAAAGGAGAACCTGGATCCTCTGTAAGTGCTTGTGTCATACTACAGTATACAACTGTATTAAACTTTTTAGTTTGCAAAATATGCAGCTTAGCAACAAATCTGCTGAAATTGATCATTGTATTTAAATGTTTCCCCGTCCTTGATTAAAAGGGTCCCCCAGGTGCTCCAGGGGTCCCAGGGGTATCAGGTCCTCCAGGACTCTCTGGTTTGCCTGGGCCTCCGGGCTCTCCTGGACTCTCTGTTAAGGTTTGTATGAAATATTAGAAGTATGCACGCATGCACATCTCTTGTTAGTTTTTACTGTATGTAAATAAGATTTCGTTTCAATGCACAGTGTAAGTTAACAATACGAGTCCATACTCAAAGTAACATGCAATATATTACTTCCTCTTACGGCGAGACTGGAGAATCTGGTTCGAAAGTAAGTCATCTAATGTTCAAGGAACATTTTACCATTTAACATTTTATATAAAGTATACATGCAAAATAAGTTATTAATGTATGTTTATAATGCTTCTCACACTCTTCAGGGACCACGTGGAAAACCAGGACCCAAAGGAGAAAAGGGGGAGCATGGAAGTAATGTTAGTGCATGCTTTAGGAGTTAGTCTCTTAAAGCTACTCTGTGTATTATTTATTTTTATTTGATTTGAAAGTACTAATACTAAAAATGCAAATACTGTTACTATCTTAGATTAATATGTAGAAACAGCTATACGTATACCTCAAATAATATTTTTCGAAGTTGTAAATAAATAAAACCGATAATTTGCTTAGAAAATACTATTTCTGAATTTCCTGTTTAATTTATATGTAATAATTTTTTTTTACAAATTTACTTAGCAATGTTCGCCAATTTTCTTGAATGTGAGCCATTTAGTAGGTTGTATTTTAAAATGTCAAAAATGAAATAAGTGATTAAATCTTGTGGATGAGTTTTTCTAGGGTCTACCAGGTGTACCAGGAGCAGTGGGAGTGGATGGACTTCCAGGACTTCCTGGTCAGAAGGGGGAGAAGGTTTGAGAAAATCTAAATCAGTTTCATATTTCATTTTGTACTTTCAGCAGTGGTCTAAAAGCTATTTTAAGCAATGGTTACAGCTTGCCCAAGATGCATAAATTAAATCTCTCTGCTCATCTGCCTGCTATCTTTTTGGAAGTCTCATTGTTCAGAGAGCTGTAAAAAATTGCCCTTCCTCTCTGTCAGGACTGCATAGAGCTAAAATTAGTGCAGCTGGCTGTTTGATTGATTTTCTTTTGTGTTAATCATAAAGGGAGAGGAAGGTATCGGAATTCAGGGTGTTCAAGGTCCACCTGGGCCAAAAGGAGAAAAGGTACATATTTCTGATTTACTCAAAGCACAATCATATTAGTATTTCATTAAACTTATGTATGTTCCCCTGTGAAAGATCTTAAGGGTAATTATTAAGTTAGTGCTAATCAATTTTTCAGGGTAATACAGGACTACAAGGCCCAGAGGTAAGTGTGTTGTATTTAAAATCAATGGAGCAGAGTAAAAGACAATTGTCTTGTGCAATGTGTAATTTGCAGTTTCCATATTCATCCAAAGGGCCAAGCAGGAAACCAAGGAGTCCAAGGGATCACAGGGCCTCGGGTTTGTCAAACTCTACACAACCATTTAACATCAAAGTGTTTCGTCTTTCAATTTGTGCTGTTAAATTATGTCTTCCACAGAGAATCAACATGAACCTTTTAACAGATGTCAACCTTAGATGCAGTTTTGTTTAAGACATGTTAAGTGCTTCATAATGGACAGGTGTTTTACTGTTGTGTTTTTGTCTGTGTTTAGGGGAAAAAAGGTCTTAAAGGAGATCAAGGAGACAAGGTATGATTTTACACAATTTAGTCAGGCACATAACTTTTTGTTTTATGCATTGATTATCTGCCGGTCTGAATGTACTGATTGGTTGTCTTCTGGGTTTTTGAAGGGCAGTCCTGGATTCGGAATCCCCGGTCAGCCTGGTCCCAAAGGAGAAAGCGGAGAAAGAGTGAGTGTTTATGAGGCTTGTAGGTTGGCCTGTAGAAAAGTGTACACTTCTAACCACAGGACACAATGCAGAAAACTCAAAAAATGTCCACACATTAATTTTATAAGCCATATATGAAATATACTGTTTAAAAGTTTGGGGTCGGTAAGATTAGTTGATGTTTTTGAAAGAAGTCTCTTATGCTCACCAAGGTTGTATTTATTTGATCAAAATACAGTAAAACAGTATATATTGTATAAATATTGCAAATACAAGTAAGAGTCCACATTTGTTCATAAATTATATTAGACAAAAAAAGGTTTTAGAATAGCCAAATGATTATCATAAAAAAATAATTATTTTAGACTATGTAGACTATTCTGTCTCTCTTTTTTTTAATGCAGGGTAATGTTGGATTATCAGGGAAACCTGGGCCTAAAGTAAGTTTATTATACTCACATTTACACTCTTGTATTTTAATAACTGTGAAATTCTGTAAGAAAACAACAGTGATTGTTAATATCTAGCAAAGAGTGTGAATAAAAGATGAAATGAAACACGGATCATTTACATGAACACTTCCTTTGATTGTGTCCAGGGTGGCGATGGGTCCAAAGGAGAGAAAGGGGAGACGGGTTTCTCAGGCAACCCTGCTTCTCCAGGACTAAGAGGTAAAGATGTAAGTAAATCGAGGGCCCAGAGTGACTGATACTAGAAGTATGGGAGTGTGTGTATATGTGTGCGTGTGTGTGCTATGCATCATTGCACTAAGGATATTAGAGATAGAAGGGTTACTTTGCCATTTAATACCCATTGTTTGCTTTTTAATTAATGCTTCATTCATATTAAATTAAAATTTCTGCTTTAATGGATTTCAGGGTCTGCCAGGACTAAAAGGAGAGATGGGATTGAGGGTGAGAATCAACAACAAGCACAGAGAGACCCACACCTTTACACAATCTTGTCATTCTATCATGTTGAAGACTTTCCATTGACATCTATTGTTTGTATACTGAGCTAATATTATTTTAGATCCCCTCAACCTCACACAAAACCTTTCGATTTTTATTTATTATGTTTATTATTGAGTTTTTTTTTTTGTCTTTATAATGCAGATGATTTCAGGTTTTGCAATCCTTGTAGGCACATTTTGGACCCTGCAATGTATGCAAACATAAAACTGTTCAAATCAGATATTCTGTATCTGCCTTGTAATTTAACCCTTCCAATTAAAAAAAAAACATTTTATCCTGTCTACCTAACTAGTTATGTTTCTAGCTCAATGCAAAAATTCTATAACACTCACACTTCTCCTTATCTCCAATGTAAGGGCCCTCTCGGTCTTCCAGGACGACCCGGTGACCCTGGGGGGAAAGGCGAGCCTGGGAAATTAGGGTTTCCAGTAAGCAGCTTCCTTTATTTTGTAGACAGTATTTGATGAATACTTCTCTAAAGCACTTCCAGAGAGCCAATGAATTACAAACCATAATAGAAGAGAGTAGTCAATACCGTTTGATAATGAATGCCCATATTTTTCAGGGTCCAGAGGGAAACAAAGGAGAGAAAGGCGAGCTGGTTAGTGCTGCTATTAAAAAGCAATGATGATTTTATTTTTATGATAGTTTTTTTTAAGACAAAATCAGTATTTAAAGGGCCAGTCATGCTCTGTGCTCACATAACAGAATCACAGTTTTTCTTGTCATGCTCTCTAATGATAAATTAAAGAGCAAGAGTCACCATATTAATATTTTATTCTCTACAGGGAAGGCCGGGACCACCGGGAGACACTCGAGTGAGTTTTACTCTCCTTACTAGGTATTATAATCAAGCTGTTCAACATAAATTAATATCATTTAATCATGTTATTTTCAGTTGGTTGGTTTGTTACACATGTCAAAAGCTGTCAAGCCTGTATTGCTCTTCTTTTTTTTTCTTTTTTTTTTGTAGCATTTATTTGAATATTTCATGGTTATCCTTGTTAATACATATTGTCAGTACCTTCAGATTCTTATAATTCTTCTTCCCTAGTTCACCATGTCAGACAACACCATTCTCACCAGGGCCATTAAGGTAAAAGAAGACATTTTTAATTAATACAAATTTACAGATACAAAAAAAAAACTCTAGGAACCTTGGGTTAATTTTGGGGGTGTGTTTGGTGTCTTTAAAGGGTGAACCTGGTGAGCCGGGGCTCCCAGGACTCCGAGGGGAGACAGGACGTCCTGGACCAGCTGTAAGTGTGGCTTCCACTTTTGATGTACTATATGTATATACTTAATAAAAACAGAATGATATGGGTTGCTTTTATTCTCCCTTAGGGTCTTGAAGGTAAACCAGGACCTCCAGGGAATTCACTGGTGAGCCACTATAAAGTCATGTCCACCTTTATGAATTTATTATGATGCTTATAAATTTGAGATTACATTTTTTTTCTGCATATTTTTGTCAATGTTTCAGATGGCATGCCTTTTAATTATTTGCGGATGAAAGACTTAAACATTATTTAATGTAGCTCAATTTTCTTTCACTTCTAGCTTGGATCTAGGAAAGGAAGAGATGGTGTGGATGGTTTACCAGGAAGGCCTGGATCTAAGGTTTGACTACTTCTGTTTCAATTTTAATTTGTGCAACTTTTCTAAAATATGGTGACAGCTAATCATTCTCTTCATATGTGTTGTTGTAATTGTTTTAAGTTATAATTACCAGCGTTTTTGTGTGTACGCAGGGGGAACCAGGACAGAAAGGGGACCCAGGACCAGTGAGTAGGCCTAATAAAAAGTATTTTGTGATAATTTATCATGTGATTCATGTTTTAAATTTCAGTGACATTAACTGAATTGCAGGGTGTGTGACCAGTGTACAGTCTTAAAGTGCATCAAATGTCTACACGATGTTTGCTAATGAGTCTGTAGAACACTTTTTGTCATTTTGCTTAATCTCAGCTGAAATAAAGAAGTTAGCTAAAATATGTAAAGTAATAATAATAATAAATCCAACAATTATATGCACTTTAAGGTTATCTTTAGTTTATCATAATTAAAGTGACTGGAGTTAATGCTGTGCTTTTCAGGGTTTTGTGTGTGTGTGCATGTCTGTTTAATTTAACAGAAAGGAGATCCTGGACGTGCTGGGATAACTGGTATGCCTGGTTTACCTGGGACACCTGTGAGTATAGTGACATTTACAGCAGATATAAACCATAAAATCTCTATAACAAAGCCATTAATTTCCTCTTTCCTCTTATCTTCTGTTCTCTTCTCTTGTAGGGCAAACCTGGTGTTGATGGGAAACGTGGAGTAGCTGGAAAAGATGTAAGTGTAATATGTAGTTCTAAATGGCTTTGAACTTATTTATAAAATCAAACCACTGTTTTTTCCAGGGAGAACAAGGACAAAATGGTGATGAAGGGACAAAGGTTGGACAACAGAGTGATATGAACTACAATTCCATTATATTTAAAGGATTAGTTGTGCCAGAAATGAACATTTTATTTAAAAAAATGTACTCACCCTCAGGCCATCCAAGATGTTGATGAGGTTGCTTTATCATTGAACAGATTTTTTTAGAAATTTAGCATGACATCAGTTGCTCACCAATGGATCCTATACAGTTCAAACAGCTGATAAAAGCATCACAATAATCTAAACATAATCCACATTACTCCAGTCCATCAATTAATGTCTTGTGAATTGAAAAGCTGTGTGTTTGTAAGAAACAAATCCATTATTAAGATGTTTATATACCATACCATAATCTATAATAACGCTTCCTCCAGTGAAATTGTCCTCCCCTTTTGTCCTCTCACTTCAAACTCCATATTCGTATTTGTGAAGAACTGTTTTGGACAGTTTTTGCTTGTAAACGGTGCTTGATCTGTGCATATTTCTCTCCTGATTCAGACAAGACAACTTTTTCACTGTAGAAAGCAATAGTATGCATAGAAGACTTGTATTTTAGCAGGAAGTAATGGTTTGACGTTAAAAAACATCTTTGTGATTAATTCATTTATTACAAACTTGCCGCTTTTCACTTCACAAGACATTAATTGAAGTCGTGTGGATTATTGTGATGTTTTTATCGGCTGTTTATACTCTCAACATCCATTCACTGCAGAGGATCCATTGGTGAGCAAGTGATGTAATGCTAAATTTCTCCTAATCTGTTCAGATAAAGAAACAAACTCATTGATGACCTGAAGGTGTCAATTTTAAGGAAATTGTCATTTTTGGGTGAACTATTCCTTTCAACTGAAATACATCTGGCTAACATAATTTCTTATTTTAATGCATAGGGTGAAAAAGGTGAACCTGGTGCAAATGTAAGATGATCTGAAATGATTTTAAATGTACCATAAGGATGTAGTGTAGTGTTGCTACATTATATGCATTTTATTGTTATCTTATATGAATTATACATTTGCATGAATTCTTACAATTTTGAATTGCATTGATGTTACACTAAAGTAAAACATTACCACATTTACAATAAAAAAAAATACACTTTCACAGCTCTCGCTGCTGAAGGCCTTGATTGACAGGCTGCTGCACGATGGAATGGAGGAGCTTCTTCATGAGATCAGCACCATCAGAGACGTGAAAGGAGACAGACAGGAGCCAGACTCAAACATCATCACTGAATACACCGTGAGTAGCCTCCTGAACTTATGAAACATCTCAGGTAAACAAATTACTATAATAATCATAAAAAAAACTCTGATTTAATGAGTCTGTAGAACACTTTTTGTCATTTTGCTTAATCTCAGCTGAAATAAAGAAGTTAGCTAAAATATGTAAAGTAATAATAATAATAAATCCAACAATTATATGCACTTTAAGGTTATCTTTAGTTTATCATAATTAAAGTGACTGGAGTTAATGCTGTGCTTTTCAGGGTTTTGTGTGTGTGTGCATGTCTGTTTAATTTAACAGAAAGGAGATCCTGGACGTGCTGGGATAACTGGTATGCCTGGTTTACCTGGGACACCTGTGAGTATAGTGACATTTACAGCAGATATAAACCATAAAATCTCTATAACAAAGCCATTAATTTCCTCTTTCCTCTTATCTTCTGTTCTCTTCTCTTGTAGGGCAAACCTGGTGTTGATGGGACACGTGGAGTAGCTGGAAAAGATGTAAGTGTAATATGTAGTTCTAAATGGCTTTGAACTTATTTATAAAATCAAACCACTGTTTTTTCCAGGGAGAACAAGGACAAAATGGTGATGAAGGGACAAAGGTTGGACAACAGAGTGATATGAACTACAATTCCATTATATTTAAAGGATTAGTTGTGCCAGAAATGAACATTTTATTTAAAAAAATGTACTCACCCTCAGGCCATCCAAGATGTTGATGAGGTTGCTTTATCATTGAACAGATTTTTTTAGAAATTTAGCATGACATCAGTTGCTCACCAATGGATCCTATACAGTTCAAACAGCTGATAAAAGCATCACAATAATCTAAACATAATCCACATGACTCCAGTCCATCAATTAATGTCTTGTGAATTGAAAAGCTGTGTGTTTGTAAGAAACAAATCCATTATTAAGATGTTTATATACCATACCATAATCTATAATAACGCTTCCTCCAGTGAAATTGTCCTCCCCTTTTGTCCTCTCAATTCAAACTCCATATTCGTATTTGTGAAGAACTGTTTTGGACAGTTTTTGCTTGTAAACGGTGCTTGATCTGTGCATATTTCTCTCCTGATTCAGACAAGACAACTTTTTCACTGTAGAAAGCAATAGTATGCATAGAAGACTTGTATTTTAGCAGGAAGTAATGGTTTGAAGTTAAAAAACATCTTTGTGATTAATTCATTTATTACAAACTTGCCGCTTTTCACTTCACAAGACATTAATTGAAGTCGTGTGGATTATTGTGATGTTTTTATCGGCTGTTTATACTCTCAACATCCATTCACTGCAGAGGATCCATTGGTGAGCAAGTGATGTAATGCTAAATTTCTCCTAATCTGTTCAGATAAAGAAACAAACTCATTGATGACCTGAAGGTGTCAATTTTAAGGAAATTGTCATTTTTGGGTGAACTATTCCTTTCAACTGAAATACATCTGGCTAACATAATTTCTTATTTTAATGCATAGGGTGAAAAAGGTGAACCTGGTGCAAATGTAAGATGATCCAAAAATCAAACATGTAATGCAACAATTCTTTGTTTAAATGCAATTTTAACTGTGGTACAATTAAATGGTTTGTTTATATCCATTATGTTCATTATATGTTCCTTATTTTTGCCATTTTAACTGCTTAGGGAAATGAAGGTAAAAAAGGAGAGCTAGGATCACCAGGCTTGCCAGGTCCTCCTGTTGTTCTCCAAGAGGTAATTTGTTTGTTTGTCTGAGCTTAGGCAAACTTTATTTGTTACCATGACTGTTGGTAAATTATATTTGTGTTTGTTCTCAGGGTATGTCAATTGAGGACATTAAAAAGGCATTTCCCATACCAATGGGACCCCCTGGTGTGGTGGTGAGTTTCACATTAATGGCATTGTGAATATTCGCTTTTTTTACCAAAACAATCAACATAAAAAAAACTGTGCTTTCATGTTTTTCATGAGGTAGACCATTATCCGTTCATATTGCACTGACTTTCAGGTCTTACATGTGTGTGTATTTTTCTGTGTTTGCAGGGTCCTCCTGGGATGAAGGTAAAATATAGTTTGGCAAAAAACCTTGAAGAAATGAAAAGTTTCTCAGGCGATATGTAATTTTTCTCCTTTGGTTGGCAGGGAGAGAAAGGAGACATGGGTTTGAAAGGAGAGAAGGTATCAAAGCTTTCTACATCTCATTGATTGCACAAGTTATCTCCATAAATCTATGCTGCAGAAGCAATGATAGCTGGCGCTGTATTATTTAACAGGGTGATGCTGGCCCACCGGGGAGAGCTGTTGAAATGAAGGTTACTCAATGCCTATACATAATTTACTTCATTACAAAACTGATCTTATGTGGTGTAAACATTATGTTCTATTTTAGGACATTGAAGGCTTGTTTGATTCTTATGGTATTAAAGTAAGTGTTCTGTATTTTTAAACAGTTTTTTTTTAATCCTGCAGAAGTTCTGATGGCATAATGTTTGATTTTCTTACATAAAATTGACATTTATTAAAATAATAATTATGGGAGGAGGGTCATTTTGTATCCTAGAGGCAACACTATGCAATGGAATGACTTGAATGAAAAGATTTATTTATTTGAATATTTGTAGGCAAATTAAATGGCTATATAATTTTTACTGATATCAGAATACTAAATGTTATAAAACATTATGTATTCGTGCAGTAGGTGTTTTGTGAACTAATAACAGAATATAATAAAACTGGCTGCCAGATGAACTTTTACTTCACTTTTGCTCAGATATTTCACTTGAATATTTAATATTAATTGCATGCACGATTTACTATTAATAACTAAAAAACTTTTGATATAATAGTTAATATTTATGCTAAAAACATGCTTTATAAATAAAATATAATAAAAATATAAATTTGGAACACTTGGGACATGATAACTGCAAAATTCTCAATGGAGGCATCCATTACATCCATAACATATGAAGTTTACTCACTAACAAATGAAAATCATGAAATGATTTTAAATGTACCATAAGGATGTAGTGTAGTGTTGCTACATTATATGCATTTTATTGTTATCTTATATGAATTATACATTTGCATGAATTCTTACAATTTTGAATTGCATTGATGTTACACTAAAGTAAAACATTACCACATTTACAATAAAAAAAAATACACTTTCACAGCTCTCGCTGCTGAAGGCCTTGATTGACAGGCTGCTGCACGATGGAATGGAGGAGCTTCTTCATGAGATCAGCACCATCAGAGACGTGAAAGGAGACAGACAGGAGCCAGACTCAAACATCATCACTGAATACACCGTGAGTAGCCTCCTGAACTTATGAAACATCTCAGGTAAACAAATTACTATAATAATCATAAAAAAAACTCTGATTACTAGTCAACTAGATTTTTGGTTTGCGATCCATACCCACTATCAGCAATAATGTTCTTACTGTGTTAAGCCAATCTGAATCATAAGACCTAATCCACAGAGCTCAGTAAAGTACAGTCACCCACAAGAGTCATTACCTGATACGGGTTTGACTGAGGAAGAGTCTGATCTTGAAGAGGGGCAGATGCTTGAATCAAGTCCTGTAAGCAAACATTCGCTCCTGTATCAGTAATTACAACATCATTTTTCATAATCCATTTCTAACCGAACATCAACACACTTTATTCAGTTTTTTTTTCAGATATACTTGACTGATTTGTTCTGATATAGTGTTATCAATATTTAATCCAAGCAATACAGTTGTCGTTGTTTTTAATGTGGCTTCAGTGTCTTGTCTTATCTTTGTAAGAAGCCTGTAGTAGAAAAAGAAGTGGGTCGTACCCTTTCGAACATCTCTACTATTCACAAAAAGGCTGACTTGAGTAAAACCAAAGACAAGCTGGTAGATGTCGAAGAAAAACTTGTGGAGACCAACTTCGGTGATGTAACACCTTTTAAATTTCTCCAAACCAACACTTCCTCTGAGAGGGTATGCTTGCCAGTGATATTTTTTTTGTATTGTATTTAAGCTCATTGAAGTATGTATTTAGTGTAGTTTATAAAGAAAAATGTAAACCTGCACCTCATCACATAAGCTTAATATATTTTAAATCAAACTCATCAATTCAATTTACTGTATTTAAAACTTTAAAATAATTTGATTTTGATTTGAAATGTTTTTTTTTTCCAGGTTTATTTTAACTCCTTACCATTTATTGGCTACTTTTAAAATAATTTTCAAAAAGTAACATTTTTATTATTTATTTATTCATTAATTGTTTTTGTCATTTGGGTTCTGGGAAGGTAGAGGTAAGTATGGAGAC
This sequence comes from Sinocyclocheilus grahami, assembly GCF_001515645.1. NCBI lineage: Eukaryota > Metazoa > Chordata > Actinopteri > Cypriniformes > Cyprinidae > Sinocyclocheilus > Sinocyclocheilus grahami. Next base: position 3,281,074 of record NW_015505180.1, read on the forward strand.
AGTTTACCACAGCCATGAGGACACGGGGAAGAAAACCTCTGGAGAGAAGAAGAAAAGCAGAGAGAGGGGAAAGGTAAACTGATCGTGCTAGGTTATATAGATGAGTTTCAGGCTTAGTTCTGTGTTGTGCTTACAGTAAATTAACAGAATATCAGATAATAAAGAGTCAAATTAGCCATAAACAGGTTTTGGATATTAAATAGACAAATATCTTTATTCTGGTGAAAATTTTAATCTGTTTAGTAATAGTAAAAACCTAACCAGACATAATTAGAACTAAACATTACAATTAAATATTAAATGTCATGGCCACTAACCTCCTGAATGTCTCTAAATATTTCTGATGATTGTTATTTAAAGCCTTCTCATAAATTATGATGATTCTCAACCACTAAACTCTCAACCAGGGCAAAGGAAATAAAGGACGTCAAAAACGACAAAGGAAACGTTTGGTAAATGTTTTATCATCGCACCTAACCTGACATTCACACATCATTCACATCCAAGCAAACTTCATTCTAGATTTGAACCTTATGACCATTACATTTTTGTGATTACTTAAATATTCTGATATACTAGATATATTATAGACTTGTCTAAATATGCCTAAATATTTCATTTAAAAAAGCACAAACCCTAAGTGATTTATAAACATACACTTAAATCAAATATTAAATGCACATAATCATAATGTATAATTAATCTAACAAATATGCTACAGATTTCTCTAATCACAGTCATTATACTCCCACTAAAAGAACAAAGAATGAATGAATATTCTGTCACCATTTGCTCCCCTTCAACCTGTATGACTTTAATGGAATTTAAATTTTGGTTGAATTATAACTACTTAAATCCTCCATGAAGCATGATTACCAATATTGTTATTTTAGTCTGTTGTGTTAATCGTGTCTAATAGTAAATGTGTTTCTAATCTCTTCTCACTGACACTGTTACATCTCATGTTCTGTCTAATCCTTGATCATTAGAAGGCAGAAATCATTTCTCTTATTACTGTAAATTACAGGAAGATCAAGACAACATGGAAGACGAGGTTGAGGAAGCATCATCTGACGACGAGGAATATGAATATGAGGTAAATCCGTCACATGATCCTATTGTGAAATCTAATGTAAGACACCTCGATGATGGCAAATACACTGATGTGATTCATAATCTCAAAAGATATTGCATAGTACATCAGATTTTGTCTATAATGTGTTGACACATTCATAATAAATTGAATGGGACCTGACATGTCAACCCACGCTAATCACCTGAGTTTACCTCATATCTCCCTCACTCACACCCACACTGGAGAGTCCAGTCACACCGTTCACGTCACACTTAACAGAGCCTTAATATATTACTCCCACTCCACAGCCAAAAGAAGAAACCGTAATCACTACTAATTAATGTTGAGTAGTTATTCTCATAATCTCTCATCACTTGCTTTCCGTTTGTATCTTTAACCAAGGGAATGTTTTACACACTGAAGACATTTTTTCATGAACTTTTCACATTGATTTTTGAATGTTTTGTTTGTATCATGTCAGGACGAGGTGCCCACGGAAGAGCCTTTTCCCTCTCGAGAGGAGAAGGGCGAAGGGGAGGAGGTGAGTATTATTAAAACCAAATCAAATCACAATAAACACACATACATACACAACTGGAAGCAGACACAGTCACAGTGTAGATGAATAGAGGTTACAGTGGAATAATGTTTCATCAGTACAATATGCTATGGCACTGAGCTGAAGGTTTTTTTTTTTTTTTGGAACGCTGTTTTTGTCCTCAGCTAAAATACTCCGCAACAACAGCTATATACACACAAGAAAATGAGGTAAGAATGTCTGTTAAACCTTTCTTTTTAATATTACTTATAATTTTAAATGGTTATGGTTGAATAGGATGCTATTGAAAAATTGTGCTATTTAAAAAAATTTGCAATTTACACAGGGTGAAACAACTCCTCCGATTACGCAGTCTTTAGAGGAGATTACACTGGTAAGAATATACACTACCGTTCAACAGTTTGGGGTTGTTTCGATTTTTTTGGTGTTTTTGAAAAAAAAAGTGGTTATGCGCACCAAAGCTGCATTTTTATTTAATTATAAATAAATATCCATTCACTGCAGAGGATCCATTGGTGAGCAAGTGATGTAATGCTACATTTCTCCTAATCTGTTCAGATAAAGAAACAAACTCATTGATGACCTGAAGGGGAGTCAATTTTAAGGAAATTTTCATTTTTGGGTGAACTATTCCTTTCAGCTTAAATAAATTTGGCTAACATCATTTCTTATTTTAATGCATAGGGTGAAAAAGGTGAACCTGGTGCAAATGTAAGATGATCCAAAAATCAAACAATGCAACAATACTTTCTTTAAATGCAATTTTTAACTGTGGTACAATTAAATGGTTTGTTTATATCCATTATGTTCATTATATGTTCCTTTTTATTTAATTTATTTAATAAAAATACAGTAAAAGCAGTGATATTGTGAAATATTATTGCAGTTTAAAATAACTGATTTATATTTGAATATATTTCAAAACGTAGTTTATTTCTGTGACGACAAAGCTGAATTTTCAGAAGCCATTACTCCAGTCTTCAGTGTCACATGATCCTTTAGAAATCATTCTAATATTTTATTGCATGACAAAATAATTACCTTTATCAATGAATTTCACCAGCGCAAACAATATCTTGTGCAAGTTCAAATGCATTTTAAACAGTCAACTTCAGTGTATTAACTAAGTGTAAGTTTCAAGAACATTAAAAGAATAAATAATGAAACATCCTCGTGAAGTAACACGGTGGCATCCCAGCATGCACTGTTCTTGATTTTTCAGTCATGATTTTTCACTTGCAGTGCAGAATGAAACATTAAACATGCTTCATAGTCTACAGATTTTGTAGTAAATATACAGCCATTACTCCAGTCTTCAGTGTCACATGATTCTTCAGAAATAATTCTAATATGCTGATTTGGTGCTCAAGAAACTTTTCTCGTTATTATCAATGTTGAAACCTTGGTACATAATCAAAGTCTTTTTACTGTCACCTATGGTCAATTTAATGCGTCCTTGCTGAATAAAATTATTAATTTCTTTAAAAAATATATTTTACTGACCTACATTTTTTTTAACAGTAGTTTTGGTATATTTTACATAGTTTGTGTTTTTTTTTTTTTTTTGGATCATTCATAATTTATTGTTTAATTACTTTAACATGTCCTCTCAATGTGCTTTTAGATGGTTTACACAACAACAGCGAGTCCCCTGCTTTCATCAAAATTCACAGAGCAGGTTCTTGTTCGACCCAATGTTAATTTCAGCAGCTTACTGCATGTGATACACATTAAATCATTTTATATGTTTTACAGAAGCCGCCTGAAACCACGTTATTATCAGTGCTAAATACAACACAAACTGGAGAAGAGGTAAGAGCTTCTGTCTCTTGCCTTTTTGCTCTCTTATATTCCACAGCTCATGCACTGATATGCTCCAAGACTTGCATGTGGCTTTAGTTTGAAGCATGATTAAACATGCTTCATAGTCTACAGATTTTGTAGTAAATATACAGCCATTACTCCAGTCTTCAGTGTCACATGATTCTTCAGAAATAATTCTAATATGCTGATTTGGTGCTCAAGAAACATTTCTCGTTATTATCAATGTTGAAACCTTGGTACATAATCAAAGTCTTTTTACTGTCACCTATGGTCAATTTAATGCATCCTTGCTGAATAAAATTATTAATTTCTTTAAAAAATATATTTTACTGACCTACATTTTTTTTAACAGTAGTTTTGGTATATTTTACATAGTTTGTGTTTTTTTTTTTTTTTTGGATCATTCATAATTTATTGTTTAATTACTTTAACATGTCCTCTCAATGTGCTTTTAGATGGTTTACACAACAACAGCGAGTCCCCTGCTTTCATCAAAATTCACAGAGCAGGTTCTTGTTCGACCCAATGTTAATTTCAGCAGCTTACTGCATGTGATACACATTAAATCATTTTATATGTTTTACAGAAGCCGCCTGAAACCACGTTATTATCAGTGCTAAATACAACACAAACTGGAGAAGAGGTAAGAGCTTCTGTCTCTTGCCTTTTTGCTCTCTTATATTCCACAGCTCATGCACTGATATGCTCCAAGACTTGCATGTGGCTTTAGTTTGAAGCATGAACTAACTAGAGCTTTGGAAATCATTCTTTAAGCATGTTTGTTGGATGTTTTAGCTTATTGCAACTGATTAATTCATTTCTTTGAGTCATTTAATTGGCATAAATATTGTAAAATGTCTTTTAATTTATGTTTTTATTGCATGACAAAATAGCCTTCACTTTATCAATGAATTTCACCAGTGCAAACAATATTTTGCGTAAGTTCAAATGCATTTTAAACTGTCAGCTTTAGTGTATAAATTGTGAGTTTCAAGAATATACAAAGAATAGCTAATATAATATCATGAAGTAACACACTGGCATCCCAGCATGCACTGCATTTGATTTTCAGTCATGATTCCTCTGGTTTGTGCACTTGCAATGCAGAATGACACATTAAATGTGCTTCATAGTCACTCTTTACTGATCAACTACAGGTTTTCTTTAATATATTTATTTGCTTAACACAGGAGCTCCTCTAAACTCTGTAAGAGAGACATTCAAGTGTGTAGAAACTGTGAAGGGTAAAAGAGGGGGAGGATCTGACTGGCCGGCATTACTTTGGGAGAGCCTCCTTTCCCGTCGCACAATGATGATGTTATTCATCCATGTTGCCTCCACCACGACTAGCGTTCAGTATGCTGCAGTGCCTTTGATAGATTGAGAAGAACCGCCGGCGCTCTCTGAAGAGAGACCAGCCCAGTAAAAACATAAAGAACAGATCTTGTAGTGTGCTGTCTTTACACTTACTGAACAAATGCAAGCTAAATCATCTATAATCCATGTAAAAGTGACAACACAAAACACTATCGAATGAAGTTGTTTTAATAGAAAATCAAATAATTTGCCCTGACAGCTCATTCAACATCGATTTGTTCATCAGTTCCTTATTTATTGATAAGACTGAAAAAAGATTGTATTTTGGTTGTCTGCATATTTCGTTTTTCATTTGCGGTAACATATTGTGCTACCCGTTTTCACTGGTGAAATTCAATGGCATATTGCTTTTCTTTCATATTTAATCTGTTTGTGCATGTCTGTCAGTAAATGTGTTCTTCCTAAACCAGTCTTAACCAGAGTCTTTATTGTGTGTTTTGTGTGTTTAATTCTTTCAGTCATGCTTCATAACATTTTTTAATTATATTGATCAAATAAATTGGTACCATATCAATTATTGGCCGATATGAGATATTTTAATTGATCAGTATCAGTTAATTTTGTGTGTCTAATTGCTTATGCTCACTTTTCCCTATTTTTAATTTTAGATTACCATTATTAAGTTAATTGGTAACACTTTACAATAAGTGTTCATTTGTTAACATCACTTAACATGAACTAACAATAAACAATACTTCTATAGCATTTATTAATCATAGTTAATGTTAGTTGATGTAACTAATCAAATTAGTTAATGAATTAACATGAAGATTTTTATCTATGAACATTAACAAAGGTTAATAAATGCTGTAAAAATATATTGCTATCAAATGATTTATGACTGACCTTATTGTAAAGTGTTACCAGTTAATCGTACAATAAATAAAACACTAGTAATTTAATAACACTGTTTAATGCATTCTTATAGCAAATCTCAGAATGAAAATTTGATTTTTTTTCATATTGTACATTATAAGGTTTTGATGCCTAAATTCACTTGTAGCATTTAAAATTATTGATTTAATAATTAAATACAGTAAAGTAGTGATGTAAAAATGTACCTGAAACTCCTGTTTATAAGACTGTTTGGGTATAAACAGGTAAACTTGTCCCACAATAGCGGCCTGGAAGGGGCAAGATGTAAAGTGAAGAGGAGTGCCCCTTCATCTGAGCACATGGTAAAACATCTGATTCATAACAGTTCACTTAATGTTTGACGAGAATTTCATTTGCGCATAGAATAAGCATCTTAATGAAGCACAAATCATGTGTGTCTTGTGTAGGCCTACATGCCTGGAACACCAGGAGGACAAAACCTTTACAAACAAGGATCTAAGGTAATGAAAACTGAATTACAGTGACATATTTAGTGCTTATGATTCAATAAGCTCATCTTAGAGAGCTGCAGATGTGATTGCATGATGTAATGGAGGGAACAAAGTAAAATTTTATCTCATCATCTTTTAGCGGTCCACCTCAGGTGCACGAGGCAACAAGAAGCTAAATGTGAGTGAGTTTAATCTACGTAAAAAAAAAAAAAAAAAAAGAGGAATTCATAGCACTTAAAAGAATATTCATCCAAAAATTAAATCTCACCCTCAGGCCATCCGAGATGTAGATGAGTTTGTTTCTTCATCAGAACAGATTTGGAGAAATGTAGCATTACATCACTTGCTCAACAATGGATCCTCTGCAGTGAATGGGTGCCGTCAGAATGAGAGTCCAAAGAGCTGATAAAAACTCACAATAAAAAGTTCTCACACTTGATTTTTCTGTTATTCTTGTAGAAAACAAAGACCTTGAGCCTGTGACAGAGATGTACAGGGAAAGAGAGAGGGAAGAACGGGGGGAGAGAGAAGACAAAGTCTACCCTGAGAACAAGGAAAGTGTGATTGAAGAGGACAAGACAACTGAGGCACAGTGGGACATGGAGGAAGAGGATGGTGCGATTGAGACCAAGGAATACAGTTCAGGTGATGGTGATGAGGAGATCTTTGAGCTGAGAAAAAGAAAGGATTGAGCTGGAACGAGAAAGAGAAGTAGAACTGGAAAGGGAGAGAGAGCTAGAGAGGGAGACAGAGACAAAAAATGGAATGGGAGAGACAAAGAGAAAAGATGTAGAGAGAGAGGATGGGAGAGACAGATGGAGAAGAAGACAAGGGGCCCCATATTTCCCACTGTGATCACCTGAAGGTAAGTATGTGCTTTAAAATCTTTAGTTTTCCAAATATTCAACATTGTCTCATACTTTTGGGCCCCAATGTAATTACTGTGATTATATTATAATTATATAAAATCTATTTTAATTGAGCTATAGGAGAACTTTCTTTTATCATAATGTACACAAAAATTTAAAAAACGATTCCATGGTTATTTTAATGTTTAAAATTAGATTTTGAATCCCAGATTTTCAGTGTGGTCTTTATAGGCTATCTGCAAATAAACAAATTGTGTATTGGATGTGCATTTTTCCTTTCTTGTACAGGGACCTCCAGGTGAAAATGGAAAACCAGGCCCTAAGGTTAGGCAATCTTTTTCATTATAAATCGGAACGATCTGTTCTTGCTAATAAGCATGATAGTCTCGTCCTGATAAATAATGTTATTTGAGCAATGCTCTCGTCAGCTCTTATTAGTGACTAAGCTCTGTGTGTTCCTAAACCAAAGTCTGTTAGATAATCATTCCTGCTTTCTGATTGGACTGCAGCTCACCCACACATACGACATCCCCGCCTCCTCATTCACAATGTTAGGAAATTATTACTGCCTGTCAGACTGGGGGGGTGAAATTTCAGCAGTGCCCTTCCACTTGCTTTGAATCCCCAGAGCAGGGGTCACCAAACTCGGTCCTGGAGGGCCGAAGTCCCGCAGAGTTTAGCACATACTTTGACAGTTTTATCTTCTATCACCAGGGAGACAGTATCCCAGGAGAACCAGGTGACAGAGGAATTCCTGGGGTCGCAGGGTAATATTATGATAATTGTTATTTCTGATTTTTTTTCTGTAGTAGCATATTAGTTTGTTGCTGAAGTAAATAAATTATGAATTCTAAAACCTAAGGCTAGATTTGTTAAACAGGACAAATTTGCACAAGACTGCAATCACATAAAAGTGCTGAGTAAAAGTCCTGTACTAGGAAATCACGTTTCATGATTTATTTAAATACTCTCGTACCATAAATGAAAGTGTCTGAAAGGGAAACTTCTACAGATGCATATGCAATAAGGTCAGCTGCAAAAATGTCCATGCCTTTTAATCACAATTTTTTCTCTGCGTGTCTTTAGTACAGTGGTTCTCAACTGGCTTGGTCATGGGACCCACATTTTCCCATGGTCATCAATCTCACATTTTATATGATTTCTTTCTTATCTGTCTCAGCTTGACTTTTTTCCACATTTTTAAGTTACTTTGAATAAAAGCATCAGCTAAATGAATGGGTAAACAGACTGTTTTGATTCAATAAGATGTCATGATTCTGTAATGTGTTAATTTCTCGTTTCTCTTTGACCTTTCTCTTTAATTAAGGGTCCTAAAGGCATGACAGGTATGAAAGGAGAAAAGGTGTTATTTTAATGACAAATGTCGAGAGCACATTATATTAATGTGCTTTCGCGCTACAATAATGCGCTCTCGACATTTGTCATTAAAATAACGCCCTAAGTGTCTATTTTAACCCATCTCAGTTCGAAATTCGAAAGAAGTTCACAAGATAGAAGGGCTTTAAATATTAAAGCCAAGCCAACTTTGCCAGGGTCGTTTTCTGGGGATCAAAGACTTATAGGCAGCTTTGACAGCACTGCTGTGCTCACAGAGCCTCTCTTCTCTCTGTATTGACTTGCCAGTGCCTTCTCTTCAAACCTTTCTCTGCTAAAGCCAATCTTTGTATGGTTGAAATTGCTGTGAACAGCACTTTCTTTTTACAGGCATACACACTCGCTCTAACGTCACAATCTGCGTCAATTGTGAATGATATTGGTTTTATTTTCTTCAGCATAACTGTATGACAGATTCACATATATAGTGAACATTTGTAGTGTCTAAACAATACCACTTACAACCCTAGAAACATTTGACAGCCCATCTGACATATCAGTTTAGTCTCAATTGTTTAGAATATATGCCAGACAAAATTAATAAAGGCAAAACTTTTTGACTGACAGGGTGACAAAGGTGTGCCTGGTCACAGAGGAGACAAGGTAAGGACAGCATAAGCCTAGATTGAATAACTGCATGGTGGTTATTTTGATTCTTTCACCAACTACCAAACCTGCTGGTTTTGTAGGGTAGTCCTCTCTCCATGCCAGGACCCAGAGGATATAAGGGTCTAAAAGGAGAGCCAGTGAGATATTTCTGCATTTTAAATTCTCATTTCACTATAATGTTTCCCACAAAGGCCATACTAGTGCAAACAGAGTTTTTAATTAAGTATAAATCAATGACAGATACAGGGCAATGTATGTTGACTTTCAGTCTGAACTGTACATGGCAGGGTGAACGTGGGCTTCCAGGATTTGTTGGAGATAAAGGAGAGAAGGTTGAAGATGGTCCACCTGGTGCAAAGGTATTTTATACACTGTTCGATTTTTTTTTAAATAAATGAATATTTGTATTCAGTAATGCATTAAATGAATGAAAAGACAGTAAAGACATTTACATAAAAAAAAAATATATATATTTCTATTTAATAAATTCATCAAAGAATCCTGGAAAAATGCATCTCAGTATCCACAAAAATGTTCAACATTGATAATAAGAAATTGTTTCTTGAGCACCAAATCAACATATTTGAAGAATGATTTATGAAGGATAATTTGAAACTGGAGTAATGGCTGCTGAAAATCCATCTTTGCCATCACTGCAATAAATAAAAAAATATTTAGAGAATATTAAAATAGAAAATATTTAAATTGTAATAATATTTCATAAGACATTTCAAGATCTTAACGGTAGTGTATGTATGGTACCGGTAGAGAGTCATGTATTTGGACCGTATAAAGTGAATTTCTAGTACTTGTTTCATGTAATTTCAGGGGGCTGAAGGGTGAGGCTGGTATTAAAGGAGGCATGGGGCCTTTTGGCACACGCGGTCCAGTAGGACAAATGGTCAAAATTAGCACTACTATGTATATGCACTATATTGCTTGAAATTGAAATTGCTGCATTTTTTTTTTGTATGGATTATATTGTTTTGAATGGCATGTTATATCCAGTATATTTTGGGTGTGAAGGTACAATTATTTTCTTAGGGAGATCCAGGAGAGCCAGGCGCCAATGGGGAAAAGGTAGCCTTGTTGTAATATTTCCATAACGAATGTTTGAGATGTTTAGATTTTTTAGGCATTTTGCATGTATAACTTTTGTTAAATACCTCTGATCGGCAGAGAGTTGTCACAGGGTCGTAATGGAGAACATGGACTGGATGGTGAGAAAGGTGATAAAGGAGACATGGGCCTGCAGGGCCGAAAGTGAGATCAGATGGGAATATGAATTAACTGAATTAAATATTAATTCATAAGAAATTTGTCCATGCAACAGGGGTAACTGAGAGGGAGAACACTGTTCCTTTAACCTTTCTTACTAACTACATTATTTAGATGAATGATTAAATAAGTAGGCTTTCCTGTGAGTTTTTTTTTTTTTTTTAAGTAACACACTTCATTCATGGACATAGACTCATTGGTTTCTGTGTTCAGGGTGAGACAGGAGAGCCTGGTTTACCTGGAGATACAGGAATTAAAGGTGAGAAGGTACGAAATGTCAATCTTGTCTTTACTTTTTGTGTTTACTCACCTGTCTGTAACCATTGAATCACAAAACTTATTTTTCTGTAGGGCTTTAGAGGTTTCCCTGGTCGAATAGGGAGTCCAGGACTGGATGAGAACAGGTATTTTTTGGCTAAATTTCATCTTAAATTGGAAATTGGATTAAATAAACCACTAAGCACATTTCTTTTGACTGTAAATCACAAGGGTGATTCTGGGGACCGACAAGACAACTGAGGCACAGTGGGACATGGAGGAAGAGGATGGTGCGATTGAGACCAAGGAATACAGTTCAGGTGATGGTGATGAGGAGATCTTTGAGCTGGAGAGAGAGAGAGACAGGAGATGGAAAAAGAAAGGATTGAACTGGAACGAGAAAGAGAAGTAGAACTGGAAAGGGAGAGAGAGCTAGAGAGGGAGACAGAGACAAAAAATGGAATGGGAGAGACAAAGAGAAAAGATGTAGAGAGAGAGGATGGGAGAGACAGATGGAGAAGAAGACAAGGGGCCCCATATTTCCCACTGTGATCACCTGAAGGTAAGTATGTGCTTTAAAATCTTTAGTTTTCCAAATATTCAACATTGTCTCATACTTTTGGGCCCCAATGTAATTACTGTGATTATATTATAATTATATAAAATCTATTTTAATTGAGCTATAGGAGAACTTTCTTTTATCATAATGTACACAAAAATTTAAAAAACGATTCCATGGTTATTTTAATGTTTAAAATTAGATTTTGAATCCCAGATTTTCAGTGTGGTCTTTATAGGCTATCTGCAAATAAACAAATTGTGTATTGGATGTGCATTTTTCCTTTCTTGTACAGGGACCTCCAGGTGAAAATGGAAAACCAGGCCCTAAGGTTAGGCAATCTTTTTCATTATAAGTCGGAACGATCTGTTCTTGCTAATAAGCATGATAGTCTCATCCTGATAAATAATGTTATTTGAGCAATGCTCTCGTCAGCTCTTATTAGTGACTAAGCTCTGTGTGTTCCTAAACCAAAATCTGTTAGATAATCATTCCTGCTTTCTGATTGGACTGCAGCTCACCCACACATACGACATCCCCGCCTCCTCATTCACAATGTTAGGAAATTATTACTGCCTGTCAGACTGGGGGGGTGAAATTTCAGCAGTGCCCTTCCACTTGCTTTGAATCCCCAGAGCAGGGGTCACCAAACTCGGTCCTGGAGGGCCGAAGTCCCGCAGAGTTTAGCACATACTTTGACAGTTTTATCTTCTATCACCAGGGAGACAGTATCCCAGGAGAACCAGGTGACAGAGGAATTCCTGGGGTCGCAGGGTAATATTATGATAATTGTTATTTCTGATTTTTTTTCTGTAGTAGCATATTAGTTTGTTGCTGAAGTAAATAAATTATGAATTCTAAAACCTAAGGCTAGATTTGTTAAACAGGACAAATTTGCACAAGACTGCAATCACATAAAAGTGCTGAGTAAAAGTCCTGTACTAGGAAATCACGTTTCATGATTTATTTAAATACTCTCGTACCATAAATGAAAGTGTCTGAAAGGGAAACTTCTACAGATGCATATGCAATAAGGTCAGCTGCAAAAATGTCCATGCCTTTTAATCACAATTTTTTCTCTGCGTGTCTTTAGTACAGTGGTTCTCAACTGGCTTGGTCATGGGACCCACATTTTCCCATGGTCATCAATCTCACATTTTATATGATTTCTTTCTTATCTGTCTCAGCTTGACTTTTTTCCACATTTTTAAGTTACTTTGAATAAAAGCATCAGCTAAATGAATGGGTAAACAGACTGTTTTGATTCAATAAGATGTCATGATTCTGTAATGTGTTAATTTCTCGTTTCTCTTTGACCTTTCTCTTTAATTAAGGGTCCTAAAGGCATGACAGGTATGAAAGGAGAAAAGGTGTTATTTTAATGACAAATGTCGAGAGCGCATTATATTAATGTGCTTTCGCGCTACAATAATGCGCTCTCGACATTTGTCATTAAAATAACGCCCTAAGTGTCTATTTTAACCCATCTCAGTTCGAAATTCGAAAGAAGTTCACAAGATAGAAGGGCTTTAAATATTAAAGCCAAGCCAACTTTGCCAGGGTCGTTTTCTGGGGATCAAAGACTTATAGGCAGCTTTGACAGCACTGCTGTGCTCACAGAGCCTCTCTTCTCTCTGTATTGACTTGCCAGTGCCTTCTCTTCAAACCTTTCTCTGCTAAAGCCAATCTTTGTATGGTTGAAATTGCTGTGAACAGCACTTTCTTTTTACAGGCATACACACTCGCTCTAACGTCACAATCTGCGTCAATTGTGAATGATATTGGTTTTATTTTCTTCAGCATAACTGTATGACAGATTCACATATATAGTGAACATTTGTAGTGTCTAAACAATACCACTTACAACCCTAGAAACATTTGACAGCCCATCTGACATATCAGTTTAGTCTCAATTGTTTAGAATATATGCCAGACAAAATTAATAAAGGCAAAACTTTTTGACTGACAGGGTGACAAAGGTGTGCCTGGTCACAGAGGAGACAAGGTAAGGACAGCATAAGCCTAGATTGAATAACTGCATGGTGGTTATTTTGATTCTTTCACCAACTACCAAAACTGCTGGTTTTGTAGGGTAGTACTCTCTCCATGCCAGGACCCAGAGGATATAAGGGTCTAAAAGGAGAGCCAGTGAGATATTTCTGCATTTTAAATTCTCATTTCACTATAATGTTTCCCACAAAGGCCATACTAGTGCAAACAGAGTTTTTAATTAAGTATAAATCAATGACAGATACAGGGCAATGTATGTTGACTTTCAGTCTGAACTGTACATGGCAGGGTGAACGTGGGCTTCCAGGATTTGTTGGAGATAAAGGAGAGAAGGTTGAAGATGGTCCACCTGGTGCAAAGGTATTTTATACACTGTTCGATTTTTTTTTAAATAAATGAATATTTGTATTCAGTAATGCATTAAATGAATGAAAAGACAGTAAAGACATTTACATAAAAAAAAAATATATATATTTCTATTTAATAAATTCATCAAAGAATCCTGGAAAAATGCATCTCAGTATCCACAAAAATGTTCAACATTGATAATAAGAAATTGTTTCTTGAGCACCAAATCAACATATTTGAAGAATGATTTATGAAGGATAATTTGAAACTGGAGTAATGGCTGCTGAAAATCCATCTTTGCCATCACTGCAATAAATAAAAAAATATTTAGAGAATATTAAAATAGAAAATATTTAAATTGTAATAATATTTCATAAGACATTTCAAGATCTTAACGGTAGTGTATGTATGGTACCGGTAGAGAGTCATGTATTTGGACCGTATAAAGTGAATTTCTAGTACTTGTTTCATGTAATTTCAGGGGGCTGAAGGGTGAGGCTGGTATTAAAGGAGGCATGGGGCCTTTTGGCACACGCGGTCCAGTAGGACAAATGGTCAAAATTAGCACTACTATGTATATGCACTATATTGCTTGAAATTGAAATTGCTGCATTTTTTTTTTGTATGGATTATATTGTTTTGAATGGCATGTTATATCCAGTATATTTTGGGTGTGAAGGTACAATTATTTTCTTAGGGAGATCCAGGAGAGCCAGGCGCCAATGGGGAAAAGGTAGCCTTGTTGTAATATTTCCATAACGAATGTTTGAGATGTTTAGATTTTTTAGGCATTTTGCATGTATAACTTTTGTTAAATACCTCTGATCGGCAGAGAGTTGTCACAGGGTCGTAATGGAGAACATGGACTGGATGGTGAGAAAGGTGATAAAGGAGACATGGGCCTGCAGGGCCGAAAGTGAGATCAGATGGGAATATGAATTAACTGAATTAAATATTAATTCATAAGAAATTTGTCCATGCAACAGGGGTAACTGAGAGGGAGAACACTGTTCCTTTAACCTTTCTTACTAACTACATTATTTAGATGAATGATTAAATAAGTAGGCTTTCCTGTGAGTTTTTTTTTTTTTTTTAAGTAACACACTTCATTCATGGACATAGACTCATTGGTTTCTGTGTTCAGGGTGAGACAGGAGAGCCTGGTTTACCTGGAGATACAGGAATTAAAGGTGAGAAGGTACGAAATGTCAATCTTGTCTTTACTTTTTGTGTTTACTCACCTGTCTGTAACCATTGAATCACAAAACTTATTTTTCTGTAGGGCTTTAGAGGTTTCCCTGGTCGAATAGGGAGTCCAGGACTGGATGAGAACAGGTATTTTTTGGCTAAATTTCATCTTAAATTGGAAATTGGATTAAATAAACCACTAAGCACATTTCTTTTGACTGTAAATCACAAGGGTGATTCTGGGGACCCTGGCTGGCCTGGCATTCCAGGACTAAACGGTATCCCAGGACGAAAGGTGAGTCGAAACACAAACAGATATTGATAACCTCATCATCATTGTAAGGTTAAGTATAGGATTAATTGTTATTGTTAATGTTTAGGGAGAAAAAGGTGATAGTGATCTGAACGGTCTTGATGGAGCTCCTGGACAAAAAGGAGGGAAGGTAAAAATAATTATAAATAGTCTATAAATAAATAATACTAAAGTAACACTGTTATCATGTCACAACAAACATTAGAAAACCATACTTGCATCATCAAATGTCAAATTTTAATATGTGTACATGAGGGGATTTCATTTTGGATACGTTTCCCTGTCAAATATATTCATTTTAATTCATTTAAATCATCAAAATCATTTATTTAATCCATTCTTCTGCAGGGCTCGACTGGTTTCCCAGGTTTCACAGGGTTTTAAGGGATCTCCTGGTGCACCAGGAGCTAATGGGGCTCCGGGTCGGCCTGGTCCGGTTGGACCTAAAGGTGAAATGGGACCAAAGGTATGACCAACCCGCCTACACTTAGACAATAATATTTTCACAATAATAGAGCTGAATTTATTATTCCTATGTCTG
Source organism: Sinocyclocheilus grahami (assembly GCF_001515645.1). NCBI lineage: Eukaryota > Metazoa > Chordata > Actinopteri > Cypriniformes > Cyprinidae > Sinocyclocheilus > Sinocyclocheilus grahami. Next base: position 3,296,605 of record NW_015505180.1, read on the forward strand.
TGTGATTCATCAGATAGATGGATAAATAGTCAAGCCAGTGTAATTATGGCCATCTTCATATCTCACTCAATCCCATGTGGAGGAACCGTGGAGGAGGACAAGGCCCTAATTAACCCCAAGAAAGACAGGATGAGAGAGAGATAGAGAGAGACGGGGGTAGGAGCTATTTCTGCTGGATGAAGATTTGAGCTATCAAACCAAACACTGCGCTAAGGCCGCCTTTAGCCACAATTACGCATCTCTTGATGTTGATAAGAATGGAGAGTGTTCAGCAAGCTGCACTCACAGAGTCTCTTTAGATAAAGGTGGACTGTACTTCAGCACAGAATCAGCAGACGATCTTAAAACATGAGGTATTTTCAGTGAGATGGATAAAGGTTGTTGAAATTGATGATGGTCTCTTACTAGTTTAGCATTTTCCGTGTATTAGCAGTTTAACAGGTTTCCTAACAATAATTATGTGAATATATTATTTTGTGTGTAATATAAATAAGTGTGTGTGTGTGTGAATGTGAGTAGTGTGAGTCGCACCGTTTCTGTTTTAAGCTACTCCAGACACTTTTTTTTTCTGCCAATCTGAGATAAAATAAATGTCACTGTAATGTGAATTGTTGATTCTAACCGTAACAGACAAAAATTTGTTCCGGCGGATGACGCAGCACGTATGCACAGCGCACGCACCTCTGAGATATGCTAGTCTCGCGAGTTTGTTTATAGGAGCAAAGGAAGCAAAGTTTCCTTACTTTAGCAAAGGAAAACCAGTCTCCTCTTGGTTTATATCGAAATCCTCTGGCATTTTTTTGTGCAAATCCTCAGTTTGTACTTCGAATTCATGACCGGCGTTTTGTTTTGTTCTCTCTCCGCGTTTGTCACTAATCACGCAACGCCGACGTCTTACGTCATCCGCCGGAATGGCTTACATGTATGACAGATAACGGAAGTGAGAAAAAAAGTGTTTATTACATTTGAAATATGGATATTTTTCTTACAAAAATGCATGGATTCACTACAGGAGGCCTTTATTCACCACCCGGAGCCATGTGAGGCACGTTTTATTATGGATGTGCATGCTTTATTTGACGACTTGTGAACTGTTCAACTGCAACACCCGCTGACTGCAATGATAGTGCTTGGAATAGCCAGGACAATTTTTTATATAACTCCGACTGGATTCGTCTGAAAGAAGAAAGTCACATACACCTAGGATGCCTCGAGGGCGAATAAAACACAAGCTAATTTTCATTTTGGGTGAACTAACTTTAAGTAAAGTTTATCAATTAAACATTATTGTAAAATATTACTCCCATTGGTTTGGTTATGCGTAGCCTCAGGATCAAACCTGATTGAACCAGGGTTAGCGATTGTTTCATGGTGATATGCAGCTTCTATGTATTACTACGCATCCAACATCAAAGTTTGATTTGATTGTCTGATCAACCCAGGGAGAGAAGGGGAGGAGAGGCAGAGGAAAGGCCTGTCAACGGGGACCTCCTGGAATTCCTGGCCTCAGAGACCTGGATGTAATAAGGCATCTACACACTGTATCCTCCACTCTATCAGGACTTTATCCATTCACAAACATGCTCAGTCAGTTATACATATCCTTTATGCAGGGGGAAATGGGAACCTCGGCATGAAAGGAGAAAAAGGGGAGCCAGGACTTGGTGTATGTTGACAATGCCCTCTTTTATGATATATTTATCATTACTGATATGTGATTAAATACTTATTAAACAATTTTCATTTGTTCAGGTGGATCTTGTGACAAAGGAGGTGGTTGAAAAGTGTGGTGAGTATGTGTGTATGCAAAGATTTAAAGATCGTACATAGTATTTTTTTTCTTGTTTTCAGTACAAATATATCCAAAAATTAATAAAGAGACATTTACTTTTGATAATTTTTCAGAAAACAAGACCTAATATCTTAAGTAATTTTGCTTCTGAAGTAAATGCATCTTGATTTGATAATGTTTAGATATTTGTACTGGAAACAAGACAAAAATACTGAGAAAGAAGTAAAAACTGAGTTTTTTGCAGTGCATTCCGTCTTACCGTATCCGATCAGACTGTTGGCTAAACAATTAATGTCAAGATATACAACAATACATTCCACTGAATAGATTGTTTGTCTATTCACGTTCAATTAAATATGGCTTCTACCTCCATAAAGATCTACTCAGTTGTGCACTGTACTGCGGTCCACTTAAGTGAAATCATGACTGAATAACAGAGCTTCATTAACACATGTATGTGGGTGGTTAGAAGTGTGTGATTTTGTGTATTTGTGTGCGTTTGTGTCTCTCAGTATATGTGTTTGGAGGCCCCTGTTGTGGAGGCCTCAGGACCCCATGGGTTCCACCATCTGTTGTGTTTTTATGGGCTCTCTTGCTGAAGAAAAACTGTGAAGAACTCCATGTTCGGAAGTCATTCATGAATACGAAAACTAAATTAACAAAACTGGGACTGTTTTTATAAAAAAAATTTGAAGCTATGACTTCTCTGGTTTAAAAAAAATCTAATGATTGAATTACTGTCTATTTGATTATGAAATTCAATGAATTAATGATTTGAACCTAATGACATTTGCCTAAAGCTTGGTCATGTTTCTAACTAAAAGAAAGGAAATATGGAAAGGAAACTCCTGATGGTGAACACCGATGATACAGATGATGGGAGTATCCTAAGGGAAGAGAGAAGAGCAGATTCTGCTTCTCCGTTCTTGCTCACCCACCCCAAAGTGTGGGATGAAGAGTTGGAGGACGAGACCAAAACAGTTCATCCTGCTGTTTCAGAGTCAGAGCCAACATTAGCATATGGCAACGTTACAAGTAGGTATATTCCTGCTTTGAACCAATATGTTATTACATGGTTTGTCTCTTATATAATATCATCCCTATATTTTGTGCTTAGGGCCTGGAAGGGTTTGGATGGGGAAACTCTAGTTTTATATAATCAGTTTTATGCTCAAATTAACTTCTGCTGTGTCTTGTGAACATTAGTCTTGATCTGGCATCTTTGTACTTGAGTTCATTCATCCATAAACACCATTCAGTTCTTTTTCCCTGATGGAAAACAGGAAGTCATACGCAAAGGTTCTGCATGGTCTACTTCTGTGTTATTTTAAGCAATTGAGTCACACTACAAAAAAATTAATCTGTGTTGTTGTTGTTTTAGTTTCAATCATATAGTAATTGCTCATGGCAGCCTGATGTTAATTTCAATGACCAAAACCAAGACATAGTACAGGTTATCTAGCTGGCTACATTATTATATGGTGTACACTTCAGATTAATAGAATAAATTAAGGAAAACGAATAAAGAATGTTCAAAACCACTGATGACCGATAACGTTTCCACTACTACACAAACACTTGGTCTTTATTTTTATTTTTTTTATCTATCTGTGTTTGCATGGTCCAGACAGTCAGTCATTGTTAGGCCATAGGTGGTGACAACTAAACATCTTTATGAGCGAGTCATCAAATCATTAATTCAACCGATTCATTCAAAAACAATTCATTTGATTAATTTAGGACGCTACTGCCACTACTGTGTGTCTGTGTTGCTTGGAAATGTGCAAAGGTTAATCAGGCATCTTTCTTATTTAATAAAATCATGTCAACTCAAATCAGTATTTCATGTCAGTGTACTTAATTAATTTAGTAAATATTCATGTAATATAAGATAAATATACCACCATTATTATGAAATAAACCCCATCCGGATGTCTTCTAGATGTTAACCTGTAACACATGCACACCTATGTGATTATGTTTGTGCAATGATATAGTGCTGCACTTGGTTTTAAAGGCGTAGTTCACCCTGAAATAAAACATTTTTTTTAATTTACTCACCTTCAGGTCATCCAAGAGTTCGATGAGTTTGTTTCTTCGTCAGATTTGGAGAAATGTGTCATTACATACTTGCTCACCAAAGGATCATCTGCAGTGAATGGGTGCCGTCAGAATGAGTCCAAATACCTAATAGAAACATCACAATAATCCACAAGTAATCCACACAACTCCAGTCTATTAATTAATGTCTGCATGCATAGCTTCAAATCATAGTTTCTGGCTAAAATATGAGTCCTCTATCCATAATATTGTTTTATGCAGTGAAAAGTTGTCTTGTCTGAATCAGGAAACCAAGCACCAAAACCGTTCAAAACAAATATGTATGTGGATTTTGATGAGAGAAGGCAACAGGGGATGAACTTTTTCACCAGAGGAAGCATTATTATGGAATATGGACTTGATTTTTGGCCAGAAGCAACAGTTTAAAGTTAAAATACCATAATGATGGATTTGTTTACTACATCACGTTTCTTTTCATGTCACAAGACATTAATTGATGGACTGTACCCTTTTGAATTATTGTGATGTTTTTAGCTGTTAGAACTCTCATACTGACAGCACCCATTCACAGCAGAAAATCCATTGGAGAGCCAGTGATGTAATGCTTAATTTCTCCAAATCAACAAACAAACTAATTTACATCTTGGATGACCTGAGGGTGAGTACATTTTTAGCAAATTTGGGTGAACTATTCCTTTAAATGTAAAATCTGTATATAATATATGCTTTCTGTTGCACTCAGGAGCCAGTACTGAGGGAGATGGAGAGCAGAGAGAAAAGAGATGTGCACTCAAATGCCACTCAGGTATGTGTGGAGTAAAAGAGGAGAACATCGTCCTCTGCTGACTGCTGCTCCAAGTGCTTTTAACGCGTTAATACAGCAACAGAAACTGCTCACATAAGCATTATAGTCTGATTTTTTGTACAAATTAAACCTGGTCCTTGAATAAAAAGGGTTTGCAGTGGGAATTTTGGTGTAATGTCCAGGAAAGTAGTCCAAAGTAGTACACCATAATGGTCCTGGCACCAAAAGCGCAATGCATAAGACATGGACAAGATTATTTTATGCAATACTTTTTTCGTTTTTTTTATCAGTCTATTTCTGTCACATCCACAGTATATATGAGACACAAGGAACGGAAACAGACAGATAAGAGCAGAATTAATCCACTGATAAAAACGATATTCAAATCATCACTCTGCAAGTGTGTAAGTTTGCGTGTATACAAGTGCATATGTGTGTGAGACAGAGAAAAAGAGATAAGACAGAGACAGAACATTTGACTGACAGTGAAATCCAAGATAAGTTTTGATTAAAAAGTGGAACTTTTGTTAGATTAATTGTTGCATTCTTGCAGACAGTGGTATATAAGCAGCTCAGCTACGTGATTTAATTGTCTATTTTAAATGTAATATATATATATATACTATATATATATACATTTTAATTTACATTCATTTCATTAGAACATTAGTTTGAATGCATTTATACTCCCTTGAAACTGATTATGCTGCCTCCATTAAATGCAGACCCAGCTGCTGATCTGTGCCTTGAACCCATGTCTGAGGGCCACTGCACTGAATACGTCCTGCTCTGGTACTACTACACTGTCTCAGGAGAATGCCGTCCTTTTGTGTATGGTGGCTGTGGAGGAAATAGGAACCGCTTCAGCTCCAAACAGGACTGTGAGAGTCAATGTATTCTGGGGAGGAGAGGTAAAGTGCTAATCAGAATTCAGGCTTCAGGTTCCAATATAAATGGTCAGAGGTGATTGTTCAAACGATGCTAAAGACATTCAGGTTTATTTATTTATTTATTAGCAAATTCATTTAATTACATTTACTTATCTATTTACAGATTCTGGGTCCTGAGGAGAAATGTGCTATTTTTAACAGCTAAACTGAAATTGATCTGACTAAAAATACAATTTTTATCCATCCTATATGTATATTAGTTTATCGCAGCTTTAGATGACGGAAAAAAATATTCTGTCATATTTACATTTCACTTCTATAGCACCACACATTGTTGCACTGTTGTAGTGAGTGATACATGCTTACCTATGAATTTCTTACAAATATGCCATGTTTTTATTAAAAAAACAGTTTGATGCTTAGTAAGTGAGGTCATGATACTAATGCACTATTAATATAACCAACTATGTGTTTAAATGTTACCATGAGGTTTACCATTTTGCACTAATGGTTCTGTTCTTAAAATGTTCTTAATCTAACGGTTTTAAAACTAATACGTGAGACAATTAAAACAATGAAATGAATATATTTTTGAATGAGCTATATAGCTCGCTGTGGGTTGGTGGGTGTGTGCGTGAGAACATTTTCACATCGTGACCTCTGATTTTGGACCGTGTTCTCTGAGCTTGGCCCTGTGTCTAATGCACTATTAATATAACCAACTATGTGTTTAAATGTTACCATGAGGTTTACCATTTTGCACTAATGGTTCTGTTCTTAAAATGTTCTTAATCTGACGGTTTTAAAACTAATACGTGAGACAATTAAAACAATGAAATGAATATATTTTTGAATGAGCTATATAGCTCGCTGTGGGTTGGTGGGTGTGTGCGTGAGAACATTTTCACATCGTGACCTCTGATTTTGGACCGTGTTCTCTGAGCTTGGCCCTGTGGTGTATATAAATGTTGCCATATTGGCTTTTCCTCAGAAATGTTTGTCGAGTCGTGTCTGGACGGTGTCTCCTGGGGGCAGGCGGAGGTGGTGTGTGTGTGTGTGTATTTGAAGCAAATAGACTATCTGCATTTGTGGGTGGCTGATATGTGCACATTTGTGAAAGTATGTGTTTCCTTCCTCATTATTTTTACCCTCCTTTGACATTCATTCTGTTCAGTGTCTCCTGGGGGCAGGCGGAGGTGGTGTGTGTGTGTGTATTTGAAGCAAATAGACTATCTGCATTTGTGGGTGGCTGATATGTGCACATTTGTGAAAGTATGTGTTTCCTTCCTCATTATTTTTACCCTCCTTTGACATTCATTCTGTTCTGTCTTATATAATCCCCCAAGCAAGCTGCTCCCTGTTGCATACCGAGGTTTCTCGCTCTTTACATATGTCCCAGCGGCAGGGGGCCTGTGTAGCAGGAGGTCCTTAGTCCAATTTCGAGACTGTGGTACAGTGTGTCTAAGGGGATCCCTGAGTGAACTTCATTGTGTACACTACAGAGAACAGATGCTCTTTACACCTGCTTTAAAATGTAGCCTGTAGTGTTTAAGGTTTAATGAGCTTCCTTTTAACGTCATGTGGAATAAATATATTATCGTCCAGCCCAATGCACAATGTTTACAATGTATAAAGGTGATCGTTTATGAAGTCTCCAAACTTCTGAGCCCTTGATAGCAAAGCAATTAATCATTAAAGTGAGGTGGGAAGAAAACTCATTAAACTTATAAACATAAACTGCAGTGCAATTAACTCACAGGGAAGTCTAAAAATGGACAAACATTTGATATGGTCATTGACCCTGAAAACTGAGAGAACAATAAAACAGACACTTTTAAATCTTATAAATGGCTTAATACAGATGCAAACTAAATAAATTGATGTGCTGTCCATGGTACTGAATGCCTTTAGATGAGTGGGTAAATTCTCAATATGCCCGCTAAATTATAAACCTTATAACTATTTTATTCTGACATAGAGTGGTCAATTAGTATGTATAACGAACTATAAATTGTTTATAAATTGTTGCGCATGATAACATACTGAACACTATCAGAACGATCAATTGAATGAAAAAAATAAAAGGATGTTACTTTGTAGCTAAATATATTAGATGACTAGTTTATTTAAGATTATTAGATAAATAATGGCTTATATTAACACTGTAGTATTGTTACAGTATTTGTCGTGTTCCTGGGCCTATTGATTTCTACATTGCAGGTTAAAAGTCTTTTTTTAAGTTAATCCAATCAAGGTTCCTGTGCACATCCTGAAAAGTGAAGCAAAAGCATTTCGATCGCCCCCAGTTGCTGGTTTTGCAGTATTGGTCATAAACGCTTTTCTAATAAGTTTGGTTTTAATGATCAACTTCACACAAACTCAGGTTGCAAATGACATTATCAGTGCAAGATGGTAGCGGGCATCTTGGGACATTTTGGCTTCACTTTCTACAGTGGAAGCAAGGACTTTAGATATACAAAGACAGTGCACTTATGAATGGGAGAAAGTGCAGCAGGCAATATGGGGGAATAGTGTCACACATTCACTAAGCTGCCGTTAGAAGCTGTGGTTGCTATAGAAAGGACTGCACATGTGCTTTGGTTGGCATAGCCTGAAAAAGCTTTTTTAATGCTATTTGAGCACAAAACAAAATTTGACAGTTTTGTCAGATTTCATTGGTGATGAAATTTAATCATATACTTGGTGAATAGCTTTGGTTTTGACATTTCCCCACTACATGACTGAAAAAGCTGCTCAAGAGGCATTTCAAAGATGGCCACCAAGTTGCCTTGACTCTGGTGGAAGGAAGTAGAGATGCCTTGTCTTTTTTTATTTTTTTACAGTCTATAAATCTCACAGCAGTTCATAACTATATCATGTTTTGCCAAATTGGTGGTTAATTTGTAGGAATTTATACAACCCCATCCATGCGTTAATCATACTCATTCAAATTCGTACGAAAAATCGCCATCTTGTAAAACAGTCATGTTTTCTTGTGAGACTGGGTTCTGGGTTGGTTAATTAATCTACAGCTAAAATAGGCTAAAATGTTCAACTTATTTATTTATTTAGTATGTAGCTGTAGTATGTAGCTGTGGTCGTGATACAGGACCTGATCAGATGATCAACCATTATTATTATTTTTCTCAGATAATCACAGGCTGGCTCAAAATATTAAGCTCATCTGTTCTAAACGCGCCTTGGGTGCACGAGCGCATCAATCACCTCTTATGTTACTGGGAGGATCCCAATAAATGACGTTATTGCTGGCGTACGACTGCAGCCTAATTAGGTTTATACTAAATAAATGCACATCCAATGGGCAAACAGTCCAAGCGGATATTATGAGCAGCCAGGGAGATATCAAACCCACTAAATCACTCTTATGATTCAATGCGACATTAGGTTGACACTGAGTTGTTGACTTGCTTGCCTTTTTAATAACACTTTGGCTTCACGATCCAAAAGTTCTGGTTGACCTAACAGTGCTTCACTTCAGAAGATTCTCCTCATTGAAACGGTGCAGGTAAGGTACTTTTGCATTAGATTCGAGGTAATAGTTTACTCAGAAAGAACAATTCTGACATAAATTACACAGAGGTTGTTCCAAACATGTGTGACTTTATTTCTGGAACACGAGAATATTAGAGACTGATAGCTTTTGTCACCATTAGGCTACATTCTTTTCTGTATGCAATTAGTATAGTAGTATACAAAGTGAATAGTGACAGGGTAACACCACCTTATGTGGAAGACTATTTTCACTTTTCGTTGAACATTTACTTCATGTGTAGATGCACAGGACACTTTTTATACAATCTTTCTTACGAAAAGTTTGACTAAAGTAATCATTACGCAGAAAATGTTCATCTAAAAGCCTTGTATGTGTTACCACGCGCCTCCGTTCAACAGGGCAAAACGATGTGGCTCGCGCGGACCCTCCTCGCTCTGGCACTTCTTTGCGCACCGGTTTCCAGCCTCTGCTTACCGACGTACGACCCCGTGTCCAACTTTCTTTGCAACAATGAAGTGTTCTCCGAGACAAATGATAACGGGCAACCAGCAAATTCCCTGCTGGACAGTCTAAACCTCCTGTACAAATCGGCACACGCGCTTTCCTCCGAGGAGCCGCGCGAGAGGAGGACGATACCCGCGTCCAAATACAGATACTTGAGCCAGACGCAGCTCAGGAGTAAACTGTACCGTAACAGTGCGAAGAGCGACCGACGCAGCCAGGTCACTCTATCCCTCGATGTCCCCACCAACATTATGAACATCCTCTTCAACATTGCCAAAGCCAAGAACCTGCGCGCAAAGGCGGACGACAACGCGCGCTTGCTGGCGCAGATTGGAAAGAGAAAGTGAACTCTTGTGTCACTAATTTGACTTGAATATATTTTTTTGTAACCTACTGAGGCATGTTATCTCTAATTTACTAATGTAATAAACGTTTTTTGTTCAGTTGCATAACAAATTAGCAATGCTGAAAATGAATGGAACGTATTAACAGGTGACATAATGGGGTTTGGTTTAAACGCGTTATGGTTTAGTCATGTTAGGCTTGTCACGTTTGTTAGATTTAATGCGGTTTAACAGAAAATTATTTCAAATGGGCTTATTAGCCTACCTACAGTAGTGAGACTCGTATGGCTTGTCAGCAAGATTGTTTGGTCAGTTTCTAAACTCAAGCTACAAAGAGACATAATGATTGGAGTATATCATGTCTCACACCTCTCCCTTTTCATTAACACAATTTGTCTGTACGTCTCAGATGAAAGTTGTCCTGATTAGTGTTAAACAGTTACTGCTCTATAAGATACACGACTGGATGGTTACAGATATGTAAAGCTCTGAAAACTGGGTTGATAAATCCGACAGTTGAATATTTTTGTACTGAAAACAATTATTTTATCGTTTAATAAATAAATAATTGCAAATGTAACAAAGCGTCCATTCGAAGGTAATTGTTTCGAGACATAAGAATCTCTCTCTCTCTCTCTCTCTCTCACTCTCACTCTCTCTCTCTCTCTCTCTCTCTCTCTCTCACTAAACACATCACTCAACTTTTCGCAGCTGCATTCAAGACAGACTAGTCAATGCAATAATTATAGAGAAGTCTACTTCTGTTGCAGACAAATAGTGTTGAATAACAAATATACATTTGATCACTTTTTTTTTTATTCAGATAGACTCAACATTTTGGTGAAGACCGAAATTAGTCCCTCAAAACAAATATTAAAAAGAAAATTATATAGAGATAATTCTAAATAATTTATGATATTACAATTCATTCATAATGTTATATTTCACAAAGTCTTAGCATTTAAATATTGTGTAAATTAAATCTAAATATTTAAAACTATATATATATATATAACCCGACTTTTCAGCATAGACTTTTATTTTGAAGCGTGATCTCGGTGGGCGCCATCTTCACCTCAGCCAGCTCACGACATACGTCACTGTAGTTGACGTGGAGGAAAAGAGCGTGAGTGACTGACTGATCATCTCGTTTACTGCTCTCAAACATTCCGCAACATGATCAAGAAGTTTGACAAGAAGGATGAGGAGTCTGGTAAGAGCAATATTAAATACATGCTGACACATTATAGATGCAGTATTCTGTTATTAACCGCTTATTTCCGTGGCCGAAATGATGACGGCTGTTTTGCTAAGGAAGAGTGTCTGCAGGCCACAGCACTTCTGTCATTGTAAATCTAACTTATTTAACTCTAAAAAAAAATGAATGTGCATGTTCCAGTTTTGTACTTAATTCTGCCTTTGAGTGGCGGATTAACTGTGTGATACTACAGTAAACTGCAGTATGTGTGTTTAATCTTTAATTGGGAAGCTAATATGCTAGCAGTTATCTTTATTGATCTTCAGCAACTTACAAATATCAACGGTGAAGATCCTACATTTGCTTCGTGTTTCCCCCCCTAATAAGCTTTGTATATATATATATATATATATATATATATATATATACAAAGCTTATTAGGGGGGGAAACAGTAAGAACGTTTTATTTGATGAGGAATGGAAATATTTGCACACGCCACCGATATTACCTTATGAAAATCACTGATTAATGTTTTGTTTGTGTCTCAGCTTGACAAAGGACATGACTGGTAAAGAGGATGTTTACAGAGGACCGGCAATCAGAGCTCTCTGCAGGATCACTGATGTGAGTCTCGACTGTTTGCAAACTCATTTATCTCTGTGTATAGGACACTTAATTTGCTGTTGGTGAGAAATAAACTATATAGAAACTGCTGGAACTGATATAAATCCTATATGATCCTTCCAACTGTGCTTCTTCCATCTTGTCCATCAGACCACCATGCTGCAAGCTATTGAACGATACATGAAACAGGCCATTGTGGACAAAGTGCCCAGCGTCTCCAGCTCTGCTCTGGTCTCCTCACTGGTAAGATCACAAGCTAGTATTATTTTAGTGACATATACTATTATAGTATTTATCAATATTTTAAATGTACTGTATATAGTTTGAATTTACATTTTAGTTTCTTTTTTATATTTATTCGTTTTTTATATTCGTTTTAGCTTTTATTTTAGTACTTTAAACATTTTTAAGTTTGTCAAAGTTATTTTATTTCAGTGTATTTCATTTAAGGGAAAATATTTTTAATGATTTTAGTTTTTAGAAACAATAACAACATTGCTAATGACAGTTCAAAGGGTGAAGGGTGTCATTTTCATGGCGCTAGCAGCACAAAACAGTATAATATTATCCAAAACACTCTTACCACCCTTTCTGTCCCATCCCCATCTGTCATTGTTAATATAAACTAGTCTGTTTACCGCTTAACTGTTTATTACGCTTATTCCCATGATGGATAATTCTGGATAATGAAGCTCTGTTTGTGTATCTGTTCTTCAGCACATGGTGAAGATGAGCTTTGATGTGGTCAAACGCTGGGTCAATGAAGCTCAGGAGGCGGCTTCGAGTGATAACGTCATGGTGCAGGTTAGTTGTTTACATCCATTGTCTGATGAGTTGATGGTCTTTCTTTCTCTAATGAAATGGGATCTTTCTCCACAGTACCATGCGCTGGGTCTTCTGTATCATCTGAGGAAGAATGACCGTCTGGCTGTGACCAAGATGCTCAACAAATTCACCAAATCTGGCCTGAAGTCTCCATTTGCTTACTGCATGATGATTCGCATTGCCAGTAAACTGCTGGAGGAGACAGAGGGAGGGTATGTGTATTGGACCTCAGTTTTTTTCAGGCTCATTTAGGCGATATTAACGTTATGCAGTTGCTTGTAATGTAGACTTACCTAGTCTGTCTACATGTGGTTTAACAGACATGATAGCCCGCTGTTTGACTTCATTGAGAGCTGCTTGAGGAATAAACATGAGATGGTGGTTTATGAAGCGGCCTCTGCCATCGTCCACATGCCCAAATGTACCGCCCGTGAGCTGGCTCCTGCTGTGTCTGGTTAGTCTTTCTTCTTTGCTTTCTAACCAGCAGACACAACAGAGTACACTAGATTCATTTGGTCTTTCTTTCTTTCTCTTTCCATAGTTCTCCAGCTGTTTTGCAGCTCTCCTAAAGCAGCTCTGCGATATGCAGCTGTACGGACCCTTAATAAGGTTGGTTTGAATAGGATTTAGTTTGTAACCAGTTGGAGTATCTATCAGCTACCACATGGAGACACCAAAGAACACATTTTTATGTTCAAAGGCATGGTTTTATCACACAAATAGTGCAAAAACTACATTCTAAATAGGATGAAATTGAATTCTGAATTTTTTGGCATAAAAAAAAAAGAGTTGATATGACCACTTTGGGGAAAAAAATACACAGGTGGCAATGAAGCACCCGTCAGCAGTGACCGCATGCAACCTGGACCTGGAGAACCTGATCACTGACTCCAACCGCAGCATCGCCACCCTGGCCATCACCACCCTGCTGAAGACCGGCAGCGAGAGCAGCGTCGACCGCCTCATGAAACAGATCTCCTCCTTCGTCTCTGAGATCTCGGACGAGTTCAAGGTGTGACTTCATGAACCAGACAGTGAATTTCAAGAAAATTAGAGAACAAACACATGCTTCAGATGCATATTCAATCATGTTTCAGGAGCTATGTACAAATATTATATTTTTTAAATGATCGGTCCAGTGGTAATGTTCTTGTAAACAATGTGTTTTCATAACCAAATGGCGTGTTTGTTTTCCAGGTGGTTGTGGTCCAGGCCATCAGTGCTCTGTGCCAGAAGTATCCCAGAAAGCACAGCGTGATGATGAACTTCCTTTCAAACATGTTGAGAGATGATGTAAGTTCATCCAAGGACGTGTGTTCCTCTGTTATTACACTGGAGTCTTGTAATCTCTTTTCTTGTGCCAAACCACATGACCAGATTTACACTTGATATCCTTAATACCTGGTTTACTTCTGATCTGTATTTTAATTATTATTGCCAAAAAAAGCTGAAAAACATTTACTTTTTCTATTAGACGGGTTTCTTTTTTTTTCTTTTGCAGGGTGGATTTGAGTACAAGAGAGCCATCGTGGATTGTATCATCAGTATCATAGAGGAAAACCCAGAGAGTAAGGAGACAGGCTTGGCTCACTTATGTGAGTTTATCGAGGATTGTGAGCACACCGTACTGGCCACGAAGATCCTCCACATGCTGGGGAAAGAGGGGCCACGTACCCCCACTCCCTCCAAATACATCCGTTTCATCTTCAACCGTGTGGTGCTGGAGAGCGAGGCGGTGCGGGCAGGTGAGTGATCTTGCGTGACCTTTGACCCATGTGTTAACCTCCTTGCAATGAGCTTTTAAAGACCTGCTCGTGCCACCTTAAGATTTTAGGAAGCTTGTGTTTGTAATATCCATTGGTACAGGTTTTTTGTTTGAGCGTCACACACGTGTCCCAGTAATTAACTGCAGTCAGACTGCAAGTAGTAGTAATTTTAAGCAGGGCTGATAATTTGATTCCAGAGACTAAGCTGAACAGCTTTAGGACATTTAAGCATTCTTCTGCTCTGACTCTCCTCTCACGTTTTTCTTCAAAGCTGCTGTAAGTGCACTGGCTAAGTTTGGGGCTCAAAACGACGACCTGCTGCCAAGCGTCTTAGTTCTGATGCAGAGGTAGGCCTGCAATGGCTGGAAGTGTGTGTGTGGAGGGAGTGAGTGTTTATACTGGTAATTTGAGTATTAGAGTAAGGAAATGAACAAAGATGTGTTTGGAAATCAATGCAAATGTTTGTTTAAAAAAAAAGAAAGAGAGAAAATCCTCATTAAATAAAATATTGAATATATGAACAATAAAATTTGGGTTTTTTTTTACTAAAAAGAGAAAATCCTAATTTATTTGATTGGATTAAAACAGTGATGCAAAGCAGAGAATAAAACTATTTTACCTAAAAAGTGAAAATCCTTGTTTAAATGGATTAAAATTGTTTCACATGGAAAAATAAAGTAATATATATTTTTTAAAAAGTCTGTATTTTAACCACTTTTACACAAAATTGTTTAATTACCAGAATGTAAGAATATTGTCATGTTAATGTTGCTTATTGCCCATGTCTAGAGAGAAATGTTTTAATGTGCTAATTTACTGTGTGTGTCTGACAGGTGTATGATGGACAGCGACGATGAGGTCAGAGACAGAGCCACATTCTACATGAACGTCCTTCAGCAGAAGCAGAAGGCCTTGAATGCCGCTTACATCTTCAATGGTGAAGGGTTGCAGTTGTTCTGGATATTTAAGATTCTTAATGTGTATCTGATATTGTATTTGGTTTGATTTAGCTGATGTGAGTGAACAAGGGTTGTTGAATGGTTTGAATGCAGGTCTGTCCGTATCTGTCCTTGGACTGGAGAAATCCCTCCACCAGTACACACTGGAGCCCTCTGAGAAACCGTTCGACATGAAGACAGTTCCCTTGGCCACTGCACCCATCACCGAACAGAAAACAGGTGTGAACCTGAGCTTCAGCAGCCCACACTGCTTATGATCCTGAGGCCAATAACTTCATTACTCATCATAATCCATTGCAGAATATTTTCATAATTATGTATGCTCAAAAAACGTTTCGTTTACATTCTACCATTGTTTGGCCTCTAATTTGGATGCTAATCATCTTATGCCTTTTAGGGTAAATCGCAGAGCTTACTCAAAACTGCTCAAATTGCACAAGCTCACTTCATTTTTCTCTTTCATGCCAGAAATCACACCCATGGCAACAAGCAAACTACCTGAAAAGCTTGCACCTTCCCGCCAAGACATTTACCAAGGTAAGAAGATTAGCTAATTAGCAAAACAATGCATGTGGCATCATTAAACCTGTCTGAAGCAAACTGTGCCACATTTCAACTGGTCCCCTTATTTTTCTCCCTCAGAACAACTTGCAGCCATCCCAGAATTCCAGGGCCTGGGTCCCCTGTTCAAGTCGTCTGAGCCGGTTCAGTTAACAGAAGCAGAGACGGAGTATGTGGTGCGTTGTATCAAACACACTTTCGCAAATCACATGATCTTCCAGTTCGACTGCACCAACACGCTGAACGACCAGCTGCTGCAGCGAGTTCTGGTCCAGATGGAGCCGTCCGAGTCGTACGAGGTGCTACATTATGTACCTGCACCAAGTCTCCCCTACAGCCAGCCCAGCTCCTGCTACAGTCTGGTCCGGTTACCAGAGGATGACCCCACAGCAGGTCAGACATGATCGATTCGCAGTATGATGTCAACTATTCTTGCTTGGGCAGATGTTAATTTTATATTTTGTTGTTTGCATTTGTCTTAGTCTCTTGCACGTTCAGCTGTACAATGAAATATCTGGTCCGGGACTGTGATCCCAACACGGGAGAGCCTGACGACGACGGTTACAACGATGAATATGTGGTATGTGAATTTTCTAAATCAGTCCACACTGCTGAAAATGGGAAGATTATCAGTGGCCATTCCTCACTCAATGTCTTGTTTCCCTCTCAGCTGGAAGATTTAGAGGTGACAGTCGCTGACCACATACAGAAGGTGTTGAAACCAAACTTTGGTGCAGCGTGGGAGGAGATCGGAGATGAGTTTGAGAAGGAAGAGACATTTGCTTTGGCCACAGTCAGGACTTTAGATGGTAAGATTGCTAAAAGGAATAGTTAACCTCAAAATGAAAATTTGCTGAAAAATTTACTCGCCCACGTTTTTTTTCATTGGAAATTTAGCATTGCATCACTTGCTCACCATTGGATCCTCTGCAGTGAATGGCTGCCGTCAGAATGAAAGTTTAAACAGCTGATAAAAACATTGCAATAATCCACACGACTCCAGTCCATCAATTAACATCTTAAGTTAAAAGCTTCATGTTTGTAAGAAGAGTTTTGTGGCTGGAGATAACAGAATGTGAAATGATCATCTCTTTATTGTGTTTGTCTTCACAGAGGCAGTAAATAACATTATCAGCTTCTTGGGCATGCAGCCTTGCGAGCGCTCGGACAAAGTTCCTGAAAACAAGAACTCACATGTTCTGTTCCTAGCAGGTATGTACTGACTTCATCACTCCAGTTTTGCAGTTTTGAGAGAATTTTAGTTCCTGTATTAATTTTCTAACATAAGCGATGAGGTTAATGATCTTGTCTTTCTGAAGGTGTGTTTAGGGGAGGTCATGATGTATTGGTGAGGGCACGTCTGGCTCTGGCTGACGGGGTCACTATGCAGGTGACTGTTAGGAGCACAGACGAGAACGTGGTCGACGTCATCCTGGCCTCTGTCGGCTAAACGAGTAATGTTTGAGTGACCTGGTCACATGCCAATCAATCTGGGTCATTGTGCTTTTATATGTATCTATATAGTAGCTCTATAACGTTTCTCACAACCAATTTTGTGGCTTGATATGAATTCTCGGAATCATCCTGTTTCTGTATTTGGTCTGTTCCGTTTCTGAGAGATGTCTAAAATACTGTGCCACTTTATTTCATGTGGAAGAGATCTAAACATTGTTTCTCTGGTATTTGAGCTGTTTTGACGTTGTGTCACGGCTCAGGGGGGAAAAGTCCTTTACTACAAACCTTTTCATTTATCAATAATAAAACAGAAAGAGTACAAAACTTGTATTGTTTTTTTTCAACACAAAACCTGAGACAATTCATACAAATACCTTTTTAATTGAATAAGTATTCATGCATTGAACACAAATGTATTTACAAGTAATGGCATTGTATTTGAGCAAACTCTGTTGTAATGACTGTTTGGGTATTTGGTGCAATACTTTCGGTTTCATGCATTTAAACACATGACTGACATTTCAAACACTCTGTGGTTTGTTAATAAATGGATTTGAATATTTTCTAACAACTTATTTGAGGCAGTATTCCACTCCGTTACTTATCTCAGAATGAGTTGATAAAGCTAAGGTAGGCATTAAAGAAGCCTGTGGGATCCTCCAGCTGTGGATAATGACTCACATGCTCATCTAGAACCGATACTGTGGATCTCTGCACTAGTTTCCTGTAAGTAAGGAACAAAGAGAAAAGTGGTTATAAAAGGACATGACTGGTAAAGAGGATGTTTACAGAGGACCGGCAATCTTGTTCTGTCTTTGCTCTGTCACAGCTTAGCTGTTTCATCTTTGTTTATAGGATTTGTTTCAACTTGAAACCACTGGTTTTACTTATAATAAAACCATGCAGAGACACAGATAGTGCAACACTACTCCTAAAGCCCGGGACACACTGCATGATTTTCTGCTGTCCCAGACGAAAGATTAGCATCGTGAAACAATCATGGTGATTTCTATGATCGTGGCTCCTAAACGGTGGCCCTATGTCGTACAGAGAGAGGTTCAAAGACGGACATTTTCACGGTCTTGTGACCAAAGATAGCCTACGATCATTTTCTGTCAGTGTCAGAAATCCAGCATGATCATCGCACAGTGTGTTTGCTGCAGCTATTAAAAATGCAACACGGCGCTAAAACATAAAACTGCTTACCTCAAGCTCTTATCCCTCCCTCCCTCTTTCGCCGCTTCCACTTTTTTCAGCACACATAAAAACTACAACCGCCAAACATCATGCTCATCAGATTCATCATGCTCTTTTTGTTTGTGTGTGTGTTCGTGATGGTGATTTTTGTGGCATTGTTCCGCCATTAGATGGCGACAAGAAAGACAGAATTACGAGTCAGTAGTAAAGACCTTTATATTGAAAGAAACTGAAACAAAAGTTATTTTTACTTTTAATAACAGCTTGTAAGATGCAGTTAACAAACACACTGAGCATCGGAAATCACCCTTAACAGATGAAAGGACAGTACGACAAAGATATCGCTTTCCTCAGTGGACATTCAAGCTAATGTTTTATTGTGAATATGAGACTGAGCTGAAGAATGAATGCTGTATCAGATGCAGGTAAACACACTCGCTCAGTCCATCTCTCTCTCATAATACTCGACTTCACATAATACACTTCTTTTAATACAGTAATACAATGTGCTTTCTTCGTCACTAGTTCTAAAGTGACGTTTTCGAATTAGTTACTGAGGCTTGAGCTCAGCTATTAAACTGCAAACAGAGATTTGAATCCATGGCGGAAGGAAGTAGTTCCACACAAAAGAGGGTTTTGAAAGATTCCGTTGTTTTTCTTATGCATTTACACACTCGTGCTGTCGAACTCTTCGAACGAATTTCCCCTTATTTACCAACAATGACAATAATAACTTAAAAGTTAGTTTAAACTGACTTAATAAATATAAATAACTTACTGGTAGAGCTGGATAAACTCAGGATGTGGATTAACTGGATCTAGTGGTCCATAAATCATGTGCACTATAAAGTAAAAAATAAAAAGTGATAAATCAGTGATATTTGCAAAGAACAAATGGTCAGGATGTTCTACATTACACAGCCTGACGTGATTTATTAACTAATCACCTTCCGAAGCAAAAAAAAACTATTCACAAAAAACAATACAACCCTCCTATCCTATAATGAATGTTAACATGTTTTTCGTGCTGCACTGCTTGTATAATATAGTATGCTGTGCAATACTTTACTGCATTCAACAATGTAAATGTTCACTTAATATATACTGTCACCTCAAACACTTATTGCCTGGGGTGAAGACAACCTAAGCAGCTTCCATAGTCATTTTTATTGGATTAAACTACTTAGCCTCAATAGCACTGCCCATGGCCGAGTTTTTAAGCAAACCACCGCAGTGAGTCATATTCACACACCTCATTCTGGTAGTCTGACGGTTACTCCAGCACTTTGTACCACAGTGTGAATGGTGTGTATACTCACATGGTGCTGAAGTGGAGGTTAGAGTCCCGACCCATCTCTCTCTGTGTTTCAGCCTCTGGTTAATGTACTGCAGGATACTGGGCAAGACACAACAAACGATATTTGGTGACCGTTATTATTAAAGGCAAAGCATTGCAGGTGCAACACATGGAGAAGTTTGGACACCTGTCCATGACCAGATTTCCATCATTAAAGCGAATGCCTGTCCACATGTCCCAGAACTCGGCTTCTGTTGGCTGGGTGTATGGTCCAAACACATCCCTTATTCTGTAGGGTGAATATATAATATTTGCAATTGAAGACTTTAGGTCACAGCTAACATGATTGAAGTAAATGATTTATGACTGTGTAAAGTACAACAAATAGTTTGAACTGTGTACTAGAGAGCATAAAACTAAACACTACTCCCATTCCGGATGCTCCACTCACCCTCTAGAGAAAAGCCGGAAGTTTATTAGGCGGGTAAATACAGGTGAAATGAAACCAGAGTCCTTCAGCACCTAGAGATGGCAAATGATTGTAAATATTTACTTCTCATATTTGAAAATGAAAACAAATATGTCTTTATAAAGTTCACACTCACTTTCTGAAGGAATCTTGGATAATGAGTCTCAGGGAATATTCCTTTAAAGATTGAAAACAAAATGAACAAAGTTATGAATCTCCATTCAGATTTCAAGAATATGTATTCGAATTTTCTGACCGCATAAAACTCTAATGTACCTCCATTTGAGAGGCAGAGGCTGTTTATCGTGATGTGTCCGCTTCTGTTATGGTCACTCCTGTGTGTTTAACTGCATGTGAGAGCCACCCAGATCATATTGACAGGAACATTAAGCTAAATTATGCCAAGAGACTTTTAAGGATCATTAGGGCTCACCTGTACAGTAACTCGAGAGCTACAGTGTCTCCGTAGTCATGTGACAGGATGTTGATCCTCTGCTCTGACAGACCCAAATGAGCAACCAGGGCCTCCACCACACTGGCCTGCTCGAAGATGGAGTAACGGTGCGGTCGCTGGAGTTTGTACGATAGAAGTAATGATTAAAATTATGGATAATAAAATTGATTCTTTAAAAACTGTAGTTGTAATTACTGCATGAGTTTCATCTCACCGGTTTGTGTGAAAAACCAAAGCCCAGGAAGTCGAGAGCAATGACTCTGTTAAAGCGTTGAGTCAGAGAATCCCAGATCTACAAAACAACAGAATGAGATTCAAGAAACATAAGTAAAAGCGCAGTGTCCAGCCACTGTCAATAAATTGCCCTCAGCATTAAACTATTGCTGCTTTATTGAAATGTTAATGCAGTTTTATGCCACAAAATTACTTTAAATGGCGCTCTGCTCACTTACCTTATACCAGTCATAGCTAGAAGTAGGAAAACCATGAAGCAGCAAGAGGACATCAGAGCTTCCCACGACACCAAATGACTCTATTGAAAAACGTGAATACAGTACATTATTATGTGTATGTATTGTGTATGTGTGTATGTATATATATATATATTGTTTCAACCAAGTTGATGGCCCCCATTGACTTCCATTGTATTTTTTTTCTCCATATATGGAAGTCAATGGTGACCATCAACTGTTTGGTTACACATATTCTTCAAAATATCTTCTTTTGTGTTCAACAGAAAAAAGAAACTCATACAGGTTTGCTATAACCTGAGGGTGAGTAAATGATGACAGAATTTAGATGTTTGGGTGAACTGTCCCTTTAAAGGCTGAACCAAAATTAATTCTGACATATTCTGCTGACATATCTTAATCCAAAACCAATTAAATGGTGCGTAATGGTAGCTTTTTGCTGGTCAACAAAACAGGCACAGGCACATTTGGCAGCTCCCCCTTGTGGACATTATATCTACAGTATATACACTGTATATTTCATGATATATTATATGATATGATATGATAGGTGAATAATTTTGATGAAAACCCCACTTTAATTCAATATTATCAAGAAATCAAGTGATACATTGTAATGTTATATTACACTTTTTTGGATCATGTTTAACATTGCCATACATCACTCATCACTCATGTTTTTCCTCATTTTCCAAGTATATATTTAATAGTAAACCCATATATTGTGATGCTTGAGATTTAAATTGACAAGCTTCAGTCATGTTCAGTTCCCTTTGTTATCTAAAGGACATGGGAACATCGTAAGTAAGCTATTCATGAATGCCCCACCCAGTGCAACCAAATATTTCAGAAACTGACACCATATAAATGTTTATTCATATACTAGTTTAGGCTAAACACATGACTCTTTTGATACAGGTTTTGATCAGCATTAGTACTAATCTGTTCTGTGTTCCTAATAGACTTTAGTCAGGCAGACACCATATTGAATTTCATATTAAAGTCTTTATGGAGTTTTTGTGTACTAACAGTGTTTTTGGGAAGATGTTGCATCAGCTGAACAATTGGCATTTTGTTAAACTGCAGTACAATCCATTGAATCCACTATACTTGTGTATACTTGTGTAATGTTTCATTCCTGTCAAAAATTAAATATGACCAGTGAAAACACAGTCACAACAATATAAAAACGCTGTTTAATTGTGAACAACAGCAATAAAGATCACTTTAAATGAAAAAGAAGCATTACAACAAACAGTCTTATGAAAAACCTTTCTTTCATGTTTTATTTATTTGCATGTCGCCCATTTGTGACTTTCAGTTCAACACGTCACACATTTTGTCATTCTTACCCCTTCAGTTGAGAGATGAAAATTCCTCAATTCACTGCTAGATTCAATGTTTTCCTGCTTGTTGAGATTCTGACAAAATCATAGATTTGTTTTAAAATATATCAGATACAATCTCATTAGGGATGACAAAAGATGGGACACCCGAATCTTTCATTTGGTCTCAAGTTTAAGGTTATTCATGATATTTTTTTAGTTTATTATGATAAACATAATGATTATGATGATAACAAAAATCATAATATTATTATGATAACATAAAAATCATTTAAATATTTTATAACAAAAAATAACAACTTTTATACTGAAGTATGAAACTAAAGTGTATAGGAAATTTGTGTCGTCTCACGAACAACTGACAAAGTGTAGCATTTTCTGTATAATTGCCTGTTCTTGGAATATGGATCTAAGGAAGCAATTCCTATAAATCTTATAAAGTAGAATAACAAGCAGTGTTTTTCTCTGCTGATGTTGTCGTGACACTGTTAGAAAATTAAATAATCTACTGGATTCATGTTTGTTCATAGACTAAACAGGACAAAATATAGGGCAACAAAATTCTAAAGATAGATTTATAGCGATATCAAAATGCACTGATTGTATAGGACTTCAATTTGATTAACGAAATAAATGCACATGCATAAATTCACACTCTGCATGTGTTGTGTTTATATGTGTGAGTTAATGCTACAAAAGAAATGCTCTTTGTGTGAGATGCTGATGGTCCAGTGGCCAGAGCTCTTGGTGTCAAAACTAAACCTGGGGCACGTTCAAGCTCAAACCGGTGTGCACCGTTTTGCTACGGTTTCCGGTTTGAACGACACGTTTCCTGGAAACGGTGTGCAACGGGGTTTGAGATGCGTTTTCTCTTGTTTGGTGGGTGTGTCAAGCATGTCAGCCCAATCAGCAGCAACATGTATGTAAACCACGCGGTATTAAAGAGACAGCTCGCACAATGTAATTAACATTCAAATAAATTCACAAGAGCAAGTGTATTGTTTGCACATGTTTATTTACATTAAAGGCAAAATAACTGAAATAATACAGGCACAAGTATATATCTGGAACTTCTTTAAGTCTGTCTAAATATCATTTAGTAATTGCAATGTCTTCTGGTCCATATCCTTTCCTTAGGAAGGTGTGCTAAATACTGATTAATGTAACATAAAAATACTATACACATTTATATATATTTTGATATTGTATTATGGCGTGACACTTTCATAAACTTTTCTATACCCCTCTGATTATATAATGGCAAATATTACAATAGCACAACAACAGTGATCAGCAATAATGATAAGCCTAATACTCGCAATAAAAATAATAAGGTCATATAGATCATAACACAGTCTCGGAGGTAAGAAGTGGATTAGGCTATCCTTTACCTGAAATGTTTGTCTTTTCATCCTGAAATGCGAGGCAAATGTTGGCTCACAATAATTAGGAACCACAGTTTCCACAAATCCCTTCATTTGATTGGGATGTTGGGATCTTTTATTCTGGATGGCAAGGGTATTAAACACATATTTATACCGATTTCATCAGGCTCCGAAAATTCTTCAAAAAGAACACAAAGAATGGCCTTCTCAGCTGCCATAGGTGCAACTCTTGTGTCATCAGAACAGGGTGTTCAACGCACCACCGTTTCCGTTTAAAATACGTTTTGCAGCGTTTTGTCGAGGCTGAACGCAGCCCTGATGCAGGAGACCAGAGTTCAGAGTTCATCCCCGCTCAGCTGTGGTTGGAAAGGAGTGAGAAATAAGTAAAAATAAATAAATAATACATTTAACCGAGTGGGGGAGTACATGGGTATAAACAGTCTTTAAATAGTCGTTTTGGAATGTAGTCGATGACTCAACGTGACGCTCCTTTGGTTAAAATCCGACTCGTATGGCAGAAACTGATAAGCAGTTTTCCATCCGCTCCACTAGGCGGCGAAAGCGAGTTGCAGGTTCAGTCTGATGTCTTCGGATGCTTGCAACAACACGTGTAAGTTAGACTGTTTTAATTAGCCTACAAATCCTGCAGGTGCCAGCTCAGTGACAGAATCAACAGCACATATTCCAGCCCATAAACAAATAAAACCGACACACACTGCGATGAAGTGAAGGAATCGAGTGTCACTCGACTCACCTGTAAGTAAGTCTACGACTAATACAGTGCGGTGTGTTGCATCATCTGTGCGCGGACACTTCAAAATGAACGCACATGGGCTAGTCTATAACTTTATTTTTTGACGGGGTCTTCTGCAAAGATTGATCAGAGTTTGTGTATATGCTGCTGCTGCTGCCTTGCTGAACTCCCTGTCGGACCTTCAGATGAATCGTTGTTCATCATATCAGCATCATATTATTATTATTATTGTTAATGGGACAAATACGTTTTACAACATATTACACCACACATTCAGAAAGGGATAATTCAAAAGAGAGGCAATAATATACCAGGTAGTCTACAGAAGAAAATAAACAAATAGATAAAACAGAAAGAAATGCTAGAAAAGGGGGGGAAAAATCAACAGTAATCAGATTTTTTTTTTTTAATTTTCTAAAGACAGATTCCAGATTCCAAAGGGTTTGGTGATGTGTGGAGAGGCAAAGAATTTCTCCAGAACATTTAACAATGTATCATTCTTTTAGTTACTGGCTAGCATTAAAGATTTTCTCAGTGACTCCATTTCCATTATAAATACTTCACAATTCGGTATGCGTTTTGCAAATGTTAGTTTTATGAGATATGTGAGATATTGTGTTCGGGTTAAAGCATGTTGTTAAGAAGTTGTTCAAGGATGGGTAAGCACTTCTCTTCTCGTATGTGTGTGTCTAACTCCAGTATTACTAAATGGAATGGCGCTGTCTCTTGCACTTCACATGATTGCTTGTAAATATTTTTGTATCTTCAAATTACAAATTACTCATTTTAATTAAATACATTTCTCACAACAGTATTTTGTATTTTAATTAAATACATTTGATGAGCAACTATTTGTAATTTGTAACAAAATAGGCTACTTTTTGATGTATTTGTACTCATCTCTGTCACTGACCAGGTTTGAGTGCTTTGGGAACGAAGAGGCGTCTAACTGACCAGAATGTGTCCGAATCAGCTGTGCCAATACGCTTAGACCAGAGTAGGCTTGGGTGACGCTTGGACATGCAGGTACAAAATGCCATTTCTCCCAAC
The DNA here is from genome assembly GCF_001515645.1 of Sinocyclocheilus grahami. Classification (NCBI taxonomy): domain Eukaryota; kingdom Metazoa; phylum Chordata; class Actinopteri; order Cypriniformes; family Cyprinidae; genus Sinocyclocheilus; species Sinocyclocheilus grahami. Next base: position 3,322,326 of record NW_015505180.1, read on the forward strand.
TTACTGGACTGTGTCCAGAAGCAACACGCTGGAAACACGTCATACGTTACGCGTCCATCCACACGTCATCCCGTTAGCTGACTTTCTTGCAGGTGATCTGCCTCAAGAACAACTCCTAGGGGCACCATTCTCACACTTTTTATTTGCTGCTCTCATTATTAACACTCCACTTTTATGAGTTAATGAAAGTAAGAGTACCTGCTGCGGAGAACATTGACACTGTTCTGGTTTAAACCAAGTGCCTGTCAGTAATATATATATATATATATATATATATATATATATATATATATATAAATAAATACAAATAACCAAATTGCCAACAAACATGATTGAAAAATTTGTAAATGAATAAACATCTACTTAAATCAGAGACATACTAGAAGCATCTTGTAAGATCTTTTGTTCTGTGTCTTATGTTCACACTGTGAGTTCAACATATTTTATCTTTATCAGTTAAGAGCAGATCTGGATCATTTACGGTAATTATACTAGAACCATGTTGCTCTGTTGGCCGAGACCCTGACAAAAATATAGATTTGTTGTAAAATATATGAAATTTAAATCTCAGCCGTCTCACCTACAACTGGTCAACATGAGTTTGCCATTTCATGAAACTCTTGAAACACATTGGCCACAAGAGGGAGCTGATGATCAGCTGTCTGTCATTTGACTTATAGACATTTAATTGAAAAATAAAAAAATATATATACATTTAATGGTATGAAAATGTTAAAGTATGTGTGACACTTGACACTAAAATTTGAATGAAAACTGAAGTGCATTTTCCCATCCGCTCCACTAGGCGGGGTAATCGAGCATCAGGTTCAGATCCTTGACAACATGATGCTTCTTCATGACCGATGTCATGACCCCTGCAGACTTTCTGAAGTACAAATCCTGCAGTCACTCAACAGCACATATTCCAGCCCATAAAACAAATAAAACCGACACACACCGTGATAAAGTGCAGGAATCGATTGTCACTGAAAAAATAAAGCGTAGACATGCTTGATGATGATATTCAAGGAAAAAGTGTGACTCATCTGTAAGTCTCTGAAAATGTTCAATTGAATTATTAACTACTATTTAGAAATGTTGTCTTTGCCCTACAGAATTAGAGATGTGTGTGGACTGTTAACACCCAGCCAACAGAAGCATGTGGACAGACATTGACTGTAATGATGGACATCTGCTCATGCACAGGTAATGCATTTCAGTGTGTGTTGTTGGCTTGTAAATGTGTAGGTTACCATCCATTTTTTGGGGGGGGAAGGGTCATTATATTTTAAATGTTAATAATCTACACAAGATTTATATTGGCTATAATAAATTGCATATAATGTAAATAAATAAACCCATATATATTAATTTCCAACTTCTATTTTGACAATGTCGGAATGTGTTATTTACATGACATTTGTCATATGTGACCCTGGACCACAAAACCTTAGTCTTAAGTCGCTGGGGTATATTTGTAGCAATAGCCCAAAATACATTGTATGGGTCAACATTTTTCTTTTATGCCAAAAATCATTAGGATATTAATTAAAGATCATGTTCCATGAAGATATTTTGTCAATTTCCTACTGTAAATATATTAAAACTTAATTTTTGATTAGTAATATGCATTGCTAAGAACTTCATTTGGACAAATTTAAATTTAAAGTTAAATTTTTTTGCACCCTCAGATTCCAGATTTTCAAATAGTTGTATCTCTATATTTCGAAAAATTGACCCTTATGACTGGTTTTGTGGTTCAGGGTCACACATATTTAACCTGGAGACATATTTACTCCTTTGGCTTGCCATATGGTGGATGCATTTGAAGGCTGATTGATTATGTGGCAGCCGTTTTCAAAACCATACTTTTGAATAAGCACCCATTTAGTCAGAAACTTGACAGCTGGATCGTGCTCGAGTTGTTCTGTTCAGTCAGTTCTTTTTAAATGGTCTTCATCACACAAATCGTATTAGTTCTTGAGAATTGTAATAGCTGTATGGATTGCTTTTTGTATGCTTGTTTTGGTCATTTTTTGAACAACAAACTGTTCTGCATTTACATTTGCAAAATCTGACATTTATAATCTAAAGTGTGCTCAACATGAAAGAAAACACGGCCCTCAGGTTACGCTAAATATCAATTTTTATTCTTAAAAACCATACACGATACTCGACAAGTTTAAAATGTAAGTTAAGTCACGATATCCATTTACATTGCGCAAGATAAACAGACATGTTCTTTTGTTTCCAAACTTAAAAAAAAAATCCTTAAAACAGATGGATAAACATTCGTTCCCATTATAGGAAGACGCTATAGAAAAAAAAAAAGTTATGGATTTTTTAAAATATATCTGCTCTAAATTGCAAACTTAAGCAGTTTTTTATTTATTTATTTAATAAACATGAAAAACGAAATAACTTAATCCTTAAAACAGATGGATAAACATTCGTTCCCATTATAGGAAGACGCTATAGAAAAAAAAAAAAGTTATGGATTTTTTAAAATATATCTGCTCTAAATTGCAAACTTAAGCAGTTTTTTATTTATTTATTTAATAAACATGAAAAACGAACAAACTTATTCAAAAGAACAAAAAAAATGTGCAATTGCGATGACTGAAGAAATGAAAATCTCTTTCCCCTGTTTTTCTTCCTTTATTACACCCTTAATGAACCAACGAGTGGAGAGAAGCAAGTCTGAACTGGAACCCTGCTGCCAAAAAATAAATCTACTCCTAAACATTACAAAAAACACAAAACATGTTAGTATTTTGACCACAAGTTTCATGCTATAAGCCACCCTGAGTGTTATATTACTTGGAGAACCAATCACGACCCACCCACCCGTGAATATAATTTATGTAAAATCCCTGTAGGTCTGGTTCAGCAGGTTGAGATGTCATTTCCACATAAAAATACAATTTATATGGTATCAAAACGTTCCTTGGGAATCAGAAATGAAGTACCCTGTGCTGTGATACCAGTGTTATATGCATGTTTTCTTAAATTCGTCATTGTTTCTTTTGTGTTTCCAGTATTTCAGGTCTTAAATATATTCTACAAACAATTGCAGCATGTCATTTCCACATAAAAATACAATTTATATGGTATCAAAACGTTCCTTGGGAATCAGAAATGAAGTACCCTGTGCTGTGATACCAGTGTTATATGCATGTTTTCTTGAAAATTCGTCATTGTTTCTTTTGTGTTTCCAGTATTTCAGGTCTTAAATATATTCTACAAACAATTGCAGCAATATTTATGGAACATGAAGGAAAATATAAAGTAAAAACTTTATAATTTTTCCATATGCTCAAAATATTTTTTTCAAAATCAAAAAAAAAAAAAAAAAAAAGGGAAAACAAGTTACTCATTTTCCTTTTTATTTTTAACCAAGACAAAAATGTACTACCTAAAAGACAATCTTAAATGCTTTACTTTTTAATCATTGCATCCTTTTCAATTCAGTTTTCTAGGTTTCAGTCTGAGTAAACAAACTTATGATACATTGGCAGGAACTTAATGTCTTGATGTCAATGAACTGACTGTGGACCATTTCAGATTCAGACGCATTCATTTTTTCTTTAAAGGCGGACCTGGTGTGGCCTCCACATCAAAATCACACCATTAAAAGCGTGAAGACTCCAGCTCCAGCCATTTCAAATACTCAACTTCCAAACGAGAATGAGACATGAAATTGGAACTCAAAAATAAACCCAACAAAGTCTTTAAGGGGTGAAGTAAGTATAAGAGATTTATGGACAGAGATCCTCCAGTCACCTGTCCAATGAAGGAAAAAAAAAAAAAAAGCCTTAGTGTTATTTGGCTTGAGGGTTCTATGCATCTACAAATATATAACAAATAAAACTTGCAGGCAAACATAGTTCGGTTTCCATAGAAACACCTTTTTTTCCTGAAAATACAGCAGTATCTGAAATATTTCAATTCATTTGTCCCCATTTCTCTGCATCAGGAAGCTCTTCCACCAACGAACAGAAGAAAAAAAAAGTATCTACACACTTTGTAAACAGACCTGTGTCTTCCAAAAAAACAATTCAAAATATTAACAGCCAAATGATGCAGAAATCAGTGTTTGAATAAGTAAAGGGCAAAAAGAACAAATGTACAACACATCCAGATAAAGAGAAGCAAAAGCTAAGAGCTAAGCTCCTGAGAGCTCCTTGGTGCCGCCCCTCTCATCCAATCAGTTCTCCAGGCTTTAGTCTCTGTGGAGACGAGCAGGTGTTGTGTGTCGTACCGAGGGGCGGAGCTGATCAAAGGGACGTCTCTAGGCTGTGCATGGGGCTCCCGGGAGCTGAGGGTGTAGCTGGTTTGCTGGGATCGAGGAAGAGGTGGATGCCGCTGTCTACGGCGTTATTGTTCTGATTGGGTGAGGGTGGGGGAGGCGGCGTGGGTGTGGCATTTCTCTTAGTGGGGGCGTCATCTTCCGCATCTGTGTCATCGATGAGGGGGATGTGGGGCTCCGAGTCCTCTATCCGGAACTCCGGATGGGTCATGAAGTTGTGGATGGAGGTGCGAGATTCTGGCTTCTCCAGGCCCTCATAGGGCGACAGCGAGCTGCGGAATGCATTCACCACTCGGATCTGCAGGAGAATGGGATGTAATGTCAGCCTTGCCACTCAGAGAGAGCTAACGCTTGTTTGCACACATGTACACAACAGGCATACAACGTGAATCACTTTTTTTTTATTTTTTTTTTTAAGTACAGGTTAAACCAAAGGCCAAATGGGCTGGTTTTAATTGATGAGTGGCGAGCAGTGAGGTTAGCGCACCAAAACCGTCTGAGAGAGGAGTGTGTGAGCGGTCAGTGTCGTGCAACTGAGAAAAAAACCTGATGCTTGTTACGGTGAGCTTATCCTCTGACCGAGTGACAGTATATCCTCTTTTCTTAGGCTTGAGGAATAACAGATGCATCAAACTGGAAAGAACTTGGGTGTCTTGTCAGTTGTAAATCACAGAAAGCCAATTTTTCAAAATGCAAATAAGAAAGAGAGGGAGGGAGAGAGAGGCCAAAGTAACCCCAGAGGACACAGCTCAACACATGAGGTTAATATTTTCAGGCATGCTTGTATTGGAGGGGAGGGATCGATCACTGATTATGTTGTGAAGTAGAGACGCAAAACTTTAAAGCAGCCAAGCAATTTAAGCTAACCAGCACAAGTAAATTCACAAACGGTCTAGAGACTGGACCCATGCAGAGCAGCACTACCTTGTTTCTCAACAGAGGTAAACCTTTGAGTATAGCCCATGACACATTTCACAGAATCTAAGGAGGAATATGCGGCAGTCAGTACCCGGTTTCCTCATGTCCAATATGCTTTTCATTAGCAGGAAAATCAAGACCACAACAAGAGACAGTTTCAAACAGAATACAAAGTGCCCTGAAAAAAGGGTTTGTGGACAGCCAGGACCTGATGAAAGATGGAAATATTGATGTGGTTAGAATCGAGCTGAAAGACAAACAGAAATGACATGATTCCACCAGCTTTTCATCCAGTCACAGATCTTCCCTGTAAAATAATGAAGTTACATCAACGAAGACAGACAGAGGAAAAAGAGGATGATAAAACTGGCACCGAGTAGAATATGAGACAGCGTGATAAAGAGAAAACCGTGTTGAGTACGGACAGTAACGCCAATGTCACAGAATGAGTGAACGAGCAAAAGCCGACGCCACAGGAAAGGTGAACTACAGAAAGAGGAGAGGAAGTTCATTTTTGTCTAAACTACAGCACAACATCTCGTAAAATCATATCGTTCGATCCTACAGAAACCTGAGATACTTACCAAAACGCCGCCTTTACAAATGTCCCACAAACCCATTCACAAGACCAATTTGGTGCGATTGGTCGGGTTATCAGTGACCATGGGCGTATACTCAAAACATTTACACGCAGTAGACTGAGCACGCGCAGGGCTGCAGACACACCAGACGGGATTAGACAACGACTCTTCATCGGTGAGAACCCAGCCAAAGCCATCAAACACAGAAACCTTAACACTTAAGATACACAGCCGTTAACATTGAGAAGCAATGTGGAAGATGTTTTGAGATACATTTCGTTTCGAACAAGAGAGCGAGAGAAAAAGAGAGAAGGAAGGACATTAGGAGAAGAATGAAGACCGTTAGGCGAGAGGAGGAAATGTTAATTGTCATGCACTAATAAACACGCACTCACACCCAACAGTGGCAGAAGCGGTGTTGAAGGCAGTAGCAGGAGATAAGGCTACATGTGTAGGGCTAGAAACATTGGTTACATCGTGCTGTTGGCTGGTGCTGGAGGGCTGGCGCCTGACGGCCGCCTGAAAGGAAATTCCACTCTGGAACGCACTCACAACATCCATCTGGAAGGAATCAGAGAGTGTGATAGGCCCAGAGAACGCACAGGAGAGAGAGAAAGACAGAGTAAGAGGAAAAAGTGAAAAGAAGAGGGATAGAGAAAGAAGGGCACCCATAAAAAGAAGACAGGGACAGAGCAGCTGAGGGAGAGAAGGAAAAAAAGGCACTGAATTAAAAGAACCTGACCTGACATTTGCCTTTAGCATTGATCGGCTTATTGCACTGACAAACTGCATTAATAAACCCTCTTCCACCAGTATAAGGTCACCATAAGTGGCGGATCGATTGGCGGGAATACTAACTCAAACCATAATCAGATAAAATTAAGCAAGGCGGGCGTTTGGGTTCCTGAGCTTGGACTGCAGAGTTGTGTGGTTTTCGAGAGGTTACCTGAGTCTGAATGCGGTTCAGACCTCTGAACCAGAGGATCTGCCCCCTGCGGAGCTCTCGCTCAGCATGGTCAATTTCATCCAGGTCATCCAGCTCCTCCAACTCCTCATCTGGGATTTCTTCCTTCTGCGTTCCATGACCAGCAGTCTTCAGGAACTTCAGCCGGCTCGTAGGGATGGAGGAGATGATCTGAATGAGGGCGTAGATATATATCAAGTGGCCATTCCATACAGAAAACAAAAACTTTATGCTCTCAGCCCAGTAATTTAGTTCACTGCCTTTAGGGGGCACTGCTTTATCACAATTGAGGGGTTTGGATTGGTGTTTTGAGAGCAAGTTACAGGTTACAAGAATCTGCTTTGTATAATATAGGGAGGAAAAGTCAGATGATGCTCACCTGTCCCCACAGAAGACATCCAAAGCCTAAGAAGACACACCATAGCCACTGCTCAATATTCAGCCCCACACAGCTGAATGGCTTTCCTCCAAATTGCACAATCACAATCTTAAGTGGGAAAAAATATATAAATAATTTTTTGTTCAGGACATGCTTAGGTCACACTAGCATCTATATCTGCTATGATTATGGGCGTTCATACAGCAATTTGTAGGACTGCACACCTGAATAAGAAAAGTCCCAAAGACGATGGTACAAAAGATCAGATTGTTGAAAATGCCTTCAAAAACATTTCGTTCTCCATGGATCTTCCGGGCGTTAATTTCATTAAACAGCTGCATCATGACAAAGGTGTTGAAGACAATGGTGTAGTGCTCAGAGGGAGGAGCGTGAAGAGGGGCGTTACGTCCACTGTCGATGTCGAATATCTTTTCACCTGAGAAATGAGCAGAAAGTAAAACATTGTAGCATTGGAAATAAAACTCCCTTGAAGGACACAGCCCTTTGTGCATTTACTATCCACCTTATTTTTCAACGCGGAAGTAAGCCGTTTTCTGTAAATGTGCAAGACTTCCAATTCTTTACCTGCTGTATTGAAACAACAAGAATAATCAAGTGCAGTAAACGGTAAAACTGTTACAAACCGGTGTTTATAATTAAGACAATACATTAAAATAATAGGGTAAGAAACACCAGTTTGCAATATCAAACAAGCTGTTTTGTACGGCTAAAAATAGCTTGAAGTGGATGAGGTGGGAAGCCAGACATTAAACTTACAAATGGGCGCGGGCCCGCTCTTACAGCAAAAACAAGGTGGATAGAAAGGGCACAGTTGACTGACTCTTACAGCAAAGGTGCAAGGTGGCAAAACTATTAATTGCTTTCTTATTATTTACGTTATTTTAACTTGAATTTCCATTTGCTTAATGCTATTATAATGAGCATGACTTGGTGTATGTGTTGTTAGTTTTTACCAGCAAAAAGTAGAGTGAAGATGATGGTGAGCTGGTAGACCGCATGACCCAATATGTTCTTCATCATTGTCCGGGAGATGAGGGGTTTATTACGGCCGTAAGGCTTCCTCAGCAGAAGAGATTCAGTGGGGGGTTCAGTGGCCAAGGCCAAAGAGGCAAACGTATCCATAATCAGATTTACCCATAACATCTGTACCGCTTTCAAAGGAGAGTCCTAGGAGAGTGAGAGATAACAGGAGGTGACCGTTCTTGACCTCATTCACTGCTGCCACCTTCAGAACATTCAAGAACTCCCTTTCAGCTATACATTTGAATGAGTACGGAATCCTTCACTGAGGTTTTTTTTGGATTTTGGGGAAAGAATTCTGCATAATGAATTTAAAGATGAGAATCCTGAGCTGAAAAAAAGAATCAGATTAGACAATATTTATGACAGGGTCTGATTATAAGTGGGCCTACTCATGAGCAATATCCAGGGAAAATTACACACAAAACAAGCAGAACACCTGAGGCTTGAGGCCACGCCCAGCCTTGGCTACTGACAGCAATGCAAAGTGCAAATGTAATCCTCCCATTCATTATGCAATAATACAGGACCTCAACTGCAATCAGCTCGACTATCATTCCATTTAACAGAGGAGAGCTGGCTCATTTGGACTGGTGCTTTGCCTGTGGACAGCAGTCCCAGACCCCATGCTGACTGCCTGCAAGTCTTCCTGCCTTAGACTAACAATTTCCAATCGCTTCACACAAGATGGGTAGCAATCAGCTGCTTCCATCAGCCACCATGGTGCATCTGTTAAGACGCAATCCTTTGCGTAGAGCTGCACTATTTAGCTTAACAGCTCCGTCATTTTGCTTCATGGTTAAAGAGAGCTTTTTATAGTGATACCTGTGTGATGCAAGCTCCAGTGAAGGCCACGATCACAGCCACCACATTGACGGTGAGCTGGAACTGAAGGAATTTTGAAATGCTGTCATACACGTTCCGCCCCCACATTACGGCCTTGACGATGCTGCTGAAGTTGTCGTCAGTGAGAATGATATCGGAGGCTTCTTTAGCCACGTCTGTGCCGGCAATGCCCTGAGAATAAAGAGCACACTATATAAAAAAGCCATTCAAAACTAAATCTAGCACACAGAATCCTTGGAGAAATCATTTTTTCGTAGCCACTTCAGGCAGACCCACATACCATGGCAAAACCAACATCTGCCTTTTTTAAGGCAGGGCCATCATTGGTACCGTCTCCGGTTACCGCCACAACCTGCCTCCGCTCCAAAACGGTGCTGTCAATTATACCTGAAGGAAAAGACATGCATCAAGACAAACAAGCTTGACATTACTGAGCAGAATTATATATTTTTTAACACAGAGAGTGAGCGAGTAATGCTGAGCACCTTTGACTAGTGTATGCTTGTCTGTCGGGGAAGATCTCGCCAGCACCCGGAGTTTAGGCCATATTTTGTCAATCCTCTCTTGTTCAATCTGGGGGGAAAAAAAAGGGATTACATTATAAGCTTGTGATTTTCTGGGTTTCTGTGAGTCTTGCTGCTAATAAATTGTGCCTCTCACCTCTCCTTTTTCATTACGGATCCGGCGGTTGAACTCTTTGCCCTCCAAGCAGAGGAAGTCATCTCCTGGCTGCAGGATGCCACATTTAGTTGCTATAGCACGGGCAGTGTTAAGATTGTCCCCGGTGACCATGCGCACCGTGACTCCAGCACGCTGGCACCTTCTAATGGCATCAGGGACCTGAGCAGGAAACAATAAGTGAGCGTGACCGAGAAAGCTTATTATATGACATTACATAGTCTCTCTTGCTATAGAACATGGTTTTATTTACTTAAGTATTCATTTTACAAAGAAATCCCTCTTAAAAACTTGTTAAAATAGCTACGGCTTGTACCTCTGGTCTAACTGGGTCTTCAATGCCCACGATACACACACAGGTGAGCCTGGTCAGGATATCGCTCTCGTTATCCCAGTCTGGTTCACCTTCAGAGGCAGGGAAGTCCCTGTAAGCCAGGCAGATGGTCCTCAAGCCCTCAGAGGCCATTGGTTCAATCACTCTCTTCACCATGTCATCTCTGTCCCTGGGCCGAAAAACCTTTGCCTCGCCCGTCACTGTCAGGATTTTATAACACCTGTGTGAGGAGAGAGCAGGTAAGATATTGTAGATACCCAACAACTGAGCTATCCAAGTAATTTCTCCGGGGAAATCTATCAGTAACACAGCCTCGGGGCTTTAGAGGGAGAGGTGAAGCATTTGATCTGCCAATCAAGTTTGCTGACGCACCTCTCACATGCTTCTTTAAGGAAAGCACTACAGTGTTTTACTTATCCTATAAGATGTTAAGGCGTGAACTTGTGTCGGGCATTAACAATGACAAAACATTTATGATTGCGGATGGCATACTTCTTCAGCAGAATCTCGGAGGCTCCTTTGCTGAACATCCGGAAGCTTCCATCAGTATTCTTTAGCACGGTGCTCATGGATTTCCTCACGGAGTTGAAGGTGTAGACTTTGTAAAGCTTCTCTTCAGGGATTTCGTTGCGGACTGCTTGATATTCTTTTTTCAAGTCCATGGCAAAGCCCAGCAAGGCACATTCAGTTTTGTTGCCCACCTGACGATTCAGGCCTCCCTCCTTCTCGGGGGACTGAAAAAAAATATAAAAACTATAATATACGCATTAAAACACTTCGAGTTGTTGTGCAGTATTTTATTCAGCCATTGTGACAAAACAGCCCATTAGGCACCACTGCCAAATAAACAGTAGTAAAAGACACTGCATTATGGTCTGCTGCTGTTAATTAATTTCAGTCATATCTGACTCACTTACTAGGAGCTGTAACTGTGTTGTGTACTTAAAGCTTGTAAGATTCAGTGTTATTTTAAAAGTGCTATTTATATACTATTATAGTATTTCTTAATATTTTGAGTTATCCTTGATTTTTATATCTTCAGTTTTAATTTTAGTACAAGCTTTGTGGTTTTGACATTTTAAAGTTTGTTCATTCTTTTACATACATTTTTATATTGTTTGTGTTTTAGTAAATTTAATATTTTAACTTAAACCTGTTTATTTCAGTTAGTTGCCAAGGTAATATATCTAATTTTCATGTTTCATGTAATATTTATTTTATTTATCAAAAACCATTTGTAACAAACCTATTAAAAATAACAACAGTGGTGAGATTTACCTCAAGTCATTACAGACTGATAGTTCATAAGTCAATGTGTAGTTAAAAATGCTCAATAAAAAGTTAAAATTTTCCCTTTAATTTAATGATATAATTAATTAACAAAAAAAAAAGGACTCACCATGATTTTGGTGGTGTAAGCACAGTTGACACTGATGCCCAGTATGAGCAGGTCCATGGTGCTGGCAGGAATGACATCAGGTTCAGGGACTTTCTTGTAGTGCTTGTCAGAGATAAAAACCTGAACAACTCTCATCCGGTTCATAGTCAGAGTCCCCGTCTTGTCCGAACAGATGGCTGTGGCATTGCCCATGGTTTCACAGGCATCAAGATGCCTCACCAAATTATTGTCTTTCATCATTTTCTAAAATATAGCAGCAAAGTAAAATAATGAAAAAAATTTAGATGGAATGGAGGGGAGGGGGGGGTGATAGACAAATCAACAAAAAACAGTCCACTATTACATGGCAGAAATCCAGAGATGTAATATTACTGTACCGGCAACAAGGGGAAGTTAATAGATGCAAAAAGACATGGCAATTCGTATGATTATTAGATCAACATGCACTGTACATTGTCTAACAAAAGTCTAGACAGAGGGCTAATGTCACAAGATGGTCGGTACAGGCTATGAATATTTAAACAGAAGATGCAGGGTCATACTTTGACAGAGTAAGCCAGCGAGATGGTTACAGCCAGCGGAAGACCCTCTGGGACGGCCACCACCAGCACGGTCACACCGATGATAAAGAACTTGACAAAGAACTGGACGTAAATGGGAGTGCACTCTTTTTCCCAAGGAAGTCCCTGGATCCAGAACGTGTCCACCACGAACAGCACCACCAAGATTATCACGGTGATAGCTGACATCACTAGACCTGCACAGGAACACATACATTAAAGGCCTGGGTATACTTTACTTACCGCGTTCCGTTCAGTCTCGCACACAGTGGCGTCCGCACAGCTTTCAAAGTATACTCAATCCCGGATAAGCACAGATGGACGAGTTTGACATGTACACACCACTTTCTTGACTCGTTCCATCTCAACATTAACCTCTGTGCTGTTGTACGCAGCACATCTGCACGGTCACAAAAATTGGGCTGCATGCGGATGGTGAGCGCAGACACTTCTGATGATGAAACCTGCATCACGAGGACAGTGGAACGCGGACGGCCGAATTATACTTTGGGCTTAACACTTCTAAAGCCCAGCAAAAACCATTAGCACTGTGAAATTGACTGTTAGGCTCACAAAGTCGCTTGACAAATGCAGTTTTCTGTCCTTTGTTGACATGCTTTCTATTGAAAGCAGAAGCTTGGCAAGACATCCTTTTTGAAATAGCTAACAGACTTTAGTTATGTCACAGTCATGAACCTACTGCTAGTCAGTTGCAGAAGGTAACTGGGGCGGGATTTCATTCTTGAGAGCATTTGATTGAACAGTAATCGGTTTAATGCAGGAAGAGTCATCAATATATTTAGCCAGTTTTCCCAGAAAAGTGTACATTTTAAATGCATCTTCCTCCAAAAAGTTTCATTTTTTTCAAGTTTTTTGGAGGACACTAGCATAATAAATGATCTTAAAGCAACCATGCTTACCTGCTTTTCCAATTTGGACCGCTAATTTGGTCAGTTTCCCTTGCAAAACTGATTTCTCTTTCTTTGGCATGTTGGATTTTCTCTTCTCCTCACCCTCAGCCCCTTCATCACAGTTTAGAGGCTGCATCTCCATTGCTGCACCATCCTGGGCTTTAGCTACAAATAGAAAGAAAGAAAACTGAATATCAGGGATGAACTATCTGACAAGCTGATGTCAAAACAGAACTGTGCATTAAGTGATGCAGAGTAAATTCAGAGTAACAAAACTACAAGCAGCAACAAGTCTGTGTTGGCTGAATATATTTAGCAGCTTCTACAGTTAAAGATAAAACTTCAAGCACTCTTTTTGACGAGTCCTTTTTAAGGCAATATTTGGGAAAAAAATAGTTTTTAAATTAAATCTAAAAAAATTAATGCATTAATTATCATACCATTACAAATTAAATTAATTTGTAGGCAACTAGTTAAGCATTTAAATAATGAATCCTTCTAGGCTGTTGGTGACTGGGCTTATTTGTTTATTGATTTTTAAATTACATGAGACTTTGGACTTTGTGACTTCCTGCACTTGCTATACTTCATGTCTTTTTGTAATAAACCCAAAAGACGTGAATAAAAACCGCTCTGCTGCACAAACGTGTGTTTACCGCGAGTTGTGTTTTCATGTGTGGTTTCAGTAACTTACAGTGACCGAGATATGAGCTGTGTCATCTGAAAGTTTTAGATCCAGTCTCCACCGGAGTCGCTCCCATGTTCTTCACGCTAACATGCAGTTACGGTTTTGTGTTCTACACGCGAAATATAAAAGCAAAGCAAATATAAAAGCTGCTGTCAGTAAATGAAGATTTGACGGATGAACTTGTGGCTCAGTTGGACTCTTGGCGTGTCAGAAAGTGATAAGACTTTCAGTTTTATGGACGTCGCCATCTTTGATATTACTTTGGTCACTGTTGCTATGGTTACTGGTAAGGAATACGGGCTTGACTCCCGTTGCACGTTCATACAGACAGTATTCGAGAAGTTACTGTAAGTTTCTGTGTGAACGGGACACCTGTTTGTAAATGCGGTTGTCAATCCCACAAACTGACAGTGTGAAACACTGTAGCCAATGATTAATCCTCTGCTGCCATCTACTGGGTATAATGTTAATCATGTCATTTTCATCTTACAAGCCTTTGTTTTCCATGTCAGCTTCAGTTAATCTTTAAAATTAATTTGAACTGTAGAGTTAAAAAAATAATAGTACAGGGTTTAAAATATAAGTGTAAAAAAAAAAAAAGTGTTTTAAGCTGGGTGAGTTTGCATCCCTGGACTATGCAGTGGGCAGAAAAATTGAGTATATTATCTGCTGCTCTGTGCTGGTGACTATGATTTTCTCCACAAGAAGCGTATTCTAATTAAACTGTGGTTCCCCCACGTGACAAATACAATTAACCCTCTGATGCATCGTGGTCACTACAGTGGACAGCTATTTGGAAGCCATTTTGAACCATTTAAGATGTAGCATCATGTCCCAACCACCAACTGGCGAACAAATGAGTTGTCTACGATTCCATTTAATTGTTGTTGTTTTTTTTAATCTATTTTTTGGTTTTGATATATTGCATAATATATTCAAAATAGCGGCAGGGGATGCACCATGTACCTCGGCAATAAGTGTTAAATAATTTTATTCTCAGAAAACCAGACAGGTACAAAAAATATTTTTCAGTTAAATAGGATGTCAGAAATAGTTTCATCCAGATTTTAACAATATTTTTCTTGTACATTTTTGTGTTACAGAAAATATACCGGTCCACTACAGTAGACGTCATTCACCAAAGGGTATAATTCTGCCTATGGGCCTATATATAGGTTGTGCCTTATTTTGTATGGTTTATTAAAATTATGATATACTTTACACTTGAATGGTTTTATTTAACAGAAATATTAAATAGTCTTCAGATTTGATCATTTATTTCAATGCTTAGTCTATATTTATTTATTAGGTCCTATAAAACTGTAGACATGTATACATGTATACTGTATGAGTGCAGATATATGTGTGCATGATTGTGTTCGAGTGTGTGGTGGGAGGGTGTGTGTGCTTGTATTTGTGCTCACATGTGTATGAATAATATAAAAAAAAATAATATTACTTTGTGATTTAATAATTCATGCATCGGAGGGTTAAATGAGCAGATAAATTATATTATAATAGTGATTATAAATGAATGATAATTTTATTACAGTAGGAGAAAACACAGCTCAAGAACATCCTCACATTTAGGAGCCACATGCAAACCCATGTGACCAAGTATCCTAGGAGACATAAAACCTCATCACCACACTCAGATGTCCAAGTCCATCACTTATTACCATCGGCTATAAAAAAAGACATCCACATACTTATCCTGATCTCAAGGCCATCGCTCTGCGTGCTGAAAGTACAGCCTGCCAGTGAGGTAACATCACACAAACAAAGAACTCGGCATGTGTGCAATCATACGGACAAGCACGCAGAAGTGCATCTCCGTCTATCGCTGCTGTAGCATGACGCAGTCGGCCTGTGTGCAGGATTTAACCGGTGTGTGATGTGAGGCAATGTGACTGTGTTTGAATTAGCGGGGGGGGTAAGGGCCGACGTGAGACTGCTATTCTACTGTGCAGTGTTGTCGCGCTCTACTCACAGAGCTGTAATGGTAGTCTGGTGGATTAGAGCTCATTTCTGGCGGGGCGATCTGTAGCAGGGGCTTCAATAAACACAAGCGTGCGCTACTTATAGAGAAAACGCTACAGAGTTGGTTTCTGAACACAGGGCGGCCTGACTGTGGACCCTTCCCTGCTTGGGTAGGTGATTTTAGATGATAAAAGGTTTGAAGAGAGACAGGTGCAGATACCTGGATATCAGAACATAGCTGCACAGCATGTTGAAAAGTTTAGGGTTGGTAAGAATTTTTTTATGTTTTTAAATTAAGTTTTTGTTCACCAAAGCTGCATTTATTTTTTCAAAACTGATCAAAAATACAATAGTGAAATATTACAATTTAAAAGAACTGTTTTCTATTTTAATACATTTTAAAATTTAATTCATTCTTGTGTTGGCAAAGCTACATTTTCAGATGCTCCAGTCTTCAGTGTCGCATGACCCTTCAGAAATCATTCTAATACGCTGATTTGTGGCTCAAGAAACGTGTTGAAAACAGCCGTTTAATATTTTTGTGAAAACTTATTTCAGGACTCTTTAATGAATAAAAAGCTCAAAAGAATTGATTTGAAATAGAAATCTTTTGTAACATGTCCCTCCCTGTCACTTTTGATCAAATTAATGCATCCTAGCTGAGTAAAATTATACATTTCTTTCAAACCTCCCAAACTTTTGAATGGTAGTATAATAATCAGACTCCAAAAACAAAAAAACAGGCTAACTTCTCAACAATTCGCACACTTCACACTAGTGTGGATAAGCTTTAATGAAGATCTAATAGCACTAATGGGTTAAGGCGATGTTTTTAATGCAGGCTGCAGCATGTAAGAGGGTGGCCCTCTAAGCCAGTATGGTGTTCATTATGTCATTAAGTCAATAGGGTTACTCACCTTTCTTTCTGTTCTCCACAGAGCCATCCTGCTTTTTATCTGTAGAAAGAGAGAGAAAGAGAAGCCACATAACAAACACTTACTAATTTATTCATTATTCACCATTATGTAAGCGACGGTTCTGCAGCACACATTTAAACATATTTCCAATTATGCAAATCTTCTCTTTGAATTAGCAGAATGAGAAAAGGCCATTGAATATTTACGAACAGATGTGTGCCACGACCACATGAGGTTTTCAAATCTGTAGCCGGGACTTCAATAAACTTCAATAAGCGCTACTTATAGAGAAAACACTACAGAGTACTAGACCACAAATGCACAAAATTGCAATGAGGTGCACTGAACAGCAACTTGGGGCCCAACCTCTGCAAGTACTGAAATATTCATGTATCTGCAGGCACTCATTTGGAGACCCAACACGTGAGCCATGGGCTGCAGAGATGCATTAAATGGCAGTTAGGTAATGGAGCGCACAAGAAATCGTTACATTTTTCTATGAGTCATTGCTTCAGACATTTTTTTTTTTTTTTTACCAAAAAAAAAAATACTGCTATTTTCTAAATAAAAAT
>NW_015505180.1:3339655-3367082 GCF_001515645.1 Sinocyclocheilus grahami
TCTGCAAGTAGTGAAATAATCATGTATCTGCAGGCTCTCATTTGGAGACCCAACACGTGAGCCATGGGCTGCAGAGATGCATTAAATGGCAGTTAGGTAATGGAGCGCACAAGAAATCGTTACATTTTTCTATGAGTCATTGCTTCAGACATTTTTTTTTTTTTTTACCAGACAGAAAAATACTGCTAATTTCTAAATATAAATATAAAAAAAAATTCTCACTTTTCCGAGTTTGACAAAAGCACACTTTCATGAAGGCTGGAACACACACATGCAGCTATTCTATTCATCGCTCTGCAGCCACAGTAGCAGATTGAAGGGACTGAAAAGGCCACTGGTTGGTCTATTTTAGTTTCTGAGGCAGACTAAAAAGACACCAAATAATACAGACAACTCACTTTTCTTCTCTTTCTTCTTCTCTTTCTCTTTCTTCTCCTTCTCTTCCTCGTCATCATCATCTTCTCCCGCCCCCAATAACGTGAAGATGATTCCAGTTTGGGAATTGACTCCAACAGCAGTGACAACCATTTTTCCAGAGCCCTCCATGACATGAGTACCTGCACAGAGGAAGATGAGGTGAATAAGGGTCACATACCGTTTATATTGGTGCCAATACATTCACGACTGGATCTAAAACTCAGTTTATGACAAATAACTAGTTGTCCAGTGTTTTCCCCCACACAGAACAGGTTTACCAAACTTGCTCTTAAAACATGGGTATAAAGATGACTAAGTATTTGACATAAAAAAGGTGATTATAAAAACTGCCCTAATCAATTCCTATGCAAATATTGGCCCTTAATATAAAAAGTTAATTTCTGACCCTGGTCCACACCAACGCACAATAATGCTCTGTTTATTATAAGCATGTGCTGCAGTTATGTCATCTGCCACTTTAAATGCTTGGGTTCTTTAAAGCAGAATGGATTCTGATTGGCTGTCAGTGTTTTTCATCATTCGTCAGCTGGATACAATTATTTTGAAATTAATTCCAACAGTTGTTATTATCGTTATAGTTGTGGTGTGGACTCCGTTATTCTTTAAATTCAGAATGATTTTTAAAATTATATCTTTGTTATCGTGCTTTGGATGAAGGACTCTTGAAACAGGATGAAGACTCAAAACAGGCAGGTCTTCAAATCAAATGACATATTATTGGGCTCTATGAGCACCAGCCAAAGGTAAAAGCAGAAATGAGTGGACATTTTCTTCCTGGCCTTCAGAAATGAGCTTCAGTATAGCCCTCAATAATTGTTTAAGCTTGAGAAGGGGCTCTGAAAAACTGTCAGGGAGAGGTTTTTGCTGGGTTAGACTTAGTATGCTAACACAGGCTCTGCTGGAGAAGTGCCCACTACTGCTCACAAATCCCCCCTCATCTCCTCTGGGATGGCACACAGCAATGTCATTCTATCAGAGGATCAACTGGCTTTCATAAAATGGGATTAGCTGAAGATGTGCAATAGCCTCGCTGAGAGGTAGCAGGTCCTACATAGCAAACATCTGAACTCCCAAGATGGACATTTATTTGGTTCGGCTGAACTTTTGGGTAGAGTTGAGACAGGACACAAAGAAAATGCTAAAAGGTTACAGGGTTGTGCAGCCAAATGTGAATCAAAAGTGTGTTTTGGTTTGTTTCGCTAGTGACGGGTTGCAGTCTCTGTAATTATTAGGGTTATGTCCCACCTGACAGCAGCATAGGATCTTTCTCCATCGATTTCTTCACATGGTCAGACTCTCCAGTTAAAGAGCTCTCATCTATTTTGAGGTCATTGCCCTGGATGAGAATGCCATCAGCAGGCAGGAGGTCACCTGATGAAGAACGTATCCCATCACAATAATATACATTACCGTCAGCAGCTTTTGAATTTATTTCAAGGTGACTACACAGAAAAATGTAATAACACCAGTGAAATGTCAGACAGATAGGTTTTTTTTTTAAACCCTATACTTTTGAATTTCCCTCTAAAAAGGAAATGAAACCTCTGCAAATTTATGTCGGCTTACCATATTTAATTTGTGCAATGTCCCCGACGACAATCTCGGCCACAGGGATCGGAAGGACTTGCCCTCCCCGAACCACCATAAACTTCTGCTCTTGTTCAATGCGGCTCTGTAAGCCACGGAACTGCTTCTCTTTGCTCCAGTCATTGAAGGCCGTCACGAGCACCACGCAAACAACAGATAGGAGGATAGCTGCTCCTTCTATCCATCCAGCCTCAGCTTCTCCTTCATCCTCTACTCCACCCGCTGCTTCTCCACAATCTGCGCACACACACACACGCACAAAATAAAACTCGGCTCAGAACAACCTGAAATTGAGATGATGATCTATAAATAAGGCAGAAGGAAATAAATAGGTTACTTACTTTGAGTTTCTGAATCCGGAGGTTTATAAAAAGAAAGGCCCAAAGAAACTATTGCTGCCACTTCCAAAATAATCAATGTTACGTCTTGTAATGCTTCCCATACTAACTGAAGAAAGGTTTTTGGCTTTTTCGGAGGTATAAAGTTCTGTCCAAATGCTACTTCTCTTTTTTCAATATCTGGGGGCTGCCCACTTAATCCTGGAAGAAAAGGGTAAGAAAAAAAAAATTAATAATTCAAGTAAACACTGAATACAGCTCTTCTTGTATTGCAGCATACGATGCTTAATATATATATAAAAAGGTAATTTTGTTTAGGCAAACATTTTACAAAGTTGATTAAATGGAACAGAGAATTGTTGACTTCTTTAGAATGTATAGCCTACCATTTATTATTATATTATTTATATTTACATTATCATTCAGACATTTGGGGTTTGGGCTGCAACAAACGATTATTTTGATAATCGCTTAATCTAACGATTATTAGAACGATTAATCGACTAATCAACGATTATTTCACTGATTAATCAGTAGACATTTTTTGATTATTCAACTTTTGCAATTAGTTAAAATATTGGTTATTAATAATTCAAGTAAACACTGAATACTGCTCTTCTTGTATTGCATCATACGATGCTTAATATATATATAAAAAGGTAATTTTGTTTAGGCAAACATTTTACAAAGTTGATTAAATGGAACAGAGAATTGTTGACTTTAGAATGTATAGCCTACCATTTATTATTATATTATTTATATTTACATTATCATTCAGACATTTGGGGTTAGGGCTGCAACAAATGATTATTTTGATAATCGCTTAATCTAACGATTATTAGAACGATTAATCGACTAATCAACGATTATTTCACTGATTAATCAGTAGACATTTTTTGATTATTCAACTTTTGCAATTAGTTAAAATATTGGTTACACATTCTAACAAATAAATTAAGGTAATCACTTCAGCTTTGAAAGTCATTATTTAATTACAATTATACAGTTAATTTATACAAATAAATATTTTGGCACACAAAATGAGATGGCAGAGAAACTCTTATTCACCATTTAATTAGCTTTATGAGAAAGTAGCTGAATGACACATCATTCTGCCTAAAATCTCTTTTTGTAAGTCATATGGATAAGAAACAAGATAAAGGTTAAGTGATAAGACGTTTTATTTTTGGACAAACTATTTTATTCACAACAATCTCTCTTAAAATACCTTATAGGGTTATTATAATCAAAACAGTCATGAGCTAGATCAAGCTTTGATCTCTGCAAACCAAACAATCACTTTAATTAAATGTTTTTCCCCCCCACTAATAAAAAGATTTTATCATTAGCTAGCTCCACACTGTAGAGCTGCTTTATAACAGAAAATCAAGTTGCAATTCTAACTGAAAGCGACACTGACTTTGGTTTTTCATGCTATTACATAAAGTACTAAATAAATAAACGTGACGTGACTGGACTTTACTAGAGTACTGAACTGCAGAACTCGTGCAAACATCCACATCACTGTAATCAGATGCGTTTTAAAATCTCACAAATGTTTGCTCACTTACTGTATTTTTTATTTTACAGTGGGGTAATTTTGTTGCAGTAGCACGAGATAGCTTGATTTTAAACTTTGAATTGAACACTAATAAAAAGATTTTATCATTAGCTAGCTCCACACTGTAGAGCTGCTTTATAACAGAAAATCAAGTTGCAATAACTAATGAAAGCGACACTGACTTTGGTTTTTCATGCTATTACATAAAGTACTAAATAAATAAACGTGACGTGACTGGACTTTACTAGAGTACTGAACTGCAGAACTCGTGCAAACATCCACATCACTGTAATCAGATGCGTTTTAAAATCTCACAAATGTTTGCTCACTTACTGTATTTTTTATTTTACAGTGGGGTAATTTTGTTGCAGTAGCACGAGATAGCTTGATTTTAAACTTTGAATTGAATAAAAAAAAAAAAGACAAGTAAGCAGTCAGTAATAAAATAAGAACAAATAAAGAAATGACTAATGATAGCACAAATAAAAAAATAACGATAGGCCTAAAAATTAAATAAATTGCTTTTTAGTTTTTCAGGTAGGTCTAACAGTAGGGCTATTTTTTTTTTTTTTTACCAATTATCCAAATAATGTTTAGTCCTAGAAAGCTATTATTATCAGAACACGGGAGCATAACATAGCGGTAAGCAGATCAATGAATGAGAGGGCAGCGTTTCCAGAGTTGCCCATATACCACACCATGTTACAACACAGTAGGGCTATTGCAGACAGAAACAATACTGTACTACATCCATGTTTCCTGTCGGCTCGATTTTTGTGTGGACTTTGCCGTTTCGATGAGCATGAACAACTGTTGGCGCAAGCTAGATTAAAGTGATTATTACGTTTTGAATATGGATATTTTTCTTACAAAAATGCATCGATTCGCTACAGCAGGTCTTTTGTTCACCCCCCAGAGCCATGTGAGACACTTTTTTTTATTTTTATGGATGGGCACTTTTTATTTCACTTCTTTTGGACTGAAGCACTGCACCACCCGCTGACTTCAATGATAGAGCTAGGATGCCTCGGGGGTGAGTAAAACGAAGCCTAATTTTCATTTTTGGGTGAACTAACCCTTTAAATTGAAATATTTTTATTTTCTTGCTGATCCGAAAAATTATCCGGTCCGTGGGTCAAAAACCGTAATGTGATCCGAACCGTGAGATTTGTGATCCGTTGAACCACTAATATTTTGAAAAAGTATAATAATTTGAAATATGTTTACCATTTCAATATATTGTAAAATGTAATTTATCAATGTAATGGCAAAGCCACATTTTCAGCAGCCATTACTCAAAGTAACAATTGCACAAGTAACATTTCTTAAATCAATGTTGAAAACAGTTGTGCTGATTAATATTTTTGTTAGTATATTACTAGTTTTTTTTCCAGTATTCTCTGATGAAAAGATCAAAAGAACAGCATTTATATGAACTAGAAAATTGTAACTATAAATTTGTAACATTTACTGTCATTTTTTTTATCAATTTAGATAGTCCTTGCTGAATAAATATAATTGTCAAATCTTATAAATCTTAAGTTAAACTGCATTGAACATCATTTTTTCTATATTATATTACTCTATATGATACTCATTGAGCAACTAAAATAACAGTCATGTGTCTACAGGTGTCTGACAGAACTAGTAACAATTTTAGCCATGTCTTTCCATTTCCAGGCTAAAATCTTGGTTCATAAAATAATTACATTTACAAAAGGGCTTACACTGTTTTGTATTGAATCGATTATGAGCTATTAGCACAGCTAATCCATTAATACTGGCACTACAGCAGTAAAGCGTGTGGGATTTTGACACAAGATCATGAGAATTTCCTGGGTGTGAAAACTTAATGTGGGCCAAATAAGGAATTCCAAAACTGTTAGGGCAAAAACAAACGTTGAGTTCGGTGTACACGGTCATTCTCAGGAATCATTCAAATGCACTGGTTTAACAGCAGTTCGCTGGTTTGCCCATTTGAATAACTCTCTATATTCAAAGCAAGTATTCAAAGTCATCATGGCATACGCATTCAGTCCACCATATGTTAAGAGACACACAAAAAAAAGAATGGCTAGATGCGGTGAATGAGCCGTGTGGACGAAAAGCATGCATGAATACATGTGTGTTTATGCATCTAGTGTCTGGGCATCAGAATGAGTGTGTGTGCGTGTGTGTGTGTGTGTCCGAACAGGATGGTTTGCCTGCCAGACCAGAGAGCAGCCTGGTCAGCAGAGCCTATTGTCATGACAACATCCTCCACATTACTCAGCAAAGCCATTGAGTTGCTCGGCTCTTGCTCTCTCCCATTGAGCTGAGTTATATGAGTTTCACTGCATATTAACACGGTCTCAAAAGCACATTTCTGCTACTGGATTACACTTGGCATTTGACTGCATACACAAAAAAAATAGCTTTTTGTCTGGACAACTACAATGTCTGCGAGATTTGCATGAATTAATTTGACAGACAGTTTTTTTTCTCCAAAGCTACCTACATTGCATTCAAGGCAATGAATATGAGCATTCCTGTAGCTCAAACAGCAGAGCACTGACAACTCCATTGTCATGGGTTTAATACCCAGGGAATGCATGAATTGATCAAATGTACACCTTGAAAGCAATGCAAGTCGATTTGGATAAAAGCATGTTCCAAATGCATTCATGTAAATGAGAGCATATCGATTCATTTCCTGGGACTCAAACCTATTACATTTTCACTGCTAGTGCTATGTTCTATCAGCACTGTAAAAATGATTTTTCAAAGTTGTGAATAAAACAAAGATCACTGGAGAAAGCAATTTGCTACACCAAAATGCTTTTAGAAAAAAAATTCACTTACATTTACAAAAAATGACAATGCTAGATTTGCAGATTCACGAGGTCTTCACTATTTCTCTAACTCTACCAGTTTTTATTCTAGAAGACACTATTTTACAGAATAACCTGAACATTATGATCTTTGTCATAGTAATAAAATGAAAAAAAAAAAAAGTATTTTGTTGGCTGCATTTACACTATTTGAGCATTTTAGATTACAACTTGAACAATCACTTCTCCAATGACATGTATAGTGTTGCACTAATTGGTTACCAAGGAAGAGAAGCCAACAATGACCAAACTAAAATCAAATTATGTTTGTTTTTACTGCTGTAAAAGGTGCTTCTTGATTAAAGCACAGCAGAGAACTGCTGAAAACTAAACTTCCTGCTCCAACGCCAGTGCAATAAATCCAGGCTTGTGTAGTATGGAAATTGAGGCTGAGGATTACATTCTGTGTCCCTGCTTGGAGAGTGGGCTAAGGAGCAGATGAGTCAAGTCTTACGCCTCTGTCAAAAATGCATTTATGCGGCAATATACATCTCAATTCCACTCTCACTCCAGATCATGCACACAGCTACTCGGAAACATTACTGAGGGGAAGATTAAACTCAACAGAAGAGGGGGAAAAAAACCTTCTAAGACCAGCAAAACACGGGCATTTAGACAGCTAATTATTCATTTGCATGCTATTTCACTGAGAACAGTGAACTAAGTACCTTTGTGATTGCTGGAAGTGCTAATGTGTTTTAGGTTGTGAACCTAAAACTACTGTTAGCACTAGTTGCTGCAAAGACTCCAAGGTTTTTGCAGTTTCCCCAAAGGAGACCAAATCATCTGACGTCAGTTTCTACTTTCACCTGAGACCTTGAAAGCCACAAAAACAGGGCCCTCTACGGAAAAGAAAATGTTTTTACTAATCTAATGCATTAATCCATGAAAGAAATGGGGGGAAATTACTAACAGAGCTTTTGATACATATTTAATAAGCTAGACAAGGCAAGAGAAAACAATAAATAATAAATATGGTCATCAATCCATTCAATATACAGACAACAACATATACAAAGGCATCTCTGATCATTTGTTAGCTCACTAACACAATGTTCCACTGAGCTCCAGTTATTTAGCATGCTGGATAAATCTTCGTTGCAATATTAAATTTTTTACTAAGATCTCATTCATAAATACCTGTAGTAAGTGCTTAAGACAGAAGGATATTTCTGACAGGTGTAGCCGCACTTAAAGGTGAAGTTTATCATTTCTGTGCCTCTAAACCGGACGCTGCAATCGCCATTGAGAACAACTGTTCTATACAAACCCATCTCAAACTTCCACTTGTTTAAGCCGATGTTGCAGTGTCGTTCAGGTTAGGATGCTCAAACAAACAGAGCAATGTTTTGAAAGTGCCTCGGAGTTCACACTTTTCATGGAAATCAACCTACAAATGAAGATGAGAGAAGAAAATACTAGAAAACCCACACCTAGGTCATACTACTATTACTGGACGAAGCTCGCAGCTGGTTGTATACCTTACAATCATCAACTCCCACCTGATTTAAGTAGTGGTTCAACGGATCACAAATCTCACGGTTCGGATCACATTACGTTTTTTGACCCACGGATCGGATCATTTTTCGGATTAGCAAGAAAAGAAAAATATTTCAATTTAACTTGCTTTCAATTTATTACTTAAAGTGAAGTACTTCTTTGATACCACAGCAAATACTACTAGATTAACTAAGAAAGTTTAAACATGATTAAAGAGACACAAATTACAAGCATAGACAAATACAACAGACTATGTTACAAATAAAATAAGGTTAGTAGTATTCAAATACAGAAATGTAGTTATTAGGGAAAATAACACTGCATAGTGTTCACCGTATAAATTAAATATAGATTTTTATGACAGCTTTTTTTTTTGTTTGATGATTATTAATGACAGCAGCAGTATTTATAGGCCGCTGTCCCTTTAAGACCTGATGCACGGATCTGATATAATGATACACATCACATCTGATTTCTTTTAGCTGTTTTCATTCACTTGAGATATAATTTACTGCGTTTACCTGAATGATTGTCGAGATGGGTATTTTGTCATAATTTCATGTGTATGTGTCTGTTCAGAGGATTCAGAAGAGGATTCAGTTCGGTGTTCGCGCACCATCTGAAACGCGTGTGTGGCTGTGCGCATAGAGAAGAGTGTGCGAGTAACGAATCGATTTCCCTTTCGCCTTTTCTCTCTGAAATAGTTTAAAATTCGCTTGCTTGTGTAAATACGAACAAATGATAAACGTATACTCTATTATGGTTACATTTTGCAATTAATCCGCGGATCATATGCGTGCCGAACCGTGGGGCTTGGTCCGTACGGATCACGGATCAACTACGATCCTTTTAACCACTAGATTTAAGTTTAGTCTTTTCTGAGATATCCTTTAGAAATATTTCTATTAAATCCTTTAGCGAATATAAATGTAATACTCTTAACGCCCCAACCATGTTTGTCTTCAGGGTACATGAGAGGCTGGGTCATGTATACTAGTAGCTCTTTCGATTAAAAATCCCATGAGTTAAAACAAAGCTTGAGCACTCGCCTTTAATTTGCAGTAGAAGTCCCTCCCTTGTGTCCACACATGCAAATTGTGTAATACAATAGATTCTAGGAACCAGCCAGCATAAATAGTCTCAAAAGATTCACCCAAATAATACGTAAAGAAGGTCACAATTTAAAGTGAAGCCGAAAGAGCAGTACAGAGTAACTAGTTAAATTCAAAAGAGTAGAAAGATTAGTGGTGGGCTTTGCTGCGAATTGAGAAATGGCCTACTTACTAATTAGAAATCCCTTTTCAATAGTCAAAGCTCTTGTAATCTTGAATGACTGCTTAATTTCCTATGGCAAAACTGAGTGATCTGATTAAGCTGTAAAATGTGTCATAACAGCAGGGCTGCCTGCCAGCGTACTATTGTGAAGCAGAGGGAACAGGGCAGAGCTAAACTTGCGGATCGCTGTGGGGCTCCGATCTCAGTTAGCCATGTGCCGTGTAGTGAGAATGGCTAAGCGACAGGACCCTCTATCAGTGTGGCCACTAAATAGAATATCTAGGGGGGAAATTCTCAGACTATTCTTCTATGACTAATGCACAATTCACACAGTATACAAAGCTCATGCACAGCATGGGCCAAGTTTCAGACAGTCTATTCAGGAAACAAAGACCACATTTTTAGGAGTCATATCAATGCTATCAGTGTGACCCCATTATTTGAGCTGTGAAGTCGAAATATGCATTTCCACTGATGCTATAGTTTCCACTGACACCATGACAAAGGTATAGCTCTGGATTGCAGAGAGCACAGTAAGCTTTGGTTTCAATCACTCAATATTTCATCGCCTGCTAATAAAAGTCAGACCTTGTGAGGGCAGGACGGGGCAGGTGACACTACATATAAACATCCAAACATGCCGTACATATCAGACATGTTGAATTACCTAATTATTAAGAATTAAAGATTGATTCTGGTGCTCTGCCAAACACATTCATAATGGCAAGTGTCAGATACGGTTAATGCAGTTTAAGATCTAGGAGCAACATTAATGCTACTGCAATCATCACTAGTATTATTGTTCATACTGAAATATTTTTTGGTATAGGCATGAATGATACTTCAAATGCTATTACTTTTTTTTTTTTTTTTAAGTGATTGGATTGGACTGTAAAATAGGCCATAAAGGTACATAGATGTACACTGAAAGACGAACCTGAGCCATATCTACCAGAATCACACAACCTTGGAAAGGTAACCAACCAGAACATCCTAGCAAGCACCCATAATACCCTGTTTTCACATTTTCTTCAATGAGGACACAAAATTAAATAAGGGTCAAGACACTATTACTGGAGAGGGCAGGATCCTTAGGAGCTGTCCATCAGGAATGTGTGCTACATTTTGACTTTCAATACCAAAAACACATTATTGCTGATCAAGCCTGCATGCTAAATAGAGTATTCTCATGAAAACACTGGCGTAAAGCACCCAGGAGAAACAATTAAATATTGGTCTGTGGCCCTTGCGTGCTCACGCACGAGAGAATTGCGTCTCAAAGAGCCTGTAGAGTACTGCTATGGACATGGTGCCGTTTTAATCTGGGATCAAACTGAAAATCCCTTCCCCCAAGAGTTCAATCAAGGTCAGGCCAGCGATTAAACCTAATGTCTACAGAGAGGTAATAAACCAATGGAGCTGCAGCTGTGCGCTGCACTCTGACTCTGCACTTTTCTATATCTTACCCTATAGACTATATATCTGCTCACACACCCTTCTAATGAAAGAGATAAAGAAAGTGCGAAACAATAAACAAACAACGGGAGAGCAAAAAAGGGATAAACAGGGCTGCAACAAATAATCAAACAATAAAAGAAATCCATAATGACAATAATTGACCATTAAATTTGTTCGATGTGCAATGTGGCACAGAGAATCTGTCAATGATGCCACTTTGGAGTTTTAACTGGGAGGAACAAATTCATGAGTCAAGTTGTCCAAGACTGGAAGGATTTTATTAAATGTTTCAAATGTAGTCATAAATATATGGCGACATGTGGAGTGTCAGGTGCTCCGACAGATTGCACGTGCTGTTTAATGCTTACATGCCGTTATATTGGCTGATATATTCTTATTGGTAAATGTTATAAATAGGGATGTTCATTTCGGTTATTTTTCCTAACCGACAACCGACGCTCGTTAACCGACAAGATTATTTTAAATGAGAATTTAATTAAATTAGAAAGGATAAGTGTCTGTGACCCGTTAAAAAAATACTAGCATTTGTTTTCCGGGGAGTAATTTTACATGCGCAAAAAGCAGCAAACAACAGAACATGAGGATTTACATGGTCATATGACATCACGCACCTGCAGCGCTTCTGCCAGCGGAAAACATAATAAAGCTAGGCTAATATATATATATATATATATATATTAGAAAGAAAAACTGTAACAAGTAGCCTAGCCTAGTATGCAGCATTTCGGTTCATTTTTGTGCTGCGCAAAAGGAAACAGACGACAGAAAGCGGCATCCTATTTTTCTTTAGGCTTACTCAAGTGATTGCGCCGGCGCCGCATGTGCACACACAGTTAAGCATTGCTACATTGACAATGCAGCCGGTTCATTATCATAATAAAATACAGTCAGTCAAACATATGGGGAAAAAAAACTACGTAGTAAAAAATATGTAGTAAAATCTGTGCCGTTAAGTGTTATCACCGCACCGCCGTGATGTTATGCAAAACATTTTGTTTTACGTGGATATTGGAACGCGAGTGAAGCCTAGGCTACATAATAAATAATAATTTGCCATTCAAATACATCGCGAATGCGAAAACATTTGATTTTGTGTGGAATGAGAGACCCAACGTTGGTTTCAGTTTCGTTTTAATGTAAATTAATTCGTTTCGGCTAGTCATTTATATTGCTATAGCTTCTTATATTTTTAATTCTTGTTCTTTTCTAAATACTGTTAATTGAAAGGATTTGTTGTGGAGTGAGGGGAACTAAAATAGCCTAGCTATGTTTACAGTGTTTATTATAATGTTTAATAATTAATGTTAATTGTAAACATTTTGCGTCGGCATTAGGCCTATTTCTGAATGAATCAATAAAATGCGACTTATTGTTTTATGTTTTATGTTTTCCCCCCCTAAAAAAAAAATTTTTTTTATCCACCTTTTTCTTGTCGTAAAAATGGGCGCGGCCATTTGGAAAATATATGGGTATGGCTTCCGGTTTCATCTGCGTCCACTCCGTCCAGCTATTTTTAGCTGAGCAAAACAGTTCGTTTTGCTGCTTGATATTGAAAGTTGGTGTGTCTTATCATATTATTTTAATGTATTATCTTAATTATGAACACACTGGTTTGTAGTGCAAACAGTTTTACCGTTTACTGCACGTTGTTATTCTCCTCGTTATTTACCTATAGCGGCTAATGAACCGGAAGTCTCACCCATAGGCTTACTTCCGCGTTGAAGAAAAAGGTGGATACGTGTAGTGTATTTTAACCATGCAGCAAACCTTTTTAAATATTCTGATAAATTACTGAAAAAATAAATAAATTAAATAACTTTTTAAACCGTTTAACTGATTGTATTAATCGGTCAAAATTCTTACGGTCGGTTAACCAGTTAAAATGAACATCCCTAGTTATAAATTCTAAGTTAATTGAGTGCATCCTAACAGCAGGTGTCATGTTGTTATACTTAAAACTTATATATACACACAAGAGTGCATATTTGTGATTTATATATACACACACACACACACATATATATATATATATATATATATATATATATAATATAATATATATGTATATGTATATGTGTGTGTATGTACATATATAAAAATCTAAACAGTTGTTAGTTGCAGCCCTGGAGACAAATAAAGAGAGAGTACAAAAATATAGCCAAAGAGAAAGTGTCTAAAAAAAGCTATAATAAAAGCTGTACTATCCCTGCTGTAACCGCAGTCCCACCGACTGTAAGATGGGATAGTAAACACATTTGTGTTTGACATTAAGGGCTTTTATTTCAATTGTCAAACACACCGACAAGCACGTAGGCTATATTTAGCTTATTCTCTATTAATTCTAACCCTTTAGTGAGGAAAACAGATCTTTGTCTCAATCAGACATTGTCCAAGATATCAGCACACTGTCCATGTGTTGCCAGAGCAGAAGCAACGGGACAGCAGCAGCAATCCTTCCAATAGACTGCAGATGCACTAAAATGCAGCAAGAAACCATTCAAGTGTAACTGACCTGCTCGCTATTGCTAACAGCTATATGTTTAGAGTGAGATGCAACAATGCTGATTGAAACCATCCAAAGAGTTGTAGCTTCCGCCACTTTACCTCCTGGAACTGCATTTCGATTTCTGCAAAGCAAAGCAAAGCAAAGCAAGTGCAAGATAATGATTATGTACCATCTACGGGCGATGTTTTCAGTCTGATGCAAAGTCCATTAACGTCCCCATAAGATTCCTGGATTTTGTGTAATGCTTCAGCCCCGCGCAGTTCCATGAGAGAGCGCAGCTCATTAAGCGAGCAGCCAAACTCTCCATCATGATTGGGCTCGGCCACAGAGTTCTTCACCCCGCTGTATGAGTTGTTAGCCATATTTCCTGGCTACACTGCGTCTTAGCAAGGGTGGAAAAATGGCGTCCCAAAAGGAGAGCTATATCCTCAGGAGACCAATGCCAGTAGTTCCCATAAACAACTGACGTCCTTCAGAGGAGGAGGAGGAGGATGCCCGACTGCAGGTGGCAGGACTGGGATAATTCACAAGCCATTCCCCTCAGCCTGTGGCGTTGCTTTCATTGTGAATGAAACCTTACACAATCAGCCCAAGGAGACCTACAAAAAAAGAAAGGAATGCTTTATTAATAATAATAATATTGTTATTATTGCTGAATCTATTTACAAATGCAAAACCCAAATGCACAACAGATATGCATGTTAATTTTAAAACAAAACATCAACAGACACCTTAAGTTTAGAAAAAACTCCACCGGGCCTAGAAATAAGAACAAACTCACTGGCTGAGTTTCAAGGTGACATCCTACCCACTTTTACAGGCAGAACTATGTGGGCTTTTTTAAGAAGTAGCGTGGGAACTGACCTGCCATCTTAACTATGTGAGAGACCAAAAAAAGCCTTTTTTTCTCCCCAACATTATACATGGCTTTTTTTAAAGTAACATGAAAATGGTTTAATTCTGGAAACTTATGGAATAGAGTTTAAACACTTTTAATTAAGTGTTAATATATAGATTTATCTTCCAAAATGGCATTATTATTAAAGCAATGATTACACTTGAAGTGACCGTGTAAATGGCAGCGTAAATACGCCCAATGAGACCTTGGACTGCTTGGACAAAGTTCATCTATGGTGTTTCATATTTTCATGTACACAAACAGAAGAGAAAGTTCCATATCAATACCATGCCTTCAAACCAAATAACAAACTGTCAGACTTCCGTTTAACCCCAATGGACGGTCAATGAACAGCTTCTCTGGGATCATTTCAATAGCTAGTAGGGCTGACAGTACTTCCACTGTCCTTGCCTTTACCAGCAAGATTTCATTATAATATAATTATATTAGGGATAGGGCTGTGCGATATGGTCAAAAAAAAAAACCTAATCACGATTTCTTTGACAAATTTTGCGATTTCGATTTTAATCACGATTTTGACACGCACAGACATGCTTTACAGTCATTAATGCATTCAGTGTGAATTTGAAACATATTTCCAAAAGAAAACCAATAAGAGCTTTATCAAAAAGCTGTAACATGTCTCTAGAACAGACATAAGGTAAAATAATCACTACGTCAAGGTGTAACAAAATGTCTCTAGAATAGACATATGGCAGAAAAAAAAAATCCCGTGTCCAGGGATTTTTTTTTTGCCATGCATTGGTCATAGAGCTCTTTGTGGCGTTGCCTCGGATGTTGAACTAGATTTGTTGCGCCAAGTTCACACGTACTCCGTCTGCAGTGCGTATACAGTATGTGTATTCGGTGCAGAAGCAGCACAGACTCATTTTGCTTTCGCACGGGATGCGTTTGCAGTCCGCTCCTGATCCGCGGCTGTTTACCACAAACACAACATTTATCCATTATTTTGATTTCAAATCCAAACGTTGTTTCTGAAAATGCTTTTTCAGCATTGTGATTCTCTTTTATAACAGTACAGTAATACAATCTTTCATAGACATATTCACGTTTAAACTCAATAAATAACTTTGTTTAACTACCACCACGAGTGCCATCTATTATTGCCTTGTTTATCTAAAAGTGCACTTTTCCTTGTTTTAAATCTAGCCAAAAAGCCATATGTTGACTGTTGACTGTGAAACAGTAGACTTTAATTATTTGCATTTATGGTGTAATTACTACATTTCCATGTCAATCCATGTTCATTTTTACCGCGAATAATGCGCCGTCACTTTAATTCAACACGTGTAGCACAGCAGAAATAGATTCCGTGCGAAAACGATCGCAGCATGACTGCTGCAGACGCACTGCCGGACCACAATCGCAAGCAGTGTTAACGCTCTGATCCGTTAACATGGGCGCGGACAAAATACGCACCACAGACGGAGTGTGTGAACCTGGCGTTACGTTTGTATGCCCGCCCGGTCTGTTCTGTTCTCGTGCTCCATTTAGGCGCGCTGCATTCGGATTGGTTCGGATAGCATACTGCGGGAGGTCGGGGCGTGGAAAATCGTGCAATAAAGCAATTTAGAAATCGCGCAAGCTCAAATCGCGATTTTATGACGATTTCGATTAATCGCACAGCCCTAATTAGGGATGCACCGAATATTCAGCAACCGAAATCATTCAGCCGAAAATAGCAAAAAAATCGAATAAGCGAAAAGGCCGAATAATATGTACCGAACAATGACTAACGCGATCAAAACATGCAGGCAGTGTGAAAGTATTTAAAACTATCAGAGAAAGACGCAGAAATCATTACAAGCATGAAGCACCGGCAGCGAGAGACTGTTTAGTGCTGCATCACGTCTCCGATGAGAAGAAGAGGTGGCTGGTGCTGGTGGCTAGGCTACTGTATGATGATTGAAATCGCGAAATGGCCTCAAACTATTAGTAAATAAACTGCAGAATGTTATATTTTCTAATGCACGCACAAATTGCATGTATGCTAACTGCGCTGCACGAGCTCACGGTGCCAGCGTTCAAAGTCCAAACCGCAAGGAAAATCTGTGCTGAACTTGTTACTCGTCAGTTGCTCAGTAACATTTTTTTATTTATCCCTAAATTATATTATATAATATATAATAATCAAATCATAATAAAGGAATGTCAGCAGTAGGGATGATCTGAACAGGTTTAAGAAGGACAAGAGGTCAAAAACATGAGTTTGTATGACAGAAGTAAAAAGTGTAGTAGCCCTCCAGGACTGATTTACTTGCAGCAGCACATGCAGAGCGTGAAACAGCATGCTGCTCCGTAACAGGCAACCAGCTGGGCAATCAACTTCTCCCACAGCCAATGTCATAAACATTGCAGACAAATTAAGAGAAAAATCTTCAGTTAAAACTACTCTCTCAAGTGCAGGAACCCTGGAATTGACCTTTTTATGAAGCTCCGGCAAAAAGCTTCCTTGCACGACCAAAAATAAATACCATAAAAGACATCATTAGCAATGTCAAACAAAGTCTCAAGTACGTCAAAGTCAACAAGCTCTGTTTTATCTTTTATTAAAACTGGAAGTGAAAAGGGAAACGCCCAACAGCTTCACACTGCAACAGCTAAGTGTGCTCTTCCCTTTTGAAGTAACAACTGGTTCTAAAATTTCTCTGTGAAAAACAACGATGGTTTAACAGAACTTCCTTAAACGACTGTCATCTCAAGCAGCCATGGTATGCATTTCATCATGCAGGTTTCAAGCAAGATAACATCTGTCCTGCACAGTCAAGCTCTTTTTCTTCCAGTTATCATCTATGAGTGACTGCTCGACCACGAATAGGGAAGTGCCAAATCTTTGCTGTGCCATGACAGTTTCAGGTTGCAGAGCAGGTCACATGTCACAACAGTGGAAAATCATTGTGATTGGATCTTCAAACTAACAGTTACCGCAGTATGGTTGAGCAACAGCAATGTTAACCCTTGCAATTCAAAGCTAGAGGTCAGTTTTGGACCAGCGATTGTGGATTGCACTTACATTCCTTAAGACTCATAATTTAAGGACCATATCATATACTTGTATGATCTTTCTGACAAAGAAACCTGCGTTTATAGTACCGTGTAATGTCATGCATTTTGCCACCATTCTACCCTCCCTTAAAACTAGGTAGGTTCACATGAGGTCTGAGAGCTCCTCTATGACAGAATGCAATGCATTTGAAAGCAGTAGAATTGCAGCTGCAAGAAAACCTCAAGGAAAACCCTTTCGGTCTTGGTTGGCAATTGGAGACCCAATACTGTACAAGCCAACTTCATGCTAGTCAAGGACAGTGATTCCAGGGATCCCTCTGCAGTGGAGCTGTCGGTAATGGGGTATTTTTAGCAGCCTCAGACTGCCCACTCCCCATCCCCCTCGCTGGCTGTTGCTGAAATGGGTCAGGCCATTTCTATGTGGAGGGTACAATGCAGAGACGCTCCCCGCCTTACTCATTCTACATGGCTTAGTGCACTTAAGGCCACTTCACACCACCAACTGGGCACTTCTACTATACCCTCAGACACTGATCCTGCCAACTCACAGCAGCCGGCCAGCCGCCCACTAGACCACACAAAGCACAAGAAGCAGCTGAATGACACCTCCCAAAAAAAGCCCATTAAAAATAAAACATCATATTCCTAATACAAATCACAGAATCCAGTCATAAAAATGTAATTTATGGTATGACATGGAATGTCACAGAATTTGATGAATAAATAAAAAGTAAGGCTGTACACACAATCACATCATTTGGACTAGTGTCTTGCCGCGTCCGAAATCGGATACTTGTCCACTATATAGTAAGCAAAAATGGAGTAGTATACTCCATAATATAGTACAAATTCATAGTATTCATAAAACAGTAGGCAAAAAGTACCAGATGGCATAATATTTCCAGTGAGATTCTGAATTGTGCATCCAATGGACACTTTACTATCCCGTGAGGCCACAGGAGAGGATTTGTGAATGGCAGTGAAGCAACGCAACTGATGTTGGTAGGTCACATGACAATGAATTTCAATTCATGCTACCATATTCATACTATAAAGAACAGTTTTTTTAACAGCCGCTAGTTACTTAAATCAAAATAAGTGCCTACTCAGAGTATACGATTTCGGACACAACCTCTGTGAATATTAAACCTCAAAAAGGCTATTTAAATATACAAATTAGAGATGACACCGATCGGATCGGTGATCGGCCAGTCAGTCTCACTTCTTTCCGATTCCGAGCTGATCCGTTTTGTTACCAGCCACGCATTTTTGCTCTCTTCTCTCCGACGACCCCCCTTATCTCTCACACACACACACACACACGTCTCATTCGCTCCAGTTAAATAGTGCTTGTATTGCGCATTATTTTAGTAATTCCCGCAGGTTTCGCGCTTACACCAAAAGCACGCACACCATCACTGATCTATATTAGTGGAGCGCACACAAGCCGCACTCCGTCTCAAACAGCTTGTGAGCCACAAATACCAAAATGGTTTAAAAATCAAAGACCAAAAGACAAAGAAAATCACTTTGAATACGTTTTATAACTTTAATGGGAAGCATTAATCTGTATTTAATTTTTACAATGAAGACTACAGAAATTAAAGTAATCAAATGTAAATTAACACTGGATGTGTTATTTTACATTTGATTGCTTTAATTTCTGTAGTATTTCTTACCCGAATAAAAACGTACTTAACCTGAAAACCTTAGTTTCATAGCTCTCTTTATTCTATTACATTTATTTGTGCTGTTGTTTGCATTTGTTTTTAATTTGTTCTTATTTTATTACTGACATTTTACTTGTTTTTTTTATGAAAATAAAACTGCATTGAAGAAAAGTAGATTTTTGTTTGTATATGCTGTCAATTATAGTTCTTAGAAAGAAAATCGGAATCTGCAAAAATCGGTATCGGCAGATCACACTAACAAAAAAAATCGGAATCGGCCAAGAAAAATGCAATCGGTATATCTCGAATACAAATTTAAACTACAGAAAAATTTAACCATTTCATAGGGCACTATTAGTGTTAACGTTTCATAAATTGTCAAAAAAAAATTCAATTCAGTTGATTAAAATTTAAAATTTTAAACTGAAAACAGAACTTTGGAAAAAAATAAAACAGATTTCATAGGGCCCTAATATTCCTTCTGCTTTGTTAGATGAGCACAGTGGGAAAAATATTACATGCAAACAGCTACATACTTAAAAGCTCAGTGCTTTCATGTTCTCAACAGGACCTAAAACAGCATATCTAAAGAAGTGATTTTCAAAAATGGGAACCTTTAAGTTGATTGTTATGGTTGCCATTCACAGCACACAAGCATTTGCTCCGACCCCTGCCTCCATGTCTGACACTACACAGTAAATCAAGGATGACTCGAACCATTAGAGTGATGGGATAATGGGCTCGATGAGGCTTCAGAATTTATATTTGCTTAACTCATTGAACGTCACTTGGTGAATGGATGTGTGCATGACTGACTAGGCTTGCCGCGATAGAAGGTGATACGGTTAAGCCGGAACACCGGTTATGTCACATGCCCACCGCGGCACTGACCCCCACCATCGTTTAGATTTTTTTATAGTAATAAAAATCATTTAGTTCAGTAAAAGAACAGACACTACAATTAAAAACTGAACGCGGCTGCTCAATGCAGCGTGCCGAACGACAGTCGCATCACAGATCAGATTTCATTTATCCAGTGAAGAGAGCGAGTCGAGCTGATGGACAAGAAGAGTAAGGTGAGGTGAGACAGACAAGACGATGGCGGATGATTTAGATTCAAAATGAGATGCAAAAGTGCCTGTTTGGCAATATTTTGGATTTTTGAAAAGCCTGTTGACTTTTGCTGTTTATCTAAGGTGATTTTGGAAGTTTTAAACATTCGTTTCTTATTTAATTGGTTCCACATTGTTTGCTGATTTTTACTTTATTTAAACTTTGTAATTTTTTTTTTTTTTTTTTTTTTACATCAACGTGTATGCCGTGCCTTCAAGCTTTCTTACTCGTTTTGCTAATAAACATTCTACATTTCTTATTTATTTGGTTATATATTATACATGTTTACTTAGCCTATTTCCAGTTTTGTATACCTATTTAAACTTTATACAACTTATTTGTTATTTTATATTAGGCATAGCCTGCCCTATAGCATGGTGTATTTTTATTTGTTTTGTTAATAAAAGTTCTGTTTTATATATAGGCTAAAGTGAGTTTGACGTTGTATTTTGTTGTTGCATTCAAGCAATTGACGCCGAACTGCCGCTAATTCGAAAGTGAAAGTAAAATGTGCACGGTGATTTTAAGCTATTTAAAAGCGAAGGAAAGCGAGGAAAAGAGGGGAAATTCAAACGAACTAAAAACTAACAATTGCTTTATGCCGAATTGCTGCTATTTGAAAGTGAAAGTAAAATGCGCACGCAGCTTTTACAAGGTATTTAAAAGCGAAGGAAAGCGAGGAAAAGAGGGAACGCCCCTGCCCCCACAGTGATACTGGTATTACCGGTGTTGTCACACGTCGATTAACCGATGGGAAAATTTCCTCACCGTCACAACCCTATGACTGACATGACTAAAGGTTCTGATTCTGTCCAAACACAACCTGATTTATATTTAGATGCACACTTTTTAAAGACAGCACCTGTAAGCAGCAGTCACACAGTACTGCTTACACATTCCTTTGTGGGGAAATAGGATTTCCCTAACTGTTTTTACAAAGCATCAAATAGACTGCATCAAAACAAATAATAAATCTGATTGCAAATCAAATTTTAATGAGAACAGAGCACGAAGAGCATTCCTCTGCTTGAAGGTGGTAATTTACCTCAGTCATTAGAGGTCAGAGAAAATAACTGTGTACACTGTTCTTATTTACGGACCTCATTTAGATTGAGAAACGAAAACACATTTGCCCCAAAGATTAGGGCTGTGACGTGGCAGATTTTTACCACCGCGGTAGTAATAGACCAACTACCACCGGTGGCGTGGTGTTGATATAAATATATACAGTGGGGAGAACTTGCACAATTGGTGGCTGACTAAATACTTTTTTGCCCCACTGTATAGGCCTATATAGTGGTGTAAAAATTAGCGCGTTAACGATTCATTTTTTCAGTTTAACGCGTTAAAAATATTTCATGCAATCAACACAGGGGCGGGGCTAGGGTTGACCACCCCACTCACAACTGCTGCTTCTGTCACTTTTTCTCTTGACAAGAAGTGCTTTTATTCAGTCGCAGAACGACTGAGAACGGGAGACATTTCAGACGCGCGCTCCTCTTCACTTCAGCACCAGGTACTGTGCTCGCAGCGCGTGCTCTTTAATTGCACGCACAAAGGCGCCGGCGCGCGCTGTTACCTGTAACCTTTCATATCAAAGCACAAAATAAACTACGTGCATGCAATGACGTGGTCAGTTAAGTCATGAAGTTACCATAAAAAGGCGATTAAAGCTGCCTTAAAACTGTGCATGCATGTAATATATTTTATATGAGTCACATTTAAGATCATGTCTCTGAAATGGTTTTCAAAACTGTCTTGTAGCAGCCCAGCACTGTTTCACTCATCTAACACACCCGATTTAACTCGTCAGCTCGTGTTTATTTTAGCACTTCCGTCAGTGAATACGCAGCCTGCAAAACACTAAAATAAATATCAAAGAAATAATACAGTTAAACAAGAAAGTAGCCTAAATAAGAAAGTTAAATACACCCTGTCTACAGGACGCGAGCTGCGGATGCGGCACGACACGACACGCCAAATCCCCGACAGTAAACTGCCTCGCTCTCTTTATGAGGTACTGACACAGAGTTCAAATGTCCTGTGTAGACACTAGCCAGACTCAACCTGTTGCGACGCGGCGGTGTCACGTCCAATGTAGACACTGTTCCGCCGCAAAGCAAGCGGCGCATTAACTCCTCATCTGCACGTGCTCTCTTTGCAATAGGAATCGTTGCCACATTTCTTGTTAACATCTTTCATTTATCGCCGTCTCGTTTGTATTTGGCCAGTTTTGAGAAAGCCTCACCAAACCTGACCAGCCAGGCGTTTGCGATCACGGGAACTTGTATACAAACGCGGATGGGTGACATGAATGGAGATAGCTCCAGATCGGCGATGTAGTATTTGGTTTCCCAACAAGGTCCATCACCCCAAAAGAAAATTAATTTGCTGAATGCATAAACTGTATTATAAACTGTATCCTGCGCTCAAACCTGCCAATCTAAAGGAAACGCTGTGTATGGCGTTTGAGGTAATTTGTGAATTACCATAGATTTATAGTCTAAATAAAATCATTTGCAACTATTACTGTTATTACACTTGTATACAAAACTTCGTGTTATGCTTGTTATAGAATGCGTGACGTCACGTGCACTACCGCCGGTGGCAGTAGACAACCGCGGTGGTTGGTTGACGTGGTTGTCAGGGCGACCGTCACAGCCCTACCTAAGATGCCTATTTTTTCTCTGTCATCGACGTCTGATTATGGCATAAAGCATGATGCTATAGAGTAAATAAATTGCAACATTATTCAAATGTACTACTTAATAGCACAGCACTCTATTTTTAGCTGTTTATAATAGCTTATGAGGGGTTGAATGTCACCTCAGATTAATGTGACACCAAAGCAGTGGCCTCTTACATAAACAATACTAGAGAGAGGGGCTAAGTTACCATCTTTCCATTCCAGTCAGCATGGAAAACATTCACATTTACTTAATTAAAATAATATAACATTACAGCTTGTACTACACACGCTGTACAAAAGCATGAACACTTTGTTTGACCAAATCATAGTTAACATTACTGGAGGTACAGCCATGGTCCATAATCAAAAAATCTGGGTTTACAGTGTTAAATTTAAACAAAACATATGCTGAAGACCAACACATAGTAACAACTACAAAAACGCACAACAAAATTACTAGCCTAAACTTTAACAAATTAAAAGGAAAATGGGGGGAAATAAACTAATTCAAAGTATTTAATAAAAACAATAGTAGCATCTCAATGATGCTAAAATAACACTGTATATAACAATAATACTAATATATATTAAAATATAAGCATGACCATAATCGTTATTTGAATGCAAGCTGCTTCTCACAGTGCCTAAGTAACACTTTAATGCTCTAGAAACTGAATATTTTATTGCATATTAATATCTAGGTCAAAAAATGTTATTAAATCAATAGATATACAACTAGGCCATGCCTGTGCGTATAACAGTCCAAAGGCCTCTGAAGATCACTTGAGTCAAAGGTTAGTTTATTTAATGTTGGGTAAATCATAAAAAAAAGAAAGAAAGTAAAAATCACATTTCCATCCTGCAATAAATAAGAAAAAACTTCTCTTTTAACAGAGACAGTTTAGCGCTCAGCAATTACAATGACGATTTTGTATTGTATTGCAACAAAACAGACCGTATTTACTCCAAATCTGTCTTGAAGAAAGTTTCTCAGGAATGGTTATTACAATGACATCACATTCCTTACAAATGCATTGCAATCTCAATAAACCCCCTGAGTATTGATCTACACCTGTCAAAGGTCAATGTACACCTAAAGCATTTTGTAAAGATCACATACAAATACACCTTTACAAATTAAGTTAGAGAAATCTGAATATACAACTGTAGATTCAAGGTCAAATACAGCACTGCTGTCATACAGCGAGGTATTATCAGGAGCTATAAAAGCTTGAGCAAAAGAAGCAACAGGGCAGCGAATGATGTACGCCAAGGAGTAACAGACCTGACACGCTATTTAAACGCACACCGGGATCTATCTAGAAATTCTAGGTGCCATATTCAATCTCAACACATTAGGCAGACAGTAGACAAAATAAGTCAGCCGATTAGGTTGGGTGCATTGTGTTTTGCACATCTGCTCCTTCAAATACGATCCAAGCAAATTTGACGTGTCGCACAGCGCTTGTTCCAGTCCTCATGCCGAGTCACACATGACAGGAGGAATTAGGACTTGTACTACAACTGTTGACACGCACGCGTCACGCTTAAAGGGACAGTTCACCCAAAATGAAAGAAAATCACTTACTCACCCTAATGTTGTTAATTACACACCTTACTTTCTTACGGAGTGCAATCAGCCCTGCATTTTTTCCCCCATACAATGAAAGTGAATGGTGATTGTGGATGTCAATCTGACTAACATCTCTTAACAAGAGCGTCACGCGGGTTTGGAACAACATAGTGGTGAGTAAACGATGACCAAAGTGACATTTTAAGCTTGTTGAACGCTGTCTAAACGGTTGTTGTAAAACACACATGGAAATGCGATAACCGACGAGCAGGTAACGTTAATGGGTCCAAAAGCAAGTTGACAGCTGAAGCGTCCTCACATTCGGCTTTAGCCTGCTAGCGGTCTCAACTCGAGTCATCCCGTCAAAAAGGAGTGCAAGTTACTGGTTTAGTCTTGATAATGACACCAGAACAAAATCTCGTTAACGTTACCTTTCTCGAAACTGAAGCGGTCTCCAACTTTCCGCCGCAATTCAAAACATTCATTTTCAGGTAAAACCCTAAAAATGCCCGGCTAAAGTCACAAGTCATCGACAGTCAAACTGACAGAGACGGTCGCTTAGCTGAACAAGCTGAACTTCGCTTCGAGTCCAAGAAAATCATTGAGACAGTAGTTTCACCAGAGTTAACGCTCTTCTCGCAGGGACCCGACGAATGACAGTTAACGGATCTGTAACAGTCACAGCGCGAGCCTTTTATTGG
The DNA here is from genome assembly GCF_001515645.1 of Sinocyclocheilus grahami. Taxonomy (NCBI): domain Eukaryota; kingdom Metazoa; phylum Chordata; class Actinopteri; order Cypriniformes; family Cyprinidae; genus Sinocyclocheilus; species Sinocyclocheilus grahami. The sequence goes on from NW_015505180.1 coordinate 3,364,881, forward strand.
GCGGCTTTCAAAAAAAATTGACGGCGTTTGAAATAACATTAGGGTCACGCTGTCTAGGATAACGTGTCAAAAAACAAACAAACTGTTTAAGCTCGTTTTTTAAAAGGATGATAAAGCTCCAACGCACATTTGTTATTTTTATATCGTTATTTTATAATAAAATCGCGTTATTTTATTAGTTGTATTTCTACAATATACGCCGAGGCGCGTGATCGCAGACGTAGAAACGCGACGCGCGCGGTCGAACACATTTCACAAGCTTCATACGTCAAAAGCAACTTTCCAGCGTGCACTACACATCATCCCTGCATCTCAACATGGTGCGATACATTAAAACCCCATTGATTTTCCACACACCCCCTCCCCATGCAGTGACAATAGGCAGATGTGGGTTAAAAATGCACAGCAGCCTGGTTGCCTTCTTGCTCCTTTCTCTGCCTGCTACCAACTAGCAGGAGTTGCCTAGCCAATTTGGCTAGCTGATAATAACGCAGGCTAACGGACAGCACGGTGAATGTAGACAGTCAGCGGAGAGGACGCAAAAAAACCGGTGCATTTGAAACGCGGCAGTAGCACAAGCATGCATGCGAGAAATGGTGAAATTACACTCACAATGCCCTCCGAACGGTGCCTCAGAGATCCCCCTCTCTCTCGGTCTCCCTGAGACTCACTCTGCCGTCTATCTAGCTCCTCCAATCTGCAGAGAAATCCCTCCCACAGCCGCGCGTCGCTTGAGACATGTGATGCGCGTCAGGAGGACGGCCGCTGACATGCAGGAGGATCCTCATTGGCTGAGACAAGATGTCAATCACGCTAGGCGCACCCTCTGCCCAGCGTTCGCTTGCATTAACATAATTTATAAAGATGTTGCTGAGAGCGGTTAGGTGTAACATAACTTGTTCGGCGTCGTGGTTTATTTTAACGGAAGAAACGACACGCTTCAGCACGAGCCGGCGCTGTAAGCCCCGCCCACAGTCACGGACGAGTCTTCCCCTGCGGCTAATTAAACCTGACGTCGTTTTTTCCATGACGTTGCCACTTCTGTGCTGGATTCTGATGGGTTTGATTCGCAGTGTGTGTACACTCCTTACTGCCGCTGATCTGAACCGGATCCTCGCTCTCCCGCGTTCCCAAGAAGATCAATGAAACATTTGTCAGTTAGTTAACATATCACTGTTGGTTATTTGAATCAGGTTGAGGCTCATTCATTCATTCATTGAAAAATAGATAACATCAGACAGATTGTGCAAAACACTGCAATCCTCTGTTATTTCTTTCTCATGCTATGAGTGAACTTGCATCACCAGCATTTCTCTCTCTCTGCATTTTCATCAAACACATGTCCACTGAAGCACTTAGTTTAGCAACCAGTCTGGCATCTTCCTTTAAAAATTGCAGTACAAGCCCGGAGCATTTCTGTTTGAGAAACGTTATACCAAGTCCTCATGTCAGGGACTACATGTACCAGTGGCGAATGAAAATCCTTGGTTAGGTTTAACAAAAACTGAAATAAAATCAAAAAATGACTTTTAAAGGGATGATGCACCAAAATGTTACTGTGTTATCTATCATTTTGCATGCAGATACCACAGCTTCCTTTAATCATGATATAGATGGCATATCCTGTTCCTGAGGTGGATTGCTGCAAGTCTTGCAGTGTAACAGTCTGATCTAATCTATTACAAATGTGATGAAATAGTACTGGTTATAAGACACTTCATTTTTTAAAAAGCGCCGCCTCACTCTAATTCGACTACAGGTGAATGCTCTGTCAATTAAATGTGAAAGGAGTCAGGCTATAGATAAGAAAGCATACACCAACATTAGCAGCTACGCTCTTCAAACATGTTAAGTTACTGGAAATGATATAGAAACCAATTATTCATAAAGGCACAATGTTACCAGAAAACTGTTCTTTCATACCTGACATCTAAAATTTGCTGAGAAATCCCCTAGTACGGGTTGTGGTTTCTTTCTTCACAGCTTCATTTTTGTCATGTAACCATTTGTTGACCATGGTGCACTTGAAAGATGATGCCAAAAGTGGAACAATGTTGTGGGTTTCCCCATCAAGGCCTCAGAAGAAGCCACATAACAATCTTCATTCTGTTCATTCTTTTGATACCTTTCCACTGACATTTACAGGCATTCAGTTTGGGTTTTATTCAAAGTGACTGTATATGTGACTGTGTGTGTGTGTGT
>NW_015505180.1:3367124-3390979 GCF_001515645.1 Sinocyclocheilus grahami
TATATATATATATATATATATATATATATATATATAAATGTTTGTATAAATAAATATTATTTATATTTATATATATATATATAATTTAAAAACAGATAGATAGATAGATCACATGAGTACTAATGTATGACCTTGCTGGACAGTAGGCCACACAAACTGTGATGTCAGAAGAGGGAAGTTGGTGGCGGGCTTGCCTTCTTATCAAGATCTGAGATAAGAATGTTTGCTTAACAAGTGGTTCAGAGTGAACAACAAAGCATTCTTGGGTCTAAAATACTTCTTTGACAGGAAAAATTCCTCAGGGCAGGCAATGAAGCCGTCATGAAACTTAACAGTGTCACTGTTGAAACTCTGAAAAAGATGACAAAAGAGCTGTCATGGAATGTCAGCTGACTCAGATCAATGTGGAAGAAGAGGACAGTGGAAATGGCTCATTAACAGACTTACACAAGAGGGTCCAGTACCCTATCAGTCAGGACACACGCTATTATTACTTCCTCTGTTCACCAATCTCCCTTCTCCAGCAATCTGGCTCTTACTACAGCTTTTTCCACAATGTCAGCACAGAACTTCCTTCATTCTGATGGGACACAAAAAAGACAGAGAAAGCAGTGAGAAAAGACAAGTCAGACCATATTAAGCATTATAATAATATACATACAGTGACCTCAAAAGGTTTGTGGATGCTTAGGCCAAACTTGAAATATATACATTTTGTCAAGTAGATAATAAAATATCAAATGTAATGGCATATACAAATAAGCAACATTAGAGCTTCTCTCTCAAAACTAACTTCACGTTTTTGACACCATGTCTCAATGTGATATTTAGTTCACAAAGATTCCCCCAGTGCGAACATGTTCCACTGATGTTTGGCAACGGAAAGATACGTTGCAGTTCAAAAGTTTAAGATCAGTAAGATTTAAAAAAAAAGTAATTAATATAATTTATATGGCAAGGAAACATTAAACTGGTTAAAAGGGACAGTAAAGACATTAATAATGTTACAAAAGATCAGTATATTAGAATGAATTCTGAAGAATCATGTGACACTGAACACTGGAGTAATGGCTGCTGAAAATTCAGCTTTGCCAACAAAGGAATACATTTAAAATATATTAAAAAGAAAGCCATTATTTTAATAATACTTCACAATATTACTGTTTTTACTGTATTTCTGATCAAATATATGCAGCCTCGGTAGAATAAAAGAAGCATATTAAACGGTGTATCTACTGCTTTAGTGTTATTACTTTTGAATTCATATTTGCTTGACAAGAATGTTTAAGCTATATAAGCATATCTTCTTTATAATAAATGCCATTCTGTTTGACAATTTATCTAATGCAATGAAATACTTAAGTGTCCGAACACTTTCTGGGGCCGCTGTATAATAAAATACCAGAAGACATATAACTAAAAGCAATGTTTAGTGGCAAGACACGTTATTACAATTTCAAACGATCTAAATCCTATAAACATGGGGTTCCCACTATCAGACGCTGATTCTGCTGCAGTATGCGAAACAGGCATGGTTTTCTATTGGGGCAGGTTGTTTGGGGTTAGAGAAACTTAATGAGAAACATTCATTATACCAAACATGTCATCAGACAGCTGTAATTACAATAATTGTGTCTTCTCAGAAATACTACATGGGGGTGAATATGGGGTTTGTGTGGTGTTAGACTCCTTAATTAAGTCAACAATAAACTCCCCTCACTGACAGAGCGACAGTGCTGGCTTATTTTCCACGAGAGGGTAAACGTTCGCTCAAAGTGCGTCCCACGAAACACACATAATGCAGTCTGATGATGCGTCAATGAGTATAACGGCAGTCAGGGTGGGGTTATGGGATATGTTAAAATATAACGTTCAAAAATATGACCGCAAAAAAGATGTTAGTCCACTTTTGGCAGGGGTATGTTTGTGTTTCCAGTGAAATTTACAGCAGGAGCTCAGAGGTGAATGGCCCAGTGGAGAAAGACTGCAGCTGTACAGTGTGTGTGTGTGTGTGTGTGAGAGAGAGAGAGAGAGAGAGAGAGAGGGGTGGGGGGGGTGGTCAAAAACACAGGCAGCGCTCTTAGTCAGCACTGGCCGGGGGGCCAAGTTTCCACTTGCAAACAATAATTCACCTCAAGTGCCCAGTGTGTATGTGCATATGCGTGAGAGGACATCCCTCACTCCGAAACCTACAGAAGTGCCCCAACATCCTCTGATTCCAAACCAAACCAAACCATTTCCATGTAAAGATCTGACATATTTACACTCAGTGTTTGAGTGTGTTTGTGTATGTTGTGTAATGGAAGCAGAAGACCTCTTCAAGAAGGTCAATTAACCACCATGGACACTTAGAGTGAGGGTGGAATATCCCGGGTTCAATTCAAGTTAAGCTTAGTCAAAAGAATGTGTGGCTCAAAAAAGAATTTTGACTCGTCCCACGTTTTCATTAAAAAGCGAGGCACTTACAAGTAAATGAGGTCTGGTTTTTTGGAGAATATAAGTTTTAGAAGAAAAGTTTAGTAATTTATTTTACACTAAAATGTATATAACAATACACATTAATATGATTTTAGTGTAAAAAAATCTAATTAGGTTTGTATTCCATTTTATATTTTTTGGATTGGTCCCATTGTAAGTGCCTTGCTGTAACCCAAATTTTGCTTTCTTGTAGAGAAAGTGTCAAAATATTTTTTTTGTCATACTATTATGCCACAAATTGTCATTTTACCTTAACTTTTGACCCCAGAACATTCCTTTCAAAAGTCTAGTGCAAATTTACATAGAAAAACAAAGTAAATGCAGCATAGTGGAATAAAAAAAATGATAAATTCTGTGCAAGTGGCCACTAAGACTGCTTTGTCTCTAAATCAGCAAACCTAGGCCAAATAGTGTATTAATGGAAGAATTACTATCATATACTGATTTTAAGGCATTTTGGCCTATGTTTATGTTTAAATGGAGAGCCTGTAGGTTGGCAGTGTCTGTATCACCAAATCGCTTGAAACGGATGTACTTATGTGTCATTTTCACCTTGTTTTATTAGAGCAAAGTGTCTGCCTGGCTACAAACCATGTGACCAATCAACCATCATTTGCTCCAGTGTTAATAAACTCACAAAAATAAAGCAAACCCTTGACTGACCTGAACTGGTTAAGCTGGTTATGGATTGTTGTGAATCGGAACAGCTCTTGTGGGAACTAGGCACCCTTTCGTCTCACTCTCTTCCTTTTCCCATGGACTATATACCTGATGTGAGCCATAAGGGAGAAGAGAGGAAGAGGAAACGGGCTAATACAGTGGGCCTTCACATCCTGAAGTCCAGTAACACAAACACACATGCACATGCCCCCTCATCTGTAACAGGTAATGGTCCTGACCTAAGAGCATTATATGGGATAGAAGAAGAGACAAAGATAAAGATAGATGATAAAGGGGGTGGGGGGGGATTGTAAATGTGACTGCACTTTTATTAGTGTGTTGCAGAAAAAGTTACAATTCTCTCAATTTCTAGTTTTATAAGGGAGTGTTACTTTCCGAATCTCTATGCACACCTTCCCATTGAAATCAGCATATTTTTTGCATTCTCTGACTTGCTTAACTCCAGTGTTGAGGCACCCATATACTTCACATGCACCCAGGCCGTACGATGCCTACAGCAGCATCTGTGCTGTGCTGAATGAATGAGTGAGCGTGTGGTTAACCCATAAACAGAGCAGGGAGAAAGCGGAAAGTGAAGTGAAAATTTGTGCAGCACTGAATCTAGACCACAACCATTTTAAGAGCTGAAATTTTCCTACCTCTGACCACTGGAACAGGAGAAGTGACTACTAGTGCAGCCAAACGATGGCCTATACTTTAAAAAGAGATGAATTCTTCCTCAGAAATTCAGATTTGAATCTTGGTAGCGTGAAACAAAAGGCATATTGTTGTAGCTTCTTTCCTCTTGATGCTTAACGGTTGTAATCTCATGGGCCAGTCAGAGCTCAGAGTGAAGCAAAGGAAGAATCATTGATTCTACTACAAAGGAGAGAATACAGTCAACTGGAGCTTGAATTATTCCCTCTCTGAATTTACACCATAATCATGCCAACCCTCAGCATATCAGCACTCTACTGTGCCATGCCATTATAATGTCTTGTGATGAAAAACACAGTGTAGACCCACATCAGACAAAGAATCTGACTCGGCTTTCAATCAAAACATTTAGTATACATCTATGTGGAGCATGATTTTAGACCAATGAGATTTCACGGTGGGCGGAGCTACCCAGACTCTATGGGTATAAACAAATCTAATGACTGAGAGCACTTTTGGTTTGTTTATTAAAAGGTACTTTCATGTTAGCCCATATTTTGTTATTTTTCATATATTTAGCTTGCAATCATGGCCAATCTCAGGTGTGTAACCCTCTTCATTTTGGCTTTTCTTTGCTATTCTATTTCTGCTTATGTTTCCTTGTATCAGTTAATTCATTTACATACACTTTACATACATTTACATACTTCTGAACTCTGTTTTATTTGTATACAGCGTTCGAGTGCAGTAAGTGCAGAGCGTTGATGACTGTTTTCTCTATTTAATAATTGTAGCATTTTAGCAGTGTTCAGTTATTGTTGGAAGCCATCATATCGTTTGGCACAGAAAATCAGACTGGGAGGTTCATTATGGGAACCTGATGGCCAGTGGTGATTGGTAAACCTGCCACACTGGTTCTGCTATAAATGCCCTTTTGTTTTGCATGCCCAGCATGTGGGGAATGAGAAATCACTGTCCTTTACATGGCATATTGAGTCATACATGGCAAAAAAGCCTAGACCTAATGGTCACTTTTTGATTCAACTTTTTAAAATAAATATTTTAAATGCAAGAAAACTGCATAATTTCTCAAATAAAATAAAATAAAGCTACAGGGGTTCTTATAACGTAAAAAAATATATAAAAGCTAATTCTTCTGAAAATACTTCAAATATCTTCCACTATACTTCACTATGTATCCAGATGTTTCACCCTGAAGGTGTAAAAGCATTGAGACAGGCCACTCTTTGTTCTGTACAGTGAAGGAAAAATAGCACATCCATTTTTGGAAAGTCACTGCCAAACCCTAAACCAGGTTAAACACATTTCAGTCAACGTGGAGAAAAGATTTTCAGTTTAACATCAGAATGAAAAGATACTATGGGTCGGTTCCATTAATATCCATTAATCAACACAAGTTTTAAATAAACCAGCCTTTTTGGACCTGCTTGCTTTTTTGGAAAGCAAATATCTGAGACTTCATTTCCGCATTTCCGTTCAAGTCACAAAACACTAAGAGGCAAGCTTTACACTGGAAAGATTTGAGTGTATATTTTGGAAGCAGATGTTAACAGGTCATTCAACCCAGTAGCAGCGTCTATGTACATGATGAAGAAAAACTGTGCTCCACTGCACCAACTGACACGTTCTTCCATCACTAACCCTCAGAAGTCGTAATGTTGCCACTTGGTCATGGCAATGGTGAGTGTAAACGGCGCAGACTGAAACTAGCTCCCGGTGTCAGCATTTGAGCCCGGTCTGTTGATCGTCTGGCTGTGTGATGCAGGCCAGCTGGAGTCCAACGGTCGTTTACATCCTCCTGTCAAACAAGAACCTCCAGCCTGTCAAACTTTGTGGAAAGACGACAAAAACTACACTCCCCAGAGCTTTCCCTGGAGAAACAGCTTGAAGAAAGGGCTAAATAAGGGCAGAAATCTTGAAAAATGTTTGGAAGGAAGGCGAGTGCTGCTAATCATCTGGACCATTTGATGGCTGTGTTCTTTCTGTGTTTGTTGTAAAGAAGACAAACCTGTTCTTTCTCCACGCAGTGCTGTCACACCTGAGTTAACACAGCACACAAGAGACGAGATACTGAAGACACATAAGGGCCAGGGTGGCACTGGGACGCCCAGGTTGAAGGCCAGCCAACCAATTTTAATTGGCAGCATATACTAATAATAAAATTCACAAACAGGCATACCATTTGTTGTGAATATAGTTTGAAATAAGGAGGTCCATAATACCTGAAGTATACAGTCCAATTGGTTTTTAAGGAAGATCTGCAGATGGCACAGGTCCTCCCCAAAGTGCATGATTTTGGCCATCTTTGTCAAAAGAGCCTCATGTGCAATCAGTTCTACAGCATACAAAGATGAACCTGCAGTAAAGACCACATGACATATTAAATAGGCATCAAATGTGGGAAATACCATGGTATAGTCTGTTTAATGCCAAATATATACCAATTCGGATGTAAGTTACTGAGGTATTTTTCCATGCAGTGGCCATTTGTTGCCATGGCAAGTAATCCACTCAAAACTTTTCTTTCAGAGGACATTCACACCTTTGTGCCACTGTGCACTTCCCTCCCCTTCAACTGGATTGGCTGCTGTGAAACAAACCCACCCCCAAACCAGAGCTATTGGCCCACTGAGCACACAGACTTTCCTCAAAAATTATTTCATTGGTAAACTTAAAATTGATCCTACCCAAAAGACTTACAGCAAAGTGACTTGATTGGTTACATTTAAAATATATCCCTCCCAAAACCCTTGCAGGTGAGTTATTTGAGTAGACCCCCCCCAAAGAAGTTTAACCAATAATTGATTGTTTATCGCTATTTGGGGAAAATAATAAATACATTTTTATTAAAACATAAAAACAGTTAGAAAACAAGACATTTTAAAATACAATATGTACTTTCTAAGTTGAAGATTTCAAACAAAGGCAGCATATAACACATGAAATGATGTGTCCCAGCAGACTCCAGTCCTCACTGCAGATCCTGCATGCATCTACATCAACATCTTCCTCATCTTACATTGAGCTCCACAATTTCTGTCCTCCACAATGCTCTTTCTGTGTTTGTCTCTGTTGACCTCACCTTCAGCATCTGAATAATAACAGTAATGTAACCACTCAAAATAGTCACGATACAATCTAATAACAGCACACCTATTTAAAAAGTTACAACGTATTTTATCAACTGTAAACTTACTGATGTCTCTCTTTGCCTTTTTTGCCACAACCTTGATTGAGTGTTTAAGCTGGGCCTTTCCGGGATGAAACTATGAATACTTCTTCCTCATAGCCTAATTATAAATCTTGCAAAATACATAAAACACGGTTAATAGTCCCAGAAAATATTTTATTGGATATTAATTATAGATAGATGGTAAAACAGCTTAAAAATGGTTATTTAATGATTGCACCAACCTTCTGAATGTTACTTATAATCTCACTTTTCACTTCACTCACTCACTTTAAGAAGATGAGTTGACCCAGTCTCGTGTGTAGGACACTGTGGAAAAAAGGAACCATTGTCTGAGAGATTATAGTGCAGTTAAAATCATATGACGTTAAATATAGTAGTGACATTAAATATATTAGTATTACACAATGTAGATAATTGGTCTTACCTGGTTAGTGCATCATGTTGAAGTGGTTCTCCATTATAACTGGGACTTGGCAACTGACCAAATGTTTTCTGATATTGTTTTGAATGACCCACTGTCAGCATGGCAACATAGCATGTGGGGGAGTGACAAGTCAGTGTTATAAATAATGTCAAGCCTAGCCAGCATCACTAAAATGAGTTTAGGATATTACCTAAGTATGATAGTAACCTAAATACACTACAACAAGCACTAAAGGCAAAACATAATTTCCCCCTACAAAGGACCAGGTCTAAATTTCTGTGATATAATGTGGAAAGAAGAATGACATTGAGGAGAGAGGATGCTTTCAAATTATAAATCATACATAGATATGTTCTCTAAAGGCTCTGTCAAATTATAAAGCTACCTTTTTTTTAAGTTCAGTAAACTCATTCTCATTCTGACGGAACCCATTCACTGCAGAGGATCCACTGGTGAGCAAGTAATGTAATGCTACATTTCTCCAAATCTGTTCTGATGAAGAAACAAACTCATATCTTGGATGGCCTGAGGGTGAGTAAATTTTCATTTTTGGAGAACTATTCCTTTAAGGTAAACATAATTGTGCTTATTTGTTGCTAGCACCACATTTACTGGTTCAACTAAAGGAATGTTCAACATTAAATTTAAAGGGATAGTTCACCCAAAAATGAAAATGATGTAATCATTTGCTAAATGATGGTGAGTAAACGATTCATTTTTGGGTGAACTTTAAATTGAATGTCTTTCTAAATTTGTATGACTTTATTTCATTTGTGAAACACAAATGAATATATTGTGAAGACTGTTTCTACTGTTTTTGTTCATACAATTAAATTCAGTGGGGTCCAAAACAGCCCTGAACCCCAGTGTCTTTCATTTAATGGACGGGGGGACCTTGTGAACTGTCCCTTTGAGTGTGCAGTTATTGTACAGTTAATTGTGCAGCTATGCATTACACTGTGTAAAATGGACAAACACCGTCTCATAAAGGATAAGGAATTCATTATACACATTCCCAATGACATTTGAGAGTAGGCACAGACTAAACATCCACCCTAAATTACCAAGGTCCACCCACTTGGAAATTTCATTAAATCGAGCTGTCGTGGTCCTCTTCAATTGTGATGTAGAGCCAGGTGTATACAGTATATCTCTATGTGGGTCAGAGATCTGTGAGGCAGGGCTGACGATGGCTTCAGCAGCCATGTGCATTGTACCTGGTCATTCATTATAAAACAGTCAACAAATAATGAATGAGAATGGTGAGTAACCTGAGGATGAGGTGGGACAGAAAAACTCCACGACCTCATCTTATCTCAACGTCAAAAAAACTAAAAAGACAATACAAAAAAATGAACGTAAGGTCCAAGAGGCTAAAAACAGGAAACGGAAACAGCTATAATTTATAAAGAGAAGGACATGACCACCCTAATTTGGAAAAAGATATTTGTATCATCTTTCCGGGGCCTGCCTTGGAGTAGTGGAAGAGGAACAGTCACGTGAACAGTCACGTTAACAGACTCTTGAGTGGCCTTGTTGTGTGTGCATGGTTTCTCTGCAAACTTACTAGTGCAAGACCACATCTCTGTATTTCAAGGACCACACTTAATTTGTGCCAGTAGCCAGATACTCGGCCTAACGTTGATAACACAGCAAGGAGTGTTGCACATCTATCTAGAGAGCAGGAGATGATGTTTACTTTTAAGTGGAAAGAAATGAGTATCCCGGGTGTTTCATTTAAACAATGGAAAAACACTTACTGTAAGTGTTCCTGTTGAATTTTATCTTCAGAGACACAGGTGTTTAGCATGCCGTGGACCCACGTGTCAGGACCCTCACGGCCCAGCAAGCACGGCTGCCTACCCCCTTCACCAGCTTCATCTAATTACCTAAAACCTTCACACCTCCAAAAACACCTATTGATTTCAGGTAGTGCATCCTGAGCACGGCTGGGGCGAGGAGGCCGTGGAGTGTTCGAGTCAGTAATGTCGGGATGAAATAAATGATCTATCATTGATGCAGTGAGATCCAGGCAGTCAGAGATCAATTTTAGAAGAATGAATAACAAATGTATTAAATGAAAATTATTAATGCAATATTCTGTAATTTATACTACAGTGCAGAGTATTCCAAATGATTATATATAAGGGATGAAGCATACCAGAAGAAAAGCTCACAAAAGCTATAAGTAGAATGCAAGGAGAGTGGAAACAGAAACAGAAGAAAGAAGGAGAAGAAGGTAAGAGTATAAAGAAGTAAGAATCAGAGGAGGCACAAGGAATATATACTGTATATATGCAGAGAACTTACATCCTCCCAAACTAGTGTGTATGCCTAATAAGAAAAGGTCAAATACACTTATCCATTATGTCATATGTTGTTGTATCGACTATAGGTCAGGTTAGGCTAGGTCATCGTGACCAGTCAAATGTTGCGGTTAAAAACCAATGATTAAACATGGTTTCCACAACTTTAGAACAATTATAGCAAAATAAGCACTTTCAAATATCATATCTTACATATTACAAAAAACACAGTTTCTGTCCAATATCTAACAAAACACCAGAAAAGAAGAGATATCTTTCAAACATATATAAAATGTGCATAATATACATATTTTTGGAGAATGCCACAAATATTACATTAGAACATGAATCAAACAAAAACAAAAGATAAACAAATGAGTAAATACTTGAATATGAATATATGAGGATTAATATAAGAAGCATAAATCAATAAATAATAAATCATAAATTAATACATAGATATGAAAATCAAGGAAAATATAATATTGATTATTTGGAAACACCAACCATCTATCTTGGTATAGGTGATGATATACAGTAAGTCTTGGCATTAGGAAATATGGCTCCTGCAAACTTCCTTTGGATGGACAGAAACTGGCCAGATGGCAGAGACAGAATCAGATCAGTCTCAGAGGAGTAGAGTGTCTGATAAAATGTGCAAAAATTTTACCTTTAGGGGTGCAACAGCTTTTTACTGGAGCAGTACCCTCAAACATAACCCCTTCATATTACATAATCTGTCATTTAAAGTCAGTGTTATGTTATATCAGATTTTCCACACCAAATATGAAAACGGTTTAGAATGAACTGATTCACTTACACGATTCAGACTTTTGAAAGGGAAAATCCATTTAGGATGAACCAATTAACTACAAACAAATACAGTATAAGAAGGAAGACCATTAAGGATGAAGTAATTCACTACAATTAATCAGATTTTCTAAGGCCACATATGAAAGAAAGGATAATTTAGGATGAACCGATTCACTAGAATGAATCAGACTTTCCAACACTACATACGACATAAGAGGAAGGACCATTTAGGATGAACCAATTCACTAAAATGAATTAGCTTACAACGGCACATATTAAAAGAAAGGACCATTTAGAATTAACTGATTCCCTAGAATGAATCAGACTTTCAAGGACTACATATAAGAGAAAGAAAGCACAGTTTAGGAGAGCTTCTCAGATTTTTCCTTCAGCTATGGCATTAAGAACTGAGATACAGCATTTGGTCATGTTACTCTACTAGCTGGTAAAGTAGCCTGTTACAGAAAAAGTTCAGTTAGTTTATTGCTCCTCAGTTTTGTCCCGACAGAGTTCCCTGCATGACAGTAAGTGTGTATGTGGGGGCGTGTTTGCGCAAAGCACTTTGGACACTTCGGTGACACATGCAGGAGTGAATGCATAATGAAAAACAAAAGAATGAATAAATGAACAATACAGGATGGGAAAAGCTTTTAAGGCTTCTGATGTCCAACTTCAAACACAACAGTACAGTGGATCAGCTGGGAGAGGAGAGAGGGGTGGTACGATGGAGAGAGACGAAGATGGAGGGGAGAGATTAAGAGAAAGGTCAGAGTCTGCTCAACTCAGTGGCATGTCTGTGCAGTGGGGCGGCCGTGCTGCATGTGGCTTTCCTCTTTATTGTACCATATATAGTAACCGGTCCCTCAATAGAGCATCATTGACGCAACATTCTGACTTGTTGCTCTTGAAATGACATGTACTGTAATAATGGCCCTCGCTTGGGGTCCCCGCAGTGAACGTGTTCCCATACTGTCCTTCCCCTGTGGCAAAACTCGGTCACAAAATGCAACCAAGACTTGCATACACTGATGAGTTAACGGTGTCACCCTGGGGAAATTGATCCTGGAGATCCATTTAGGCCCCGTCCACATGGAGACGCGTTTAGCTGTATACGCATACATTTTGCATCGTATAGGCGTTTCGTCCACACGGATCCGGCGTTTTGGGAGACTGAAACCGTTATTTTTTGAAACCCGGGTCCCAGAGTGGATAATTCTGAAAACGCCGCCCTTGCGTTTTCGTGTGGACAGCGAATCCGTGTATTTTCTGAAACAATGACGTCCCCATCCCACGTCTCGCCCCTAGTCAGACACCGCTACGTCACGTAACAGCAACAAAAACATAACCAACATTAAGACAGATGAATAAATGTATTGTTCCATGTTCATTTGTATACCGCGCGCAAGGTTTATGCGCATAGTCCAAGTCTTCTTCTCCGTTTTAGTGTATCTCTGTGGCAGAATTACAGCGCCACATACTGGTCTGGCATGTATACTACATCGTTTTGTGGTTTCGTGTGGACGCAGATATTTCTTGAGACGAGGGGGAAAAAAAAGATCGGATAGGGAAAGCTCTGGGTTCGTGTGGACGTAGCCTTAGTGTTAAAAGATTGCCCACCTCTGCCCCATCCATCAAACCTCAACTCAGGGAATAAGGCTCTTTTCATCTTCCGAATTTAATTCCAAAACAAAATTTCTCAGCTGTCATGCTAAAATGAGACGTCGCAGTCACCTTATGTCACACGACCCTTTCCTGTGCGTCACCACCAGATGAATCATAGCTGTGCAACAGGGCTGAACACTGAGGGACAGATCGCTATTGAACGACAAGAATGAATCTCTTAATATTACCCATGATTCACCTGGCCAGCAAGCACATCCCAAATCAATCTGTTTGGTTATGATAAGAGCAAGATCTCAATGATTGCACATATGGCCCATGACAGTGATTTTTGAGAGGCGATGCTCTGGCAGGCCAATGCCCTTGAACTTAATGGCTTGCGATTATTGCATCCAGCTGCTGCTGATCACAGCGTGAGTATAAGTAGGCAGCAGGTGCAGCGCATATTCAGGTTTTCGCTGAGGAGCCGAGCCGGTGACCCGGCCGCTCAGCGGTGGTACAGGAGCTGTGGCGACGGGACGTGACGTCTCCGTTCCCTCCTTCAGGGAACGAGGGTTACATACGTAACCGAGACGTTCCCTTTCAGTATGACGTCGAGAGTGACCGACTGAAAGGGAAAATATTTTCTGTTTTCATTGTAATTTTAGTTTAAGTTTTAGTAATTTAGCTTTTTTTGTTGTAATTTTCTTAGTTTTTAAACACATTTTTTAAATGTCTTCATTGTTTTCATTATTTTATTTCAGTTTTAGTAAATAAAAATAAACGAAATAAAAATGAGAAATGTTGCCTTGACAGCTAGCTGAAATTAAATGTTTACTTTTTAATATTAAACTATTTTATTTTAATATTTTTATTCAGTTAGTTATTTTTTATGGTTTTGGTTTAGGTAACTGTAATAACCCTGGCGCTAATAAAACTGTTAATTATTTTGCATACTTTTAGGCATATGCATTTCATTGTCAATTATTAAAATACATTTTAAAATAATTTTTTTTAAAAAATTGATTATGGTTGCCAAAACATTTCATGGCCAAACACTCAAACTATATGTAAACCATTTTGCATATTGTTCGGCATAAGCATTTTATGATAATATTAATTAATTTGAAATATTTGATTTAAAGGATATTTTTATTTATTTTCATATGATGAACAATTTTGGTACTGTATTGAGTCAAAAAGATATTCAATGCAAAATGTTTGAGAACCACTGATATGATATTTTATATGGATTTTTAATTTATGACTTTTGACAGAAGTTAGGGTTTTTACCGCAGAGCTGAATTATCTTCTTTCACCATATTGGGCAGATCCACATCAATCACAGTATATTTCTACAATCCGACACAAGTCATTCATATAGACAGAATATGCCATTATCAGCAAAATACACAGTGCATTAAACAGACATGAGTGTTAAATCTGAAGTGACTGAGACTGACAGCTGAAGGATCAGACACCATCATTCGACCATCATGAGCTAAATTTGATTAAATTCCTCCACACAGACCTGCAGACAGCAAGATGGAACCTACTTTGAGCATACAGGCATTATTTTAATATCACACATAATTCATTACTTTAGTACATGATCAAACCTCCGGGAAATGTAACACTAAGTAGAATGGAATGTTCTAATAAAATCCCAGGGTTCACCGTCCAGTTACTTTTGCCATGAGTCCATAATCCTTAAAATAAGTGTCACATCTTTGGAATGACCTACTATTCTTCTTACCCTTGCTCCCCTGTCATGCCTATTTTAAAATATACTGAAACCGAAAACCATTTAAATTGTAGTAATATTTCACAATATTACTGTTTCAATGTGTTTTTGATCAAATATATGCTGACTTGGTGAGCATAAAAGACTTCTTTCAAAATTATTTAAAAAATCTTAATTATTCCAAACTTTTTACTTGTTATGTGTGTGTGTGTGTGTGTGTGTGTGTGTGTGTGTTTAACATTACATCACTTGTTCACCAATGGATCCTCTACAGTGAATGGGTGCCATCAGAATGAGAGTTGATTTGTTTCTTACAAACATGCAGCTTTTCAATCCACAAGATGTTAATTGATGGACTGGAGTCATGAGCATTACTTGCGGATTACTGTGATGTTTTTATCAGTTGTTTGGACTGTTTGTCACCCATTCACTGCAGAGGATTCATTGATGAGCAAGTGATGTAATGCTAAATTTCTCCAAATTTGTTCCAATGAAGAAACAAACACATGCACATCCGGGATGGCCTGAGGGGGAGTAAATTTTCAGCAAATTTAAATTTTTGGGTGGACTATATATATATTTTTTTTTACTTTAATGCAAACTGATAGAGATCCATGAAAGTTGTATTGGATGCCCCGCTCTAAATTCATAACGAGTTTACATGCTATGCAAGATATGAGTCTTTAGTGTGACATTCAGAGCCACTGAGGAGTGAAGATTACTCATAGCTCAATCAGAGCTTGTGTGTCAGTGTGAACGAAAGAGTGAAAAAAGCCTATCTGAGAGAGCCAGCGAGAGTGCATGGGTATTGTACTCATAGAACTATATTACAGATGAAGAAGGAAAAAAAATATCTGCTGTGTGAATGCAAGCCAGACCCTAGCAAAGACTTGATTTATGCTGAAATTACCTTTTTTTTCTGTGCCATTGTATTTTACATCCTTTTCTTTACTTTATTAATGCATGAATTTCTCAAAAGCAATCAAGTAGGCAAAGTCAAGATGCATGTTTAATAATGTAGGCACATTCGCAAAGAAATATGTACGTATGGCGTTGAAAATATAAAATGCTTGTGGGACTGCGGATATAACTTAGTAGATACAGCACTAAATATCGAAGTGGACATGACAATACACACTGCCAATCAAAAGTTTGGGGTCGGTAGAATTTTTTTAAATGTTTTTTAAAAAGTCTCTCATGCTCATCAAGGCTGCATTTATTTGTTAAAAAATTCAGTAAAAAAAGCAACATTGTGAATTATCATCACAATTTAAAATAACTGCTTTTTATTTCAATATATTTTAAATGTAGTTAATTCCCGTGATGGCAAAGCTGAATTTTCAGTAGCCTTCAGCGTCACATGATCTTTCAGAAATCATTCTTATATGCTGATTTGGTGCTCAAGAAACATATGCTATTATTATCAATGCTGAAAACAGATGTGCTGATTATTTGTATGTAAAAAAGCAAGAGACATTTTTTTTCATGATTCTTTGGTGAACAGAACATCTTTTGTTTCGAATAGAAATCTCTTAATAAAAATGTCTATATCATGTTTGTTATTGGCTGCATAAAATGCTTGTGGGACTGCGGATATAACTTAGTAGATACAGCACTAAATATTGAAGTGGACATGACAATACACACTGCCAATCAAAAGTTTGGGGTCGGTAGAATTTTTAAAAATGTTTTTTAAAAAGTCTCTCATGCTCATCAAGGCTGCATTTATTTGTTCAAAAATTCAGTAAAAAAAGCAACATTGTGAATTATCATCACAATTTAAAATAACTGCTTTTTATTTCAATATATTTTAAATGTAGTTAATTCCCGTGATGGCAAAGCTGAATTTTCAGTAGCCTTCAGCGTCACATGATCTTTCAGAAATCATTCTTATATGCTGATTTGGTGCTCAAGAAACATATGCTATTATTATCAATGCTGAAAACAGATGTGCTGATTATTTGTATGTAAAAAAGCAAGAGACATTTTTTTCATGATTCTTTGGTGAACAGAACATCTTTTGTTTCGAATAGAAATCTCTTAATAAAAATGTCTATATCATGTTTGTTATTGGCTGCTCTTAGAGATTTTTTTATCGGTATCAGCCGATATTGGACATTTAACTGCACATGCTCATTTCCCCTATTTTACATAATGCTCAGTAAGTTCATATTTAAAAACACTAATCATTTAATAACACTGTTAAATGTAATCTTAAAGGCAAATTTCAGAATAATTATTCATTTTTCATATATTAAAAATATTGATTTTAGTTTATGTTTTATTTCAAATTTTAGACAAAATAGTATAGAATTTTAATAATCAGCCATTTATCGGTTATCAGCCATAACATAAAAATAATTATTTGCCAGAATTGTAATATCAGTGCATCTCTAGCAAATACCATGTGGAACTTTTCTGTCCGATGGTGTGGTGTGGTACACTGGTTTCGGCTGTACAGGAGAGTGGCGTGTCCCTTACTGGCCTGGGAACAGTGGATGCCTGATATCATCACTGTGTTTAATTCACAGGACTCCTGCTCAGCCAGCCGTTGCTGTGGCGATGATGATGTAACATTCCTGTAGAAAAGTGCTGCTGAAAAGAGGAAGGTGTGTGCGTGTGAATGATCCAAAGGGAGGGCTGAAAGGTATTGAATCCTGAGGCAATGAGACAGGTGGACAGAGCACTCTGAGACAAAAAGAAAGAGGTGCGTGTGTGTGTGTGTGTGTGTGTGTGTGTGTCTGAAGGAAAAAGAGAATAGGTGTCAGCACTGGAGGCAGGAAAAGCTACATTTCAGATTCTACGGCGGAGAGAGCTCTCTGAGACAAAAAGAAAGAGGTGTGTGTGTGTGTGTGTGTGTGTGTGTGTGTGTCTGAAGGAAAAAGAGAATAGGTGTCAGCACTGGAGGCAGGAAAAGCTACATTTCAGATTCTACTTTAGATTTCAGCTGTAAAGCACAATGACATTTCATTAATAAGAAACCACACAGATATGTGAAATCAATGCATGTGTGACACATTTAGATTAGAGGGAATGTCATATAATACAAATCAGTGAATCATGTATTTTTTGCTTTAAAAATCAAGTCACCTTTATTTATGTAGCGCTTTATACAACAGAAAGTTGTATTAGTAGCACTTTACAGTATTAAACAGGTAAGTAACATAATCAGCAATGCCAAGTTTAATGCCAAATATAAAACAAATCCAAATTCTGATGTAAAGCAGCTCTAAAAAGACAATAGTGTCATTATTCAGTACCTGTCAGTTTCAAGCTCCCACATGAAGCTAATTTAACACACTGCATTATTGTTGCAGATGAAAGCATTAATAGAGATTACAAAAAGTGTCTATACAAGTCAATAAATTGTTTAATGCGTTACGTTCAAAATAATTGATCATAAGCATATCACAGGCAAAAAATACATGATTCACTGATTTGTATTATATGACATTCCCTTTAATCTAAATGTGTCACACATGCATTGATTTCACATATCTGTGTGGTTTCTTATTAATGAAATGTCATTGTGCTTTACAGCTGAAATCTAAAGTAGAATCTGAAATGTAGCTTTTCCTGCCTCCAGTGCTGACACATAACTCTCTTTTTCCTTCAGACACACACACACACACACACACGCACCTATTTCTTTTTGTCTCAGAGTGCTCTGTCCACCTGTCTCATTGCCTCAGGATTCAATACCTTTCAGCCCTCCCTTTGGATCATTCACGCACACACACCTTCCTCTTTTCAGCAGCATTTTTCTACAGGAATGTTACATCATCATCGCCACAGCAACGGCTGGCTGAGCAGGAGTCCTGTGAATTAAACACAGTGATGATATCAGGCATCCACTGTTCCCAGGCCAGTAAGGGACACGCCACTCTCCTGTACAGCCGAAACCAGTGTACCACACCACACCACACCACCTCTCATTCTGACGGCACCCATTCACAGCAGAGGCCCATAGGTAACCTGTTAAATTTCTCAAAATCTGTTCCGATGAAGAAACAAATTCATCTACATCTTGGATAGACTGAGGGTGAGTAAGGGTGAAACTTTTCTTTAAAAATACAGCATGTTAATATTGGTTTGCATCTTGGATCAAAAAAAAAAAGTGTCTACTACTTATTTTAATAAATATGCAAAAACACTGCACAATGCATGACCAAATATAACAGTAAAAAATATATTGAAGCATTTCCTATTTCTACATGTAAAAATTCTCTTTTTGTTGTTCCCTCTTCCCTCCCCCTTTCTTCCTCTCCAGCGGACTGTGAGGCGTGTGCTGTTGATCCAGTAGTTGGGAGGTTTTTATGAGCGGCTACACTTACTCCCAATATTTTCCGCTCAAAACATTTCAAACCATGTCTCAAATTAGCAGAAACCCGGCCCTGTAAACTTGGAGCACCACCTAAGGCCTATAATGAAAAACAGTTCCATCTGGTCAAACTAACAAGTCCTGTGCTCTTATGTAATAGCTTATTATACACTTGTTTTGAAAGGTTTATGGTCTATTTAATGACATTCTATTAACACAATTTTTGTATTCTCGGCCAAGGTCTTCTCAACACGCCGTCCTGAAACCCATAAGGGCGGTAGAGCTTAATGCCATATAAACTCATAGTAAATAACACCGACCCCGTCTTTTTTCCGGTACCAATTTACCAAATCAGAACCATCGCTGAGAAACAAATAAATAAGCAAACAGTAAAACGATGAGGTTTGTTCATGCAGTCAGTGGCTAATAACGAACACCGTGTCCCTGCATGGCAGGCACTGATAGCACTGTGACTAGCAGACTATTAAATCCCTGTGCTATTGCATCACTTCAAAAGATGAATCCCTGAGGATGCATCACTGAGGAGATAAGATAATGTGCCTTTACGCATGCAAGGGAGGGAGAGAGAAAATGGGAGAGACTGAGATGATGTCATAGGTGTCCCTATATTTAGAGGGATTAGAGGCGAGGCATCACTGCTTGACTTTTAGCAAACATCAGCAGCTTTGCTCAACATGATGAGACTCTTTGTCTCTTTCTGTAATTCTTACATACATTCACAGACATGTAATTTGGTCAGTGATGTGACGCTATTTTTTTCTGGAGCAATTAATGTATTCAAAATACATTATTTCGAAGAAAATAAGTTTTCTTAATATTTAACATCATACGATCAGTGACATTTACGGTAAAATACTGGCAGCTGTGGTTGCCAGAATTTCACCGTTAAAAATATGGTAGCAATATTTTAGGTTTTACAGACTTAACTTAAATTCACAATACAAAACGTATTTCATTAACTGATGTAATGTTAATAAACCAGCATATTAAAGTACTAATATCTGTTTTGAACCATTGTAATACTGATAACCACCAAAAACTGGTGGTGATGAGAAAGTCACATGATGAATCAAAGCTCATCATAAACAGCTCTTCCACAAACTGAGAAGGGAAATACCAATATATATATAAGGTGCAGTCATTCACACAAACACTAAACACCAACATAACACACGATACTGAAATAATGCAGTAAACATTAATTTAACAACATTAGATGTAAGATAAAGCCCTAATGTACACAACTGATAAGAAAAAACTAAGAAACATAGTTATTTCAATGAAAAAACAAAAAATATGAAGTGTCATGCAGGGAATTCTGGGAGTGTAAATTTATGTTTTTTCACTGTAAATTATACAATGACTTTTTCTTTTTCACTTCCAAAAGCCGTAATTTTAACAGTATTTTACTGTAAAATTACATTAAATGTAATTACAGTTATTCACCGTATATAGTATGGAAAGTTACTGATAACCAACTAACAGGTTTTTACTGTAGCATTTTTACAGTCTTTTACTGTTAAAATCACAATAATTTTTTACAGTGTGGAGATGATGCCTGCAGACCCCATTACTGTGTGTCAAAGTCAATAAGTCTCTTAAAATATCAGATAATTTGAACTTTTTATGACATGGTGAGCTCAGATTGCAAAATGTCATGTACACATGAAAAAAAAAAGACATTTTCAATGAATAATTAATGATAAAAAAATCTGGGAAAAAAAAGGTTTAAGATGTACATTCACATTCAATGTGTAATTTTTTATTTATTTATTTGATGGTTAATGTACACATGAAAAAAAAGAGACATTTTCAATGAATAATTAATGATAAAAAAAATCTGGGAAAAAAAAGGTTTAAGATGTACATTCACATTCAATGTGTAATTTTTTATTTATTTATTTGATGGTTACACCACATGACACTTAAAATCATTAAATTTAAACTTTTCTTGCTCTTTTGATGGGAGCAGTAAATAATAGGGTCACAAATGCAACCAAAATAACATGAACGTTTAATTGAACTCCTAATTGAATTGCAAATCCTGTATCCCAATTGGAACATCCTCAACAAAAAATACACTTTCGTTTTTTTTAAATAATAATTTGTAATAAGTTGTTATTTTTTTCTTATTAATAATATCTGTTAAATAAATTGCATTGCAACACGCTAAAATCCACTCAGAACACATTAGCATAGCATCTGCCTCAAACGCTTTCTTCAGAAAATGTATACATTTTATTCTATATCTTAAGTCTATATATTGGTACTTCTAGCTTATTCAGGCCATATCCTATGTCAACCTATCAGATTCAGTGTCCAATATCTTCAGTCTCTAAAGTGTATGGAGCATAATGAAACCTGTAAAGCTTCTGATTGGGTAGAACACATTATATGGTGTGTGCGGATCCTCTTTCACAAGTGAGCAAATATGTTGGCGAGGTTTACAGTGTCGCTAACATTTCCACGCTGTGTGACCGTGTGTCTTTCAGAACACCATCTGAGGTGGCATCACGTGCGAACGCACAGCAAACAACAACCAAAGTGTTCTGACGGAGCGGCTCCCATTTCACCTGACACTGAGCCATGGAAACATGACGTCAGATCACTGGTGCACAATGAACTGCACAGGCACACATTTGTGCGCATGTGGATTGGAAAAGAGGCTATGAGCTTTCAAGCCTTTATGAGTCACTTCCGATGGAGTTTTCTATCATCTATGTGCAATTTTAAAGCTTTTTGAGGATGTTTGGAGAGAAATCTATGCATGCATGACAGGTTAAAGTACTTGTGTTAGCTGTTAGCATGAGCTGTGCTGTGAATTTTAAAATATTTAATCTGTTATACTAATGCATATCAAATATTCAATATATTCTGTTCTAACTCCTTCGAGATAATGGGTTTATGCCAACAGTGGGGCACCTGTAAAGTCACACCCTTGAGGTGTGCGTAAAGCATGCTGGGAATAATGTTTTGCAGGGTGGTGTTTTCACTTGGGGGTTTAATGTCAGAGCCGCTCACTCTGCCTATCAATCAGTTCTGCCGTAATAATACTCTTTATCGCTCTTTCTTGAGGCCAACTTTGTATGTACGCACTGTAATTAAGATATTTCTTTCATGAAAATCCATCTAGGCTTTTGCAATGGATAAATAATGCTGCTGTTTATGTGGACATGTTTTGAGGCACAGTTTGCTCTATGTGGGTGTTTCTGTGATGGACTCAAAGGATGATGCTGTTGGACTGAAAGACAGCAGATTTCACACGAACACTCATAAACAGAGCACACGCTCGTGCTGAATATGTAATAATCATGTTGGAATGGGTAATCGTAATGAATTGACTGTCACCTAATTGGAAATGAATTGTTTTCCAGGTTTTTAAAAAATGAAAATCAAAAGTGCATTTGCATTAGAGCAGCACCTCCATACACAAATGCACATTAACAAACAATTAAACATTAAAAAATGATTTTGAATGAATGAGGTTTTATTTCTCGTCTAATTTATGTGGTTCAGAAATTATGATGCTCATTTTTTGTCCAGATCTATTGATTTATTCAAAAATAAATTTCACAATGCACCTGATACTTTAAATGTCTTGATTACATATATTAACATTATTAATAATTTGAAAATATTTATTGGTATTTGAATACGTTTTTAAAGGGGTCATATGATGCTGCTAAAAAGAACATTATTTTGTGTATTTGGTGTAATGAAATGTGTTAACGCGGTTTAAGGTTCAAAAAACACATTATTTTCCACATATTGTACATTATTGTTTCTCTTCTATGCCCCACCTTTCTGAAACGCATTGAATTTTACAAAGCTAATCGGTCTGAAAAGCGAGATGTGCTGTGATTGGCCAGCTATCCAGTGTGTTGTGATTGGCCGAATACAATTTGCTGAAAATGTACTCACCCTAAGGATTCTTTATCTGAACATATTTGGACAAATTTAACATTACATCACTTGTTCACCAATGGATCCTCTACAGTGAATGGGTGCCATCAGAATGAGAGTTGTTAAATATGAAAAACGTACTTACAGTCTGTGAGTCTGAACAGCCGGCATTGTAGTCTAATCTCCCAGGAAACAGTCCTCCATAAAATGCGCTGCACCTGCACACATCTGAATATTTGGGTTGAAGTGTTCTGGAACAGTGTTGTAAATACAACTTAACCACTGATAGTGTTGTGTTGTTCTAGTTGTGTCCTCTTTTGGAAGACCAAACAAAGTAGTTTCGCTTTCACAACGAAACACACGGCTTCGTTGTGAGCGAAGGCCGTGGGCTAGAGTGAGCGGAGGCCGTGGGCTAGAGTGAGCGGAGGCCTGCGGGTAGAGTGGGCTGGACCCCGGGCTGGACTCTGCTTCGTGCACGGTGAAAGCCGATCCGGCGATCCACAGCGCGAAGTTGATGCATTTCCTCAGCGACCAGCACGGACCAGCTCTAGGCATGACGAAGCGGATATCGTCCTCTTTTGGAAGGCCAAACAAAGTAGTTTCGCTTTCACAACGAAACACACGGCAACAACAATACTACAGCGAGAATCAAGGTTAGACCTTCTTTCTTTGCGTGAACATTTGGGCGGCGTTATGCAAATCTTCCCACATCGGGACGTAGATATGTGGGGGCGTGTTAGAACGAGCCGTTTTAGGTAAGCGTGGTTAACTCTTAACTTTTATAAAGAATATCTCTTTGGATTTGAGACTTTAGTCTTTGCAACTTTACAGATCTTCTTTATGCACCAAGAGCTTGTAACACTCCAAAGAGAAAGGAAAAATTTAAATCGCATCATATGACCCCTATAATGTATTTGAAAGAAGTCTCTTTGGACTACACCAGAAAGAGGGGATTGAGATGCACTTTTCTCTCTTCATGAAAAAGCCTCTGCAACAGGACTCTCTTGCTGTTGTGTTGCCATGGCATTTTGCAAAAAAGGATGTATTAGAGTGTTCCAAGAGGGCGTAAATAATTGATTGGCAAATGGCTTGATAAGTCCTCAAGATGTACGGTGTACCCACTGCACGGTATAAATAACTCATCATGCCAATTATCCTACGTACAAACACAAACACACACACACTGAAGCCCAGGTCAGCTACTGTAAATACACCTGAGCTGAAATCATCCAACATAATCCACATGATGGACCATCGAGCCATTCATGAGGAAAGTGATGAGAGACAAGTGTCCAGTCAAGTCAGATTATTACAGGACGCTGGACGCTTTGCATTTGCCTACTGTGCAAAATCGTTATGACCCTGTAATAATGTTTGAGAACCAAAACACAGAATGGAAACAATTTGTTCACTAAAGAGAATATGCAGGCCTAAATTAAAATGTGTTAGAATAATTTTTTTAATAACCTAACGGTTTTCACATTCACCTGAAGTGAAAACAAACCATTTCACATGACACAGCTTTTAGAAAATGTTTAAAATTGTGAATTTCTTAAACAGAAAACATACACACATGAAAACAGTATATATTCAAGACATGTTTAAGATTTTTTTTTCTTACCCCATTGCCAATTTTTGATTAAGTATACACG
Source organism: Sinocyclocheilus grahami (assembly GCF_001515645.1). Taxonomy (NCBI): domain Eukaryota; kingdom Metazoa; phylum Chordata; class Actinopteri; order Cypriniformes; family Cyprinidae; genus Sinocyclocheilus; species Sinocyclocheilus grahami. Next base: position 3,390,917 of record NW_015505180.1, read on the forward strand.
TCACTATATTCACTATATTATGTATGCTTATATATATATATATATATATATATATATATATAT